>NW_026019996.1:2950027-3414464 GCF_900185275.1 Solanum verrucosum | reverse complement strand
TTACGGTCACCATCCACGGACCGTAGGTCAGACCACGGCCCGTGCTGGTGGTCCGTGGTTCACCACTGCAACCCCTCCCCAAAGCAGCTCAAAATTGGCTAAGTCTCGACCACGGACAGAACGGTCCGTAGATCAGACCACGGTCCGTGGTCTGTGTCCGTGGATCAAGACCTTTACCCAGCCTCTGACATGAACTACGGTGACCAGCACGGACCGTCGTTCGATCCACGGTCCGTAGGTCTGACCGTAGATAAGATAGCAGCCAGTTAGCTGAAAATTTGATGGGTCAACTTCAGATGGTCATAACTTTAACAAAATGAATTATGTGTCCCATGACCTATGGTTAGATAGATAATTGAATTATCTTTCCAACGCCACCGAGTTTGCTAAATTCCGACCTCCGAGTAAAAAGTTATGCTCGTTTTAGTGAAGCCTGTCGGGCAGACTTGACCTACGGACCCAATCTACGGACCGTAGATTGACCTACGGCCGTAGGTCCGTCCGTGATCACTCCGACAGCAGTTAATTCAGGGTCTTTTGGTCTTTTCCTATTTCGTTTAACCCCTAAGATACGTCGTTTAGACCCTAAATCATGAGGTTTTAATTCAGTTTAAGCCTAGAAACATAACTAGAACTTACCTAAGTCAAATCATTAATCAAACTTAGAAAATTAGAAGCAAGAGGAGAAAAAGTCAAGAACCCTAGTTCAAGAACGCACAAGTTTCTTCAGTTCCAGCCCGAAATCGAAAGATTTCTCCGTGGAATTCGTCACCAGGTATGTGGGATTTCACTAGTGGGTTCCTTTCCATTAGGTCCCTAGAATTCAGTCAGATTCTTGATTCCTTATTATGAACAGACCTAGGGTTTCTAGAATTTAGAATTATTGTTTATTTAAATGTTCCAAATCAGATTATCATGTTATTGCTCAGTTTATCGCATGAATTTCAGAACCCTAGCTATGTATTTCTTTAGTTCTTGAATTACACATGCTAGGTCAGATATTTCAGTATTCAGTTATACATGCCTCAGTTTATGAATGCATCATTATCAGATTAATTGTTGCATTCTCAGTTTGCATGTTCATTTCGAGCTATCCAGTATTTACAGAAATTCAGTCATAATGTGTTAATACTTAATCATTGGGAGTAGCATAATACCGAGTTGGACTAGGGTTTCAGCGTACCCATATAGTCCCAGAACTACGAGCCACGTAGGTGTAAGTCCCCTCTGTGGGCAACATCAGTTTAGTGATCACGCCAGCATGCCTCTATACCTCTGGCAGGGTATATTGGGTCCTCTCGATGGGGCGTATACATCGGACTCCACATTTAGCTCATGTGTTTTATGTCGGTTATTAGTAGCTCCCACAGTTCAGTCAGATTCTATTGCATTGACCATTTATCAGTATTCATTTTCAGCATGTTATAAATTGGTCATTGCATTCAGTTTCTCAGTATTCAGTATCTATATCATGTTCAGATTATTCATTGCTTTATTGCTTTGTTCAGTTATATGTTATTTCAGTTATTCTATCTGCATGCTCAGTACCTTTCAAGTACTGACGCATACGTGCGCTACATCTTCTCTCGTGATGTAGGTTCAGGTTCTCAGCATCCAGATCACGCTTAGATCGTTCCCGATCTCAGTTCAGCAGAATCAGTGGTGAGTCCTCATTCTCGAGGACAATAGTCATGAGTTTCTTTTCAGTATTTTTAGTCCTTTAGTTTCAGTTTTGCTAGATTAGCTGGGCTGTCCCACATTTCTAGTCAGTTAGAGGCTTTTTCAGACATAGTTAGATTCAGCTTAGTATTGAGTTAATATCTTCTTTGTATTAAACTCATCAGTTTTCATATATCTCAGTTATAGTATATGGGTATTCCCATCTTTTCTTTTGTTTATGATTATAGCTTCCGCACTGTTTCTACTATTCAGTTTATATTTAGTATGCTCATGATCATGCCAGCAGGGTTAGTTTGGGATCACTTGTGGTCCTAGGTCGTGTCTGCGTCTCGAGGGTAGCTCGGGAGTGACATTGGGAGTCGTGTCAACTATGCCAGCAGCCCAAAATGACTCTTTCGGAGTTGATGGAATCGTCAAAATTAGATTTTGAGTTCATCTTCTTGAACTTCAAATAAAAAAATGACCATTAAAGGTTCGATAGCTCCAAAACATATAAATTTGTATAAGTAGCAAATGAACGATCAGTGAAGAACTGCGGTCCCAGCAAATCATAAAAGACTTGGGGTCGCTATAGAAATGCTCTAAAATTAACAGAAGACATAAACATAAGAATGACCTAGAGGGTTATAACAACTGAGTCAAACAAGGACATCATTAGCTCACCCTCCATCTTCGGAAGTCCACGTGAATCAATGTTGTCAACTGGCGCTCGTATCTGCATCAAGAAAAAGTGATGCAGAGCGTACCATGAGTACCAAAATATTAGGTACCTCTAGTAAGAATCATAGATCGACTCAGCTTGCAAAGCAAATGTATAATGTCAACATGAGGAACTAAATAGTGACTAGATGAAGCAATAGCAAAAAGTCTAACTATAAAGATCGGGAATCCAAATGGAATGAAGCAATAAAGTAAAACCAAAATATAATGTTTCCTCATTGTTTTCAAAATTCATGTAAGACCGGAGAGACTCTTCGTGTTTTGGAGTTATTGAGAGAATGAATGACAGAATAGTATATGTAATATAACTTTTCAGCATTTTATGAAACTTTTCCCTTCGGGGACATCCGATAAAATTGGAAAGATACAGAAAATATTAGCATGGACCTGCGCAAGAATGACATGCACAAATCGAGAAATGGTCCAAACTCTTTTTAGTGTGGGGGGTAAAGAAGACCAGTTCTTTGGGAAATCATGTCAACGTGGTTTACGATACGCTATGATTTTATGTCGAAGTATTACAAAACTTGCAAACTTCAAGGACATAAGGAATAAGATTGTTTTGTAATCCACCCAGAATTGAAAAGTCAAAAAGAAGAAGACACAATGGTGGATACAAATAACAAATGGGTCAAAGAACTTTGGCCAGCGGAAAGGTCATTGGACCTTAATATCAAGGGAACATGTTCCAGACATGGAAAATAAAGAGAAAGAAATTCCATACAAGGGAAAAGAACGAAAACAAAGAAATGACACAAAGAAGATATGGAATGCCACAAAAGATATGTGTGTTTTAACTCCTAACAAAGACATGAAACCTCAATAAGAGAAGAGCAAAAACAATGTCAAAGAGATTCAGACATGAAACTCTTTTTCTACCCTAGAGAATAATGAGAATGATCAGGTGAACACAAATCTTACTCAAAGTCAACCTATAGGATAACATCAATCTTGCAAAGCTTGGATTGAAACTTTGTTTGACAAGACCAGTGGAAATAATGTGGGGAACAATCAAAATCAAGGTGAAAAATCACAAAATAATACAGTGATCACAATTGCAGGCAACATTGAAAAGATCAGCAGATAACGGAAAATAACACATGGAATACTGAAGTTATTGCAACTAATTTAATGGCTCAAATTACAAGAACACAAATACAAAATAATTCTAAAATGATAGCTCAGGGAATACTCAACATACGGTTGAGGAGAGGGAACAAATAAAAGCTACAAAGAACACAATTGATAAACAAATCACTATGAAGAATGACGAAAATATTGTTAAAGATAACAACAATTTAGATAAAGTGAAAGGCGGGGAATACACCAAAAGTGAGGAAGATGAGAGTGGCCAAAAAAAATAGGATGTAGTTCAAAGGGGGAAGATATATGCTCTAATGAAGGGGTGGGCGATTAGGATATAGAAGAGCCTAGTGAACAAAAAATCAGAGAAAGCTTGTGTAGGTGAAAACAACGAAGAAGAAGATGTAATGGTCAGGTATCATTTGTCATCTAAAAGCGGAAAATAATAAATAAACAAAACATTGTGGTTAATACTGGAATCAGTAGTGCACAAGGAGGAAATAATAAAATGGAGTTCAAGGAAGTTAATGCTTACACACATTTCTATCCCGGTTAACATAGATACCATTAAGTTTAATGAAGTCCATGATGAGGATATAACAGTTGATGCCACAATTGAGTCATTGAATAATAACATTAATCTAATTGCAAAGGTTGGTGATTTATCACCCAAGCAGGTAGATAAATAAAGGGAAATAACAACAAGCAAAAAGATTGAAAATGTGATAAGAAATCTGAAACTCCAATTCGACTTTCATCAAAGAGGAATGCTTCACGAAAAGTTCATCTATGGTGACTAATATAATCTTTTGGAACATTAGATCAGTTAATACTCACCAAAATTTTGAGAAGTTGGACTAATCTAAATAGAAGAAATCGGTATTGATTAATAGGATTGATGGAGCCTTTTGAAGATCCATCAAACATTGATATTTATAGGAGGAGATTGGGCATTAGGTTGCTATGGCAAATGTTTCTGGATAGATTTGGTTTTTACCATAATAGCAGCTACAACACAAAATCTGACCATCAAGATTCAAACAGCAAGCTTGGGATGAGGGTTTTCTCTTCACAGTGGTATATGTTTCATGTCAAGTAGGAATCATGAAGAAGCTTTGGGAATCTTTACGGAATCATGCCGATCATCATCCTATCCCTTGGATGGTGGAAGGAGATTTTAATGTAATTCTATCTTGGGAAGAAAAGCTTGGGGTATCCCAATTTTCTACCAAGAAACCGAAGATTTTGCTAATTGCATAACGTAGTGTGGTTTTTTAGTTTTAGGTTTCAGTCGCATTGCCTATACTTGGGTGAATGGGAGGACTGATGAAGCTTGTATTTTCATACGGCTAGATAGAGCTTTAAGAAATCAGAGATTATTGGATGAGTTCCTTGTTATTTACGCCAAACACCTGATTAAAAGATGGTATGATCATGCTCCTTTAGAATTATGGTTCTCACAAAAACTCAAGAGTTATGATCAAACCTTGTAAGTTCATGAACTTCTGGACTAAGCGTACTGATTTTTTATAATTGGTGAAGACACATTAGGGACTGATCTTATGGGAAACCTATGCTAATTTTTCATCATAAACTAAAAAATATTAGCACGTTTTAGTTTAGTGGAGCAAGAGGTCTATGGTAGTATTTTCCAAAAAGTTGCTACTTTAAAGGAGGTGATTAAAACTCAAGAAATGCAATTTGAATTGGATTCCTCATAGGGAACAGGCAGAGTTACACAAGGCACATACAGACCTTTCCATTTATCTTTACCTAGAAAAAGAGTACTAGAGACAGAAAGATGGGATGAGTTGGTTTGTTGATGGGTAAAGGAACACTAAATTTTATCATGTTTATGTCAATGGCTGAAGGAGGAGGTTGCAACTAAACCAAATTAAAAAATGATACTGATGATTGGATTGAAGAGAGCAATGGGATGGCCACTAAAGTAATGCAGTTTCTTGAGAAACAATTCACTGAAGATTGTTTTTCTGATAATTTTGTCATCTCAAAGAATACTTCAACAAAGATCACTATGGCCTAAACTGAACTTTTAAAGAAAAAGAAGAGAAGGAGGTAAAGGTTGTTGTTCATGCTTTTAAAAGGGAGAGTGATAGTGAGCCTGATGGGTTTACAGAGGTCTTTTACCAGTCTTGTTGGGATATTATAAAGGGTTGTTATAGCAGTGGTGCAACATTTCTTTAGAGGAGAAACTTTGCCAAGATTTGTAACTCAAAAAATTTGGAGTTGCTCTCCAAGAAGATCAAGTTAATACATTTTCAGATGTAAGACCTATCAGTTTAAGCAACTTCATCAACAAGGTGTTCTCTAGAGTAGTACATGGTAGGTTAGTTACATTACTTCCCTTGTTGATTTCTAAAAATCAAACTAGCTTTGTGAAGGGTATGAGTATTATGGAAAATGTATTATTGGCACAGGAAATTATAAGGGATATCAAAATAAGAACCAAATCTACAAACTAAGTAATAAAGATTCATATGACTAAGGCCTATGACAGGCTATCTTGTCTTTTCAATTACTAAAGTTTTTAGGAAATTTGATTTATATGAAGAGGTACATTGTGTACAGGTTACTAGCATATAACTAGTACTTAGTCTGGTTAAACGGTTAAGCTCAAGGTTTTTTTTAAATCTACCTGGGGAATAAAAGCAAGGAGATCCTTTTCACCAACCCTCTTCATTATTGCAGTAGAGACCCTTTCAAGAGGGTCGAATGCCTTTAAATGAGCTAGAGGGATTCAAGGGGTTTGGGGTTCCTAAATGGAGTACAACTATCAACCATTTTGCATATGTAGATGATACCATGTTATTTTCCTATGCAGACAAGAAATCTATGAAAGTAATGATCAGAATATTGAAAGACTGTGAATCAAGCAAGGTTCATTTCCTTTTACTTATCTTGGTTGCCCTATATTTTATGATGAAAATTAAATATGCTACTATGATATATGATCAAGAAAGTAGGTAACAGGATCCAGTCATGGAAAGGAAAAATGATATCTTATGGTGAGAGGGTTGTGTTGATAAAACATGGTTCTCCAAAGCATGTCTATTCATGTGTTATAAGTTTTAAACCCTCTCATAGGAGTGATAAGGCATTTACATAAGATGGTTTGCTAGGTTATTTTGGAGGAAATACAAATACAACGAAAATAAGACACTGAGTGAGCTAGGAAAACAAGTGTTTGCCAAAGGAGGAAGGTGGAGTAGGGTTCAGATCACTTTTTGATGTTTCAAATACAATATTTTGCAAACTAAGGTGGAATGTAAGAAGTAAACCTTCTCTTTGGAGTTCTTTTATGATCAACAAATACTGCAAAAAGTCACCCAGTAATTGCAAATTGTAGAGGTGCCTCCACAATCTGGAAGATAATGATTTTTGTTAGAGATTCACATTTGGTGGCAAATGGGACAGGGAATTTCCAACTTTTGGTATGATAACTTGACTCGTTTGGGAGCTTTATATCATATTCTTCCAGATATTGAGGAAAAGGAGATTGAGGTTAAGAGGTTTGTTGATGCAGAAGGATAGAATATTCGAAGTCTGAGAAACTGTCTCTTGAGAAGTATGTCAAACATGTGATAAAAAATAATCCTCACCCAATAGATAACAATAACTTAGATCAAGCGAAATGGATGTTAAGAGTCAAATGAAAAATTCTCAGTAAGGAATTCTCAGTAAGTACGTCAAACATGTGATAAAAAATAATCCTCACCCAGTAGATAACAATAACTTAGATCGAGCAAAATGGATGTTAAGAGTCAAATGAAAATTTAAAATTCTCAGTAAGGAGTTCTTGGGAATATATTAGACAAATAGTAGAAATGAAAGACATTTTCAAGTTCACGTGTTTCCACACCTTCCTTGAGTTACCTGTCCAGGCTAGAAAGATAATCAATCTAGAGAAACAATTGGTCCTTAATTTGAGGATAACGACCAGAGAAATCAATCACTATAACAGCAGGGAAGGGAAGGGGGCATGTCTTCTATCAATTAAGAATATACACATTATTTTTTCCATTACATCATGATCAGAGGGCAGCCCTCGTATATGCTTTGCAGCATAGTAGACACACAACAACTATAACATGATATCAGAAATGCATTCATTGAAATGTCTAAGAATTTTTTTTTTATTGAAACACCGAAATCAACTAGGACAATCAACAGAGAACATTTTTTTCCATAGAGAGAACAATCAATTTTTTAAACAAAGGAAGAACCAGAACGCATATTGGGGAAAAATATTTTAAGAAGGTAGCAAAAATTAGAATGCAACAAAAATTCATGTAGATCTTAGAGGGAGCTTACCAGTTAACATTCCAACGAAATCGATCGATGATCCATGAAGGAAAAGTCGCAAATAGTCCTGAAGGAAGCAAAGTTGTTTGAGACAAATTGAAGGCCAGACATATGAAGAAAGGATGGAAGATAAAATGGTGCATACTATGGTCAGAACTAGGGTTGTTTCAAAACCGAATTGAAATCGATAACTTGAGCCGAAAAAAAGTTATTGTTTATCCGTAATGGTTATTGGTTTAGCGGTTTTGATAACAGTTTTGATTTATTTTATTATCGGGTTATCGATTCTTAACGGTTTTAGGTTTTTTCTTAACGGGTTAATCGATAACCCGATAGTAAATTAAATAATTATATGTATACCATTCTGTATATAAAGTGTTTGACTTAGATTTTTGATTTCCTACTTTTTATTTCTGGTTGTCCCAAACTCTTGGTTATAATACAATGTAAATTGTTCGCTTTTGAGAAATATGTAACTTGTGAACTCATGTGCATGGTTCATTTGGTTTGTCACCTTGTTTTTAAGTGATTTTTAGTGTTTTTTTTGTCAAATCTTAACGGTTAAACCGATAACGATCAATAACCGATAAATAAATAACCGATAAGTCAATATCTTGATGGTTCTATAATGGTTTAGCATCTCTAAAAATCGATAACCAATAAGTCAAACCGATAAACTTCAAATCAAAATAGCTATGGAAAGATTAAGTAGGAACCCAATAGTTTCTTTTTTACTTTGGTCAAGGAGAAGACAAAGAGATGGACTTTCTCATATAGTTTCTAAAGATAAAGATTTGGCTTTGATTTTTTTTAGGAAAAATTAGCAAATTGATCAAAAAAACTAACATATTTAGTAAAAACCTCCATACTTTAAAAAATATTAGTAAAAATGTCAAAAATATCATTATTTTAAAAAAAATAGTGTGTCCTCATTTCCCTCACATTGATTACACATCTCTCAATTAACTCTTTCTCATATTTAAAAATAATAATTTATTTTCTCTGTGTAAGATTTATCTCTTCAATTTTCCTCTATTATTCAGATTTCGCATATCGCTCTTCCCCATTTTTGGTTTCAGATATTGGATTCTCAACAATCCCATTGGTTAAGGTATTCATTTTTATCCCCTTTTTTTCTGATTTTATTGTTGTTTAAATCTTTCTGAATCGTTGTCTGTAGTTACAATCTCGGTTAGGGTTTGACAACCTCAAAAAACACTCTCCAATGGCTGAATTTAAGAGACTTACTAGAGGTATCCAACTAAATCATCAAATTTCTAGTGATTTCCCATTCTTTAATCTATGTATTACTCAAGAAATAACGGATAATGTAGGATCCGCTGCTAAATTGATGGAGGAGAGACGATCGGGACACTTACAGGACCCAATTGGTGTGCAAAACCTTCCTTAAATTCATAACGATGAAGACCAAATAGTTGGTGAAGAGGTATTTTATGTATTTTTGCATGTTTCTGTAATTTGCATGTTCAATTGAAGTTGTTAAAGGACCAATTTTTTCAATAATTTTATGTTAGACTTACGGTTTGATCTAAATTTTTTTGTATTCAAAAATCCATTCAGTATTTGTACTGACATTGAATAAATTTGGAAATGTCTATGGAAATTTATTGTGAGTTTGTTAGTATGTATTTTGTATTTCCAAATTTAAATGAATTTTTGTATTCTGGGGATATTTTTGTTAGTTCTGATAATGTACCACATATTTGGAACCATGGCTTTCTTGTTTTCTACATTGGTAGGTATTCAGTAAATCAATGATATATTTATAATTTACATGAAGATGCTATTTCAGATTTTATTAATGAATTTTATTTGATGATTTTTTGTTTATTGTGGTATATTTGTTGTAATTGTGTTGTGATGCTATACCAGATGTATACATTCCTTATTATTTGTTTGTTTTGTATTCATTATGGAATATTTTGTTTTAGTTGTGTTGTTTTACATGTGGTTGTATTCATTATGCTTTATTTATCATTTTCTAGTTATTGACATTGTGAGAGTCTTGTTCATATCCAGTAAAGTAAAGATACAATAATCTTTATACATTTGTTTTGATTTTTAACAAATAGTGATGCTATTTGATTGTTTTCTAAGTTGAAGTAAAGATACATATTAACTGTATTCATTCAGTAGTATTTCATTGTTTTGTATTCACTATGGCGTAGTTGGTGTATTCATTAGATCATTGTAATTATTGTATATGTTTGGTTTTGATTTATAAGTTACATTATGGTATAAATTTGTATTTATGTGATGTAGTTTTTAAGTTACATTATGGCAGAATTTTATATTTATATGCTTGCCAAGTTAAGTTAGAATTTTTCTATTCTCTTATTGTACATAGGGATTGCGGTATTTATATGCTTGCTTATGACGAGTGATTGTCTTATGGACAAGGAAATTCAGCCTGTAACTTCGATGTAATGTTTTTAAGGTCAAGATATGTTGCAATTCTTTGGAACTATGGCCAACAGAAGCTTGACGCCGGAGCGATTAGTGATAGTGAGGCACCCCAAAGGCATAACATGCCTCACATAGTTCGTGATGGTTGTGAAACAATTGAAATATAATAGTCGTGTATTTATAGTAGATGGTTAATCTTGCTTTATTCTAAACTACTTCGTCTATTATACATTAACTTTTATGTAGCAGTTTATTCTGCATACTTATCATTTTGATCGTATGAAGTTTTGATTTATCATTAAAAAGGTTTGATATATATATATTGTGTTTTTCGTTGATTGCATATGTTGTATCTTGTATTTGGGAATCATCCATTTAAGAGGGTTGTATCCAGGAAAGCAATGATACATATTAACATTTTGAATTATTTTATAACAAACAATGATGCTATATCAAATTGTATTCATTATTACCTGTTTCTTGATTGTTCTATATTCATTACGGGCACATTAGTTGTAGTTGTGTTGTGTGCTTTATAATTTAATTTATTTTCATGTGTTGGTATTCATTATGGCATATCTCTTATCTCACCATAGATTATTGAATACAAATGGATATGCCTTAAAATACAGTAACATAGGTTGGATTATTTAGTGATCTTTCAAATACATATACAATGTGTGTTGCCACGATTATTCATATACAATATGATATGTCAGAATATTTAGTGATCTGTCAAATACATATACAAAATGGCATATGAATGCCAAATTATTTTTTGTATTTGTTAATTCATTCAATCTATATCATCATAATTGTTTCGCAACAGTTTTTTTGTATTTTCATTTTGGTATAAGAACTACTTTATCTTATTTTAGTTTAGTTTTTGTATCATTTTACTTATACTGAATATGAACATTTTAGTAATATATTACAACGAATATATAATAGGATACAAATATAAAATGGCATATGAATACATTTTGAAATATAATATTCATTGAAGATGATCAAAACATCAATTACATAAAACTGAGGACAAGTGATATTTACAAACACTTTCAAATTACTTTTCAAAAAAAAATCAAAACATATCTAACTATTCAGTTTGTGGTCCATTCCTGCATGACAACCAATTATGCCCCTTGTGCCCACAAGTACTACAAGAATTCTTGTTCTTCTCCGCATATATGCTTTGTATTCAACCAAATAAAAAAAAACATACCCAAATCATTACTAGATACAGAATTAGAGATGTTACCAGTATTTTGTATCCAAATTACAAATTTATGTATTTACAATAGTACTTGTACCATATTTTGAACTAAACTGTATTTTCCATTTTCAAATATATGCTATGAACAATAACAAGATTATAGCATAACAAAATTGTATTTCCAATTGACACCTCCAACATATTTTGTATTTGGACCTAGCTAAGCTAAAATATGATTTATTTACATTTATATTCTTATCTGCCAACATATTATGTATCCTACACACATATAGAACTTATATTCAGATCAACCACTTACATATTTTCATTACTTTTATCATATAATTTTTTATTAGGGATACAATTTATTTTTAAAAAAATAAAACAAATAACCAAACAAAAAAAAACAAACATTCAGTACAAATTGTTGTCGAAAATTGTACCTCCTCAAATTTGTATTACACAAAAGTTACAACAAAAATCCAATCAAAAAAAGTCTGTCTTTTTACAATCAATCATTATTTTCGTATTCGACAAGCAAACAAATTCAACAAATCCAGCAAAGCTAATGATTCAATACCTTGTTCATAATGCATACAATTTAAAACGAAAATATAGACGATTTAAAATTATCTAAAAAAACTCATATCAAATTATAATCAATTACATACAGATTAGGATGAAGCAATTAACCAATACCTGATCTAATGTATATTCCGCCAATTTTATCGAGTTTCTTTCCCAAAACTTGATTGTCGACGAACTTTTTTCAACTGAGACTTCAACATCGATAATGAGCAAATTCAGTCAATTATTTTTGTTATTTGTAACTGATGAGATTTTTTAAGCGTTTGTTCCTTTTAAAAATATTTCTCTCCCCTAAATTTCTCCAATCTGTTATATAAATATTGTATTCTTTAAATTAAAACAAATAATAAAAACATAAATAAGATAGATAACAAATTAAATTTTTGACATTTTTACTAAATATTAAAAGTGTTGTTAATGGGTTCTATTAAATGTTAAAATATTGACATTTTGAGATTATATAAAACTGGCCCAACAACCAAATTAATTTTATTTTTAAAAAAAAATCTCATGTAAGAAAGTTTTATGAATTAAATGACCGAAGTAACCTTACTTAATAATGTAGGAGAAGAAATTTCACGTTAGGAAAGGGACACAATGTGTCATTCAACGTGCCATAGTTGTTTCTTTTTATTTCCTTTTTTTCTCATCTTCCCGATAAAGAACAAGAGTAAAAACGAAGTTGATTCAAAATTGGGTGTATTTGTATTTATAGAAGCTTTTATTTTCGATCTAAGGGATTCCTTGGTTCGGGCCGAAGAAGCAATGTCACTTGATCATTATCAAACTGACTGCAATTTTTTTCTGTCCGTGAAGATCCCATCAAAGCGTCCTCTACTTCTAATAGGTTAGGTAGTCCACAACATGTCACCCAACACGTAGTGACATTAAAATTTTGATCCTCTGACCTATGGGGACATGTGCAACACGGATTACAATGTGGGGTCCCTAAAATGTAGTGCACGGTTGATATCACTCAAATTACACCCCAAATATAAATAACGATGTCAAAATATAGTAATCCAACTAGGTTGGTATCAAATTCCAAAATATAGTAACCTTTGGGGCTATGGAAAAGCCCCTTTCGTTGTTGCGGACCAGTGAATGGTGATTGGGTGGAAACAAAAAACACCTAATTTATGACATACCTAACACATGATCAAGAGATGTCAACTTGAAAAACAATCCATTTCCAGTTTTTACTAACTCATCAGACTATGGAGACTTAGATAAGGGTATTATGGCCTAACCACCCATAACGAGAGAACAGGCTCTAACAAGACACTTTTGACATTTAACACCTACGTACCATGCAACATTCTAACATTAAATAAATTTTATTTTTTTAAAAAAAAAAAAAAAAGAACACAAGCATAAGAACACATAAAACCTCAATTGTCTTGAACGTTATTTGCACATATCAAAATTATTCTTCGCAAATAATAGTCATTATGGAGAGTGCTTTGTGAAAGTCAAGTTGTCAATAAAGAGGACTTGCTCCTAAGGAAGTTGCCGCTATAGTTCTCGAGTTTTTAGGTTGATTTTTCTTCATGAAGCTGTAGCCGATTTACTAATTTGTTAGAAGTTTTGAAATAGGGGTTTGTTAATTAAGGTGTGCAGGCTTAAAAGGTGTAGTTGCATCTAGGAAGAGTAAGGTATACTAGAGTCATTCCAAAGACCGTTACAAAGTTCTTCTACTTTAATCTCCCAAATAGAAGGTCAGCTTATTGAGGAGTCGGTATTGATTCATGCAAAGATGCTCCTTTTGAAATTTGCCAGAACTATTATCACCTATGATTGATTAAGAAAAAATTTGGTTGTAGAGGTATAATCTTAAAGTTTTAGTTTTACTTTAGATTTGAGGCAAATCTTATAAGAGGTAGATCGTAACTTTTACTTCTTTTAGTAAGGAATTTTTTATGGTAAAATTCCATTTATTAATTACATCCCACAATTTACTTTCTTGTTAAATGTTTGGTTCTTCAATGCATTAGGTGACAACTTAAAATAATAATATGAAAAATAAGTGGACGGCAATGAATCTCATTTCACAAGGAACACCATACGTTATTGTCAAATCAAACAAAAAGGACTGTGTTCTCGAATCATATGAATTGATTTGATATTAATTACATAATAGAAAATCTTAAGCGATTCTTTAAATATATGTATACTAAGACGACTAAGTCATGTGACATGAAAGAATGAGACTTGTCCTTGAATTGTAGTAGTTGATCAAGTTACAAGTAGAATCCATGGACTTATTATGTAAAGTGTTTTTTGCTCTCATTCAGTTGCATTGTTTAAATTATACCCCCTCCTGTCCATTTTTTCTTGTCAATTTTTTACTTGGTACAGTTTGTATAGTGAATTTACCATTTTATCTCTATTAATTGATAGAGACTTAAACATATTTACTCACTATATTTTTCAAATATATTAACTCAATTTTAATAAATTTACGGTATAATAGGAAGAAAAAATAATTCTTGCTTGATTTGTCAAAAATGACAAATAAAAAAGGAAATCAAATTAGAAAATATCTGACAAGTAAAAAGAGACAAGGGAGGGAGTAATAGCTACAACTTGCTAGAAAATTAGTTCCCCTTATTAAATAACATGACAGCTAACAAAGTTCAATGAACAAATACTGGTGTACAAGAAAAGTTTTATGCAAGCAGGCTAGCTCTTTCAAGTGAAAATCTTTATCCACTCTATTATTCCCGGGAGGGAGTATTAGCTACAACTTGCTAGAAAATTAGTTCCCCTTATTAAATAACATGACAGCTAACAAAGTTCAATGAACAAATACTGGTGTTCAAGAAAAGTTTTATGCAAGCAGGCTAGCTCTTTCAAGTGAAAATCTTAATCCACTCTATTATTCCCGTGATATTAATAGTGTACTCATCAACTTGATACTCAGTCAAATATTAGAGTTGAATGACTCAACGGTCACTTAACTTATACTCCATCTGATTCATAATAATTGAATCAAAAATAGGGTCACAGCCCTTTCAACATTATCTGAACATGAAATGACTAGAAAGAAACTACTAATGACTCATACGTCCTCGAATCTTGAGGACTCACCACAAGCGAAGAGAATAGTCGATCCAAGCTTGAACCAATAGAAGATCACCTTAAGAATCGGAACCTACACTTTGTGAAAAATGTAGAAAATATGGGTTAGTACAAAAATGCACCAAGTATGATAGCCATGCATAAAAATCATTGAAAACATGCTAAAAAGGACATTTTAGTTGAAAAGCATGCATTTACCAAGTTTGAGAATCATCATGCACTTTTAGTGTAAAGGCATAATTCAGATGCATATTCAACATATAAATCATTATAACATAATAGGACCATCTCATAAGTAACCCTAAGTTATACTTGTGCAATGTATAGATAAAGATCTCATAATCCCATCTATACTAAGTACCATTTTAGGGCCACCATAATTATACGTACCATTCTTTGTTCTCATCTTTAGTTAATACTCATAAACAAGGAACATTCACATTTAATAAGTCATGTCAAGGAAAGCAACTCATAGCAACAATCCAAGTTAAGCATTCATCATTTCATAAGTCATTATACATTGAGGAACACACCATAACTACTCCCAAAGCCTACTTGTGCAATACATGGATGAAGTCCCATACCCCCACCCACACTTTATAGAGCTTCTTGAGTAACCATAGTGCATAACTCATATTCTTGTTCATAGTGGGAATAAGCCTTAACCGACATAGACCATGTGAGACAATCATGGAATTCGGTGTCATGTCCCACACCAAAAAGAGTTGGTCTACTTGCCTAAGGTAGAACCGGTAACATTTTAGCTTAGGTGGATCCACTAGCTAATAACCTATGTAGGCACATAGTTTTGGGATAAGGAGATTATTACTAGAAACCCGGTCATACATAGGGAGAGTTTCCACCTCACAATATTTACTCGGTGTTAAGCATTAAATTTCCATGGAGTTGTTAATTCTCTTTTAACATCATGCACATGAAAGGGATGTCATTGGCCTACCGGTTAAAGGTACATCATTAAGATAGCTCATTGAATCCTCATGAAAGGGGTACCATTGGTCTACCGATTCAAGGTTCATCATTATAATAGTTATTTGACTTCTCATAAAAGGGGTACCAACTATCTACCGATTCAAGACAAAGCCTTAGAATACTTCATTAGTCATTCATGAAAGGGGTACCATTGGCCTACCGATTCAAGGTTCATTAAGTCAACATAGTTCTTTAATTACTTATGAAAAGGATGCACTTAGCCTACCGATTCAAGATATATCAATCAAGATAACTTTTAATCACACATGAAAGGGATGTCATTAGCCTACCGATTCATTTAGGTGAGGAAATCCTTTCACAACATGTCATTATCATTCATAAGTGTATAATTGAGAATAGCCTCTCAACAACACCAAAATTACATTATAGTCATAATCACATTACTTTCAAAGTATTCATAAAGCATGTACATAAACATCATAATCATACAAAATTCTCATAATTTGCCCTTCAAGGACCATGAATCACATTCAATTAACACACCCAGAATTACTACATTAGGCATGTATAATAAATGATTCAAGTAATCAATTCATAACAATCATAATTCTATAGCATTCTACAATCATCAATCAATACCCACACTTTAAGATCCAATTTGAGAAATTAGGGGAATTCATGGGTTCTTGGGGAAAATTCATCATAAATCAACAATAATTCATCAATTCAATCATAATTCATCAAAAATCAACCATTAAAATCGTTTTTGGAAAGAACCCATAAGATTGAAGTCAAACCCTAACTTTGGGTTTTCTAGTTTTGAAATTGGAGGTTTTGAAGGAGCTCTATAGGTGAAGGCTACCCATATATGAAGACCTACCATACCTTATTGAAGATTCACCACGAATTTGGAAAGAAAAGCTTGATTCTTGAATCCTAGATTCACCCTTCTTCTTCTTCTTCTTTGGAATTCTAGAGAGAGGAGTTTTGGGAAAAGTTGGTTATGGATTTTGGATTTTGGGATTTATGAGGTGTATGTGTTGGTTAATGACTTTAAAAACTCCTATATAGGTCTATTAAAACAATATAAAACTATCCTGCATTAAACTAACTTAATTAGGAATTACCTAAACTACCCCTTACCTTGGCCGACCTTGGACAACCTACAGGTCCCATCCACGACCCCCACCTACGGGGTGTAGACTGACCCACAGACCGTACTGGTGGGGCGTGGGTGGGGATCAGTAGCTACTAGATTTTTCCCTTGACCCACGAACCTCTTCCACGAGGCGTGGATAGACCTACGCCTCGTAGGTCCCATCTATGGTTCATCTTATTTGGGCAGCTTGGAAGTTAGGCTTTAGGTCCTCCTCAAGGACCATTTGATGGTCCTTTGGGGAGTCGTACCTTGACGTTTAACCCCCAAACCCTTTATTATAAGTTCAAGAAGTAAGTTTTACGACTCTAACACTTACGACAAGATCTAGTTAAGCCTACTAGTTTCTGGGGTGTTACATTATCTCCCCCTTGGGAACATTCATCCTCGAAGGACGATCTAGACACCTTAAATTCAAGACTCAAGACTAGCAGCCCATCATGCATGAAGCATCAAAATAATGCACAATTTAAAGGAGGAAACATCAACTCCATCTTAACATACTTAATGCAGCACAAGGAAGTAGGAACTACATCTAACAACCCATTATGCATGAAAGCTCAACATTTCAATATTCATAGGAGGAACTACATTCTCCAACTCAAAGCATGATCAACTCAACATCATGAAACAAATTATGAAATTACTCTCAAAAGCATATTATAGCATGTTTGACAATTAATATCATGAAGCATATAGGCAACTCAATACCAAATGCACAACAACATGAGAAACATAAATTATGAAAACTCTTTTTCTTACTAAATATGAATTTCATCAAGAACATGCATAACATAAGGAGATCATGGAAACACATACATCACACATGACTCCAAATCATGAAACAAGTCACAAGGAACTCTTTGTCTCAAGCTAGAATAAGAATAGAAGAAAGAGATGAGGATATCGAAAAACTCAACAATCTTGCTATCTAAGCATACCATTTCCCCCTTGGAAATAAACCCCTACTAAGGCTAACATCAAAGTCTAACAAATAGCATAGGGATCTTAATAAAACATTTACATCTATAGGGAACTAACAACATATCGGTGCCTTCATCCGCAGAGACTCTTTTGTCCTCTCCAAACCGGAGTGCTTAGAAGCGACCATAATTTGGAGGGATGGGAACTGACCATAAAGAGAAGCTTGATTTTCCTCTCTTCCTTTTGCCGTTAGTGTAGGACAATGTTACACTTGATGATCACTATTTCCACAACCATAGCAACCATCTGTACCAGCTAGGTACTTTCCATAGTGCTTTTTTCCACATTTGGTGCAAGTAGGCTTAGGTAATGGAGACCCACTACCTTTCTCTTGGTTAAACCTAGGATTGTTGGAAGAATCTTGACCCGAATACCCCTGTTTAAACTTTTGTCGAGCTTTCCCCTCAAACCTAGCATTAGAGAAATTCCCATCACCGGTTCTATCCCTTTTAACCTCCTTATTCTTTCTCTTGAGTTTTGACTCCTCCATTTGTTGGGCATACACCATAAGCCTAGAGATATTCATGTTATCATGGAGCATTTCCGTACAGCATTCTTCTCCAACTAAGTCGGACACACCCGTCAAAAACCTACTCATCTCATCCCTCGGATCCGCCACCATAGGTGGAGCATACTTGGATAGTTGGGTAAATTTCAAGGAATACTCTTGAACACTCATGCTACCTTGCCTAAGTTAAATGAATTCTTCCACCTTAGCTTCCCTAAACTCTCGGGGAAAGAACCTATCAAGGAATCCTTTCTTAAACACCTCACAATCTATGAGACCAGCTCCTACCGGCCTATTTCTCTTCCATTGAGTATACCAAACTTGAGAAACATCCTTTAATTGATAAACAGCTAGTTCCACTCTTTCTACCGAAGTCACCCCATAGCATTAAGTATTTTGTAAACCTCGTCCACAAACTCTTGAGGATCATCTCCCACTTTGGAACCAAAAAACTCGGGAGGGTTCATCCTAGAAAAATCCCTCAATCTAGAAGCCGTGGAATTCATATTAGGGTTCACATGAGTTCCAACATCTCTATTGGATTGGGCCGTCATATCTTGGGCCGTCATATCTTGGGCCAACATTAGAAGAGCCGACCTAACTTCCACATCTAACATAGCCGGAGGTTTAATCGGAGTTTGATTAGCTTCAGGATCGAGCTTGATTCACTTGAGGAGCTTCTTCATTGACATTGTCACCCTCCATTGTTCTTGCATTAGCCCTTCATGTATTCATTTCCTGAAGACACAAGAGAAGGGTTAGGAGAGGGACTTTATAGAGTTAAACTCTATGGTACGACTTAAAAGTAATGAAAAAATTGTAGTTTCCTAACATCTTATAGTCTTTCATTCATAAATGCGGCGCGCTTATCACGATGAACAAGACTCTACTAGACGTGGTTTATCAGACATCATCCTAGAATCATTCTAAACCTTGTGCTCTGATTACAAGTTTTTCATGACCCAGGAGTACCCCCTAGATGTGACAAGGCTCTATGTAATCCCCTTAGCATATCATAACATAAGATAAAATAAATTATGCGGAATTTAAAACTTTTATCCATACAATTGAAGTCTTTTATAAAAGCAATCAGAAGTCTAACTTGTCTCAATTAGCCATCTAATACAATCTTTGAATCAAAAATAGGGTCACAGCCCTTTCAACATAAGCCGAACACTAAATGACTACAATGACACTACGATTGACTCATACGTCCTAAAATCTTAAGGACTCACCACAAACTAGGAGAATAGTCGATCCAAGCTTGAACCAATAGAAGATCGCCTTAAGAACCGGAATCTACACTTTGTGAAAAATGTAGAAAATATGGATTAGTACAAAAATGCAGTAACAATGATAGCCATGCATAAAAATCCTTGAAAACATGCTAAAAAGGACATTTTAGTTGAAAAGCATGCATTTACCAAGTTTGAGAATCATCATGCACTTTTAGTGTAAAACCATAAGTCACATGCATATTCAACATATAAATCATTATAACATAATAGAACCATCTCATAAATAACCATAAGTTCTACTTGTGCAATGTATTGATAAAGATCTCATAATCCCATCTATACTAAGTACCATTTTAGGGCCACCATAATCATACTTACCATTCTTTGTTCTCATCTTTAGTTAATACTCATAGACAAGGAACATTCACATATAATAAGTCATGTCAAGGAAAGTAACTTATAGCAACAATCCAAGTTAAGCATTCATCATTTCATAAGTCATTATACATTGAGGAACACACTAGAACTACTCTCACAGCCTACTTGTGCAATACAAGGATGAAGTCCCATACCCCCACCCACACTTTATAGAGCTTCTTGAGTAACCATAGTATATAACTCATACTTTTGTTCATAGTGGGAATAAGTCTTAACCAACAAAGACCATTTGAGAAAATCATGGAATCCTGTGTCATGTTCCACACCAAAAAGAGTTGGTGTACTTGCCTAAATTAGAACCGGTAACATTTTAGCTTAGGTGGATCCACTAGGTAATAACCTATGTGGGCACATAGTTATGGGATAAGGAGATTATTACTAGAAACCCGGCTATACATAGGGAGAGCTTCCACCTCACAATATTCACTCGGTGTTAAGCATTAAATTTCCATGAGGTAGTTAATTCTCTTTTAACATCATTGCACATGAAAGGGATGCCACTGTCCTACCGAATCAAGGTACATCATTAATATAGCTCATTAAATACTAATGAAAGGGGTACCATTGGTCTACCAATTCCAGGTTCATCATTATAATAGTTCTTTGACTCATCATGAAAGGGGTACCATTGGTCTACCGATTCAAGACAAAGCCTTAGAATACTTCATTAGTCATTCATGAAAAGGGTACTATTGGCCTACCGATTCAAGGTTCATTAAGTCAAGATAGTTCTTTAATTACTCATGAAAAGGATGCCCTTAGCCTAACGATTCAAGGTATATCAATCAAGATAACTTTTAATCACGCATGAAAGGGATGTCATTAACCTACTGATTCATTTAGGTAAGGAAATTCTTCCACAACATGTCATCATCATTCATAAGTGTATAATTGAGAATAGCCTCTCAACAACACCACAATTACATTATAGTCATAATCACATTATTTTCAAAGTATTCATAAAGCATGTACATAAACATCATGATCATACAAAATTCTCATAATTTGCCCTTAAAGGACCATGGATAACATTCAATCAACACACCTAAAATTACTACATTAGGCATGTATAATAACATGATTCAATTAATCAATTCATAACATTCATAATTCTAAAGCATTCTACAATCATCAATCAATACCCACACTTTAAGATCCAATTTGAGAAATTAGGGGAATTCATGGGTTTTTGGTGAAAATTCATCATAAATAAAAAATATTCCTTAATTTAATCATAAATCAACCATTAAACGTTTTTTGGAAAGAACCTATAAGATTGAAGTCAAACCCTAACTTTGAGTTTTCTAACTTTGAAATTGAGGGTTTTGAAGGGGCTCTATGGGTGAAGGCTACCATAGATGAAGAGCTACCATACATTATTGAAGATTCACCACTAATTTGGGGGAAAAAGCTTGATTCTTGAATCCTAGATTCACCCTTCTTCTTCTTCTTCCTTGGAATTCTAGAGAGAGGATTATGGGGAAAAGTTGGTTATGGATTTTGGGTTTTGGGATTTATGAGGTGCATGGGTTAGTTAATGACTTAAAAAGTCTTATATAGGCGTATTAAAACACTATAAAACGACCCTACATTAACTAACTTAATTAGGAATTACCTAAACTATCTCTTACCTTGGCCGACCTTGGACAGCCTATAGGTCCCCATCCACGACCCCCACCTACGGGGCGTGGATTGACCCACGGACCATACTGGTGGGGCGTGGGTTGGGGTCTGTAGCTACTAGATTTGGCCCTTGACCCACGAGCCTCTTCCTCGAGGCATGGATGGACCTACGCCTTATAGGTCCCGTCTGTGGTTCACCTTATTTGGGCAGCTTGGAGGTTAGGCTTTAGGGTCCTCCTCAAGGACCCTTGGTTGGTTCTTGGGAGTCGTACCTCGATGTTTAACCCCCAAACCCTTCATTCTAAGTTCGAGAAGCAAGTTTTACGACTCTAACACTTACAACAAGCTCTAGTTAAGCCTACTAGTTTCCGAGGTATTACATTATCTCCCCCTCGGGAATATTTATCCTCAAATGACGATCTACACACCTTACGGAATTTAAGACTCAAGACTAGCAGCCCATCATGCATAAAGCATCAAAATAATGCAAAATTTAAAGGAGGAAACATCAAATCTACCTCAACATACTTAATGCAACACAAGGAAGTAAGAACTACATCTAAAAACCCATTATGCATGAAAGCTCAACATTTCAATATTCATAGGAGGTATTGGAGGAACTACCTTCTCCAACTCAAAGCATGCTTAACTCAACATCATGAATCAAATTATGTAATTAATCTCAAATGCATATTAAAGAATGTTTGACAATTCATCTCATGAAGCATATAGGCAACTCAATAATAAATTCACAACAACATGAGGAACATAAATCATGAAAATTCATTTTCTTACTAAACATGAATTTCATCAAGAACATGTACAACATAAGGAGATCAGGGAAACACATACATCACACATGACTCCAAATCATAAAACAAGTCACAAGGAACTCTTTGTCTTAAGCTAGAATAGCAATAGAAGAAAAAGATGAGGATATCAGATCTCTCAATAATCTTGCTATCTAAGCATACTATCTCCCCCTTGGGAGTAATCCCCTACTAAGGCTAACATCAAAGTCTAACAAATAGCATAGGGATCTTAATAAACATTTACATCTACAGGGAACTAACAACTTACCGGTGCCTTCATCCGGAGAGACTCATTTTTCCTCTCTAGACCGGAGTGCATGGAAGCAACCATAATTTGGAGGGATGGGAAACGAACCATTAAGATAAGATTGCTTGGCCTCTCTTCCTTTTGTCGTGAGTGTAGGAGAATGTTTCACTTGATGATCATTCTTTCCACAACCATAGCAACCTCTGTACCGGCTAGGCACTTCCCATGGTGCTACTTTCCACATTTGGTGCTAGTAGGCTTAGGTAATGGAGACCCACTAAACCTTGGGGTGTTGGAAGAATCATGATCGGAATACCCTTTTTTAAACTTTTGTCGACCTTTCCCCCCCGGACCTAGCATTAGAGAAATTCCCAACACCGGTTCTAATCTTTTTTACCTCCCTATTCTTTCCCTTAAGATTTGACTCCTCAATTTGTTGGATATACAACATAAGCCTAGAGATATTCATGTTATCATGGAGCATTGTCATACGACATTCTTCTCCAACTAAGTCGGACACACCCGTCAAAAACCTACTCATCTCATCCCTCGGATCCGCCACCATAGATGGAGCATACTTGGATAGTTGGGTAAATTTCAAGGCACTCTTGAACATTCATGCTACCTTGCCTAAATTTGATGAAGTTTTCCACATTAGCTTCCCTTAACTCTCGAGGAAAGAACCTATCAAGGAATGCTTTCTTAAACGCCTCCCAATTTATGGGACCTGCTCCTATCGGCCTATTTCTCTTCCATTGAATATACCAAACTTAAGCAACATCCTTCAATCGATAAGCGGCTAGTTCTGCTTTCTCTCCCGACGTCACACCCATAGCATTAAGTATTTTGTAAACCTCGTCCACAAACTCTTAAGGATCCTCTCCCACTTTGGAACCAAGAAATTCAAGAGGGTTCATCCTAGGAAAATCCCTCAATCTAGAAGCCGTGAAATTCACATTACGGTTCACATGAGTTCCAACATCTCTATTGGCTTGGGTCGTCATAGTTTGGGCCACCATTAGAAAACCGACCTCACTTCCACATACGACATAGTCGGATGATTAATCAGAGCTTGAGGAGCTTGATTCACTTGAGGAGCTTCTTCATTGACATTGTCACCCTCCATTCTTCTTGCATTAGCCCTTCGTGTATTCATTTCCTAAAGACACAAGATATGAGTTTGTAGAAGGCCTTTACAGAGTTAAACTTTATGGCACGACTTAAAAGTAATGAAAGAAGGGTAGTTTCCTAACATCTTATAGCCTGTCATTCATAAATGTGGCGTGTTTCACACTATGAACAAGTCTCTACTAGACGTGGCATATGAGACATCATCCTAGATTAATTCTAAACCTTGTGCTCTAATTACCAAGTTTGTCATGACCTAGGAGTACGCTCTAGATGTGACAAGGCACATAGAACCCCAAAAGGCTCCATGTAATCCCCTTAGCATATCATAACATACGATAAAATAAATGATGCGGAATTTAAAACTTTTATCCATACAATCAAAGTCTTTTATAAAAGCAAGTGGAAGTCTAACTTGTCTCAATTAGCCATAAAATACAATCTTTGAATAAAAAATAGGGTCACAGCCCTTTCAACATAATCCGAATATGAAATGACTAGAAAGAAACTACTAATGACTCATACGTCCTAGAATCTTGAGGACTCACCACAAGCGAAGAGAATAGTCGATCCAAGCTTCAACCAATAGAAGATCGCCTTAAGAACCGGAACCTACACTTTGTGAAAAATGTAGAAAATATGGGTTAGTACAAAAATGCACTAAGTATGATAGTCATGCATAAAAATCCTTGAAAACATGCTAAAAGGACATTTTAGTTTAAAAGCATGCAGTTACCAAGTTTGAGAATCATCATGCACTTTTAGTGTAAAAGCATAAGTCACATACACATTCAACATATAAATCATTATAACATAATAGAACCATATCATAAGTAACCCTAAGTTATACTTGTGCAATGTATAGATAAAGATCCCATAATCCCATCTATACTAAGTACCATTTTTGGGCCACCATAATCATATTTACCATTCTTTGTTCTAATCTTTCGTTAATACTCATAGACAAGGAATATTCACATTTAATAAGTCATGTCAAGGAAATCAACACATACCGACAATCCGAGTTAAGCATTCATCATTTCATAAGTCATTATACATTGAGGAACACATCATAACTACTCTCAAAGCCTACTTGTACATTGCATGGATGAAATGCCATACCCCCACCCACACTTTATAGAGATTCTTGAATAACCATAGTACATAACTCATATTCTTGTTCATAGAGGGAATAAGCCTTAACAGACATAGACCATGTTAGCAAATCATGGAATCCAGTGTCATGTCCCATACTAAAAAGAGTTGGTCTACTTGCTTAAGGTAGAACCGGTAACATTTTAGCTTAGGTGGATCCACTAGCTAATAACTTGTATGGGCACATAGTTATGGGATAAGGAGATTATTACTAGACACCAAGCCATACATAAGGAAAGCTTCCACCTCACAATATTCACTCGGTGCTAAACATTAAATTCCCATGGAGTTGTTAATTCTCTTTTAACATCATTGCACATGAAAGGGATGTCATTGTCTACCGGTTCAAGGTACATCATTAAGATAGCTCATTGAATCCTCATGAAATTGTACCATTGGTCTAGTGATTCAAGCTTCATCATTATAATAGTTCTTTGACTCCTCGTGAAAGGGGTACCATAGGTCTACCGATTCAAGACAAAGACTTGGAGTACTTCATTAGTCATTCATGAAAGGGGTGCCATTGGACTACCGAATCAAGGTTCATTAAGTCAACATAGTTCTTTAATTACTCATGAAAAGGATGCCCTTAGCCTATCAATTCAAGGTATATCAATCAAGATAAGTTTTAATCACACCTAAAAGGGATGCCATTAGCCTATCGATTCATTTAGCTGAGGAAATCCTTTCACAACACGTCATCATCATTCATAACTGTATAATTTAGAATAGCCTCTCAACAACACCACAATTACATTATAGTCATAATCACATTATTTTCAAACTATTCATAAAGGTTGTACATAAGCATCATGATCATACAAAATTCTCATAATTTGTCCTTCAAGGACCATGGATCACATTCAATCAACACACCTAGAATTACTACATTAGGCATATATAATAACATGATTCAAGTAATCAATTTATAACATTCATTATTTTATAGCATTCTGCAATCATCAATCAATACCCACACTTTAAGATCCAATTTGAGAAATTAGGGGAATTTATGGGTTCTTGGGAAAATTCATCATAAATCAACAATAATTCATCAATTCATTCCTAATTCATCATAAATCAACCATTAAAAATGTTTTTGGAAAGAACCCATAAAATTGAAGTCAAACCCTAACTTTGGGTTTTCTATCTTTGAAATTGGAGGTTTTGAAGGGGCTCTATGGGCGAAGACTACCCATAGATGAAGAGCTACCATACCTTATTGAAGATTCACCATAAATTTTGGGAGAAAATCTTGATTCTTGAACCCTAGATTCACCCTTCTTCTTCTTCTTCCTTGGAATTCTAGAGAGAGGATTTTGGGGAAAAGTTGATTATGGATTTTGGGTTTGGGATTTATGAGGTGTATGGGTTAGTTAATGACTTAAAAATTCTTATATAGGTGTATTAAAACTATATAAAACGACCCTACATTAAACTCACTTAATTAGGAATTACCTAAACTACCCCTTACCTTGGTCGACCTTGGACAGCCTACTGGTTCCCATCCACGACCCCCACTTACACGGCGTGGTTTGACCCACGGATTGTACTGGTGGGGCATTGTTTGGGGTCTGTAGTTACTAGATTTGGCCCTTGATCCATGAGCCTCTTCAACGAGGTGTGGATGGACATAAGCCTCGTAGGTCCCTTCCGTGGTTCACCTTATTTGGGCAGCTTAGAGGTTAGACTTTTGGGTCCTCCTTAAGGACCCTTGGTTGGTCCTTGGGGAGTCGTACCTCGATGTTTAACCCCCAAACCATTCATTCTAAGTTCTAGAAGTAATTTTTACAACTCTAACACTTACGACAAGCTTTAGTTAAGCCTTCTAGTTTCCGGGGTGTTACACCGGGCTAGCCTTGGGTTCAGTTCCTTGTTTTAGTGGTTGTTGTTACTCGACGTTCAGGTGAAATTTTTTTTCCTCCTGAGGGTTATATTGCGTTGGTTGGTATCAAAGCTCTAGGTTGACTGGCATCATTGGTATGAAGGAAAATGCCTAGTAGAGTCATGTGGAGACATTTGTATCGTATCTTTGGGAGGCTATAGGGCATTCTTAGGATATTTTGTCTTTGACTCTTAACGTGTGCTTTCGCTTTGCTTAGCCTCTAAAACTACTTCTTTGTAATCCACTCTCTCGTAGATGGATAGCATGAAGCATTCAATAGGCGTGGAAGGAGCATCAACATATTCCACTAGAGTTTCAGTCTAGGATCAGGCTAGAAGGCCTCAATTGGGCATGGACCTTGAGGTCAGAGGCATTCTACACCATTCAGAAAGTCTGGGCATAGCCCAAGTTTTGACAGGGTCTTTACCTACCTCGTTTCCTAATTATTCAGTGTTAGGAGGTTCGAGGTCCTCTAAGGGTACACCTCAGATAGATGTGGTTCTTGGTGTAGTGAGCGCTCCTAAGAGGAGAGTTGGGTTGACTTGTCCCAACAAGGTTCGTCGTATTTTTCTCACTCTGTGTTAGGATTTATAGAGTGGGTTAGGCATAGCCCCACATTGTTCCCTTCAGATCAGAAGTTAAATCAGGGTTCATCTGTCACGCTTCGAGCCTATATCTTGGATGTGATTGGCACTCGAGAACTATTGTTGGTCCCCAAGCGAACCCTTGGTATGGATGACTACTTAGCAAAAGACTTACTCAAGTAATGATATGCTCAAAACAGAATTAAATAAGTTAAACTAAAACACTAATCTCATAAATCTGGAAAATACTCAATAGCAATACTTATAGTTTGTAGAACAACTCAAATAGAGTAAATATTAACAGATACCTGGACTCTGCCTATCAATCAAGCCTCTACAATTAAAGAAAGATGTCGAGGCAAGACCCACGACATCTCAAAACTACTAACTAGAAAGTAAATGTGAAGTTCTTCAAAATGAAAAGAGGCTCACCAAAAGCTAGTTGGAGTGTAGAGTGATCTCAACAAAGTGCCTGTTGATGATCCTAAATAAGGCTGGCAGTTGGACCGGTTTTTGTCCGGTCCAGTCCGGTTTCGGTCCGGTTCCCGTACCGGTAAGTCCGGTACCGGTTGAACCGGTAAGGAACCGGTCTTATAGGTACCGGAACCGATACCGAAACGGAACCCGGATTTTTATCCGGTTGATCCGATTTGGTAAGAACCGGTTCCGATCCGGTTCAACGGTCAATTTAATTAATTTATTTATTTATTTAAAGTTGAACGTTATAGAGTTGTTGGGCCCTTTTAGCCGTTGGGCCCTTTTAGCCGTTGGACTGGCGCCCAAAACGGCTCCAAACAGCCCCCACCCCTCTCTACCCCTTAACACTATAAATATACCCATATTTTTTTCATTTAAATCACAAATTCACAAACTATTTCATTAATATCTTATAAAATCTCTTAATTTTCAATCTCTCATAGATTCATAATTATTATTTTGTGATATTGACTTGGATTTCGAATTTCAGAGATTTATTTGAAGTAAATCGGAGGCTTCAATTGGCATCTCTCAATTCCGACTTTGGTTATACGTCTACTTTTACGTAGACGTTCGGTACATATGTTCCAACTTTAATTTTTTATTTGTTTATTAATTAAGTTTTTTTTTTTTTGTTATATTATCTTTGCTTGTTTTTCATAATATTAATTATTTTAAACTTGAACATGAATTTTGAAAAATATAGTGGTAAAAGATCAATGTCGAAAAGAAAAAATAATAAGGGAGGAGGAAGTAGTTCTAATTCTAAAAATTTGCCACCTCCTAGATTTATAATTAATACTAATGATTATACTCATGTTGATGAAACTTCTTTTACACGAGACTCACGACCTATTGAATTTAATTCCGAAAATGAAGTAGATCATGAAACTTTAAATTGTTTTACTAATTTTGAGGAAGAATTAGATGAGGAAGTAGAAATAAATGAGGAAGATGATGAGACCCCTACCCCTACTAGTCCGGCTACCGAATTACCGGAACAAGATGAAGTCCCCTCTTTACCTACTTTTTCAAAGACCGATGTACGTGTTAAAAGATCTTTAGTATGGAAATTTTTGGTACAAAATGAGGAAAAAACTATTGTTACTTGCACGAAATGTAAATTGATCATGAAACATGTAACTACGGGTACACAAGGGGGAACAGGATGACTAAGAACACATTTGAGAAAGTGTAATAAAGAATTTGCTCGCCTAGATGATATAGAAAGGGGTAATAGAAATGGAATACCTGAACCTAAAAATTCTATGGGAGTTGGAGGTTCTAATACGGTTCAAAGTGTATTAAATATGACTAACCCGGCTAGCCGAAGCACACACCGCACATATAGTAAAGAAAAAGATCGTAGAGAATTAGCTAAAATAGTTGATGTTTGTGGTTTGCCTTTTTTATTTCCTTCACATCCTGGTTTTATTCAGTATATTCGGGAATTGTATAACCCAGATTATGAAGATATTCCAAGAACTACAATTAAAAGTGATCTTTTTAAATATCAAAAAGAATATTGTCATTTTCTTCGTTGTTTATTTGTTTATTATGATGATAGATTATCTATTACTTCTGATATGGGACGTAGTTCTAATGGTAATGATTATTTTACAATTACTGTCCATTGGATTGACCATGAATGGAACATGCAAAAACGAATATTAGGATATAAATATGTTGAAGAAATTAAAACCGGTGCTTATATAGCAACAAAAATAGGCCCTATTTTACAATTTTATGAAATATGTGATAAAATAATGAGTGTCACTTTAGATAATGCTTCTAATAATTTAAAAGCAATTGATTATTTAAAATGTAGACTTTGTCCAATTGATAATGATTCTTTTCATATTAAGTGTGCCGCACATGTGTATAATTTGATAGTAAAAGATGGTATTTCTCAATTTGGAATTTCTTGTGAAAAAATTAGACTTGCTTGTAATTGGATTTTTAAAGCTATAATTACAGAATTTAAAAATCGTTGTAAAGAATGTGGACTTGAATATAGAAAAGTTCCAAAAGAAGTATGCACTAGATGGAATTCTTTATTTGAAATGCTTCAAGTTGCTTATATTTATCAAGAGCCGGTACAATTAGTTTTTAATGCTCATAATGCGGACCCGAATTTGAGAATTGGCTATGAAGATTGGGAAAATACAAAAAAACTTATTGAATTTTTAAGTGTTTTTTATAAAGCAACAAATGTTGCTTCTGGTCAATATTATCCAACTATTTCTTATGTTTTAGTAAATATTGCTATTTCATCTGAATTTGCAAAATATAAAGGAAAAGATCGATTTGAAGATTCCCTTGCTTTTATGATTGAAAAATTCAAAAAATATTTTTTCCCTATTCCTCAAATCTATTTGACTGCTACGACTTTCAACCCAAATTACAAATTAAAAGGTGTTGAAAGAATGGTTGAAAAGATTTATGCAAGTTTAGAAATTAAACATGATGAAACTCCTAGTGTTGAAAATTGTAAAAGTAGCATATATATAAAAGCTAGAGAGTTATATAATACATATAAATCTATGGAAAAAAATATTTCAATAGTTGAACTTCCATCTTGTAAACCTAGAAGCGATGATACGGATGATTGGATGGATGATTATCTTGAGCTTGAATCATCTACTAATAATGATTTTGATTTATATTTCAATCAGGCACGGGAAAAGATTAGGCATGAAGAAGGACAACTTCAAGCTCCAATATTAGTATGGTGGAAGAATCGTGAAAATTAATTTCTGACCCTTGCTTGGATTGTTCGAGATGTGCTAGCGATTCAAGCATCATCGGTCGCTTCGGAGCAAGCCTTTAGTGCGGCGAGATTTATGATTGGAGATCATCGATATTCATTAGCAAAGGATAGTTTGGAAATATCGGTGTTGTTTCGAGATTGGGTCAATGCCGAAAGAAGAAATACTGGACTACCACAATTAAATAGCCAAATAGAAGACGAAATAGATGAAATATTTGGTGATAATAGTGATGATGGTATGGAAGCAATGGAAGAAGAACGACAAATACAAGTTCCAAAATATGTTTCTTTTGAAATGATACAAAAGTTACGAAAAGATTTTAAAAAAAGTTTCAATTGTTAGTACAATAATTAATATTCAATACCTAGATTATGTACTCTTTGTCTCTTTTTAATATTTGTATTGTATAATTTATTTATTTGAATAAATATACGGCTATTCGCCTTGATTTTCTTTTAAAATAGTCTCTTATATTTAATCCAAGTCATTTTAGAAATTTAATTTTCAACTATTTTAATATTAGTTTAAAGTTTAAACTTTAATATAAAATTGAATTTTTGAGGTTTAAACTTTAAATTCAATATAAAGTTATAAACTTTAAAATTTAAAGTCAATTTTAAACTTTAAAGTTTAAAGTTTAAACTTAAATTCAATTGAAACTTTAAAGTAACTTTAAAGTTTAAAGTTTTGAATTGAAGTTTTTTAATAATATAATTTTATTAATTAATAATATATTATTATATAATAATTAAAGTTAATAAAAAAATAAAAAAAAATTACCGGTACACAATGATCTGGTAAGAACCGGTTCCGGTCCGGTCCAAACCGGTTCCAATCCGGTAATTAAGGGACCGGACGGAACATTTGGAAATTTCCGGTAAAACCGGTTTCGGTAACAAAATCCGGTAACGAGGACCGATTCTGGTAAACCGGGTCCTGTTGATCCGGTCCTGTCCGTTTACCAACCTTAATCCTAAACACATGTATCTGCATCAAAAAAAGATACAGGTCGAATGACATCAGTACATTGAATGTACGGGTATGTAATATAGCCGAAGCAAAATAATTGAATGAAAGGACTGTTATAGATAAAATATACTCAACATGGATGTAAAGAAATAAAGGAGTTAAATCATTTAAAGCTTTACAAAGTATTTACTTATTTCTGAACTCAACACATAATAAGTAATATATTAAAATACACTTTACTCTATTGGAGGTTCTATAACCGACAACCATCACTATGAGCTACGTGATGATGCAACATCTCACCCACGCTGGCAAAATTATCCTATATCGTGTCGAGTATAGAACCACTCAACTATGTGGATCCACTAAGAAATAAGGATTCATCTAAAAAGTATGATCCTTGTCCATGTTGGCAAGACATGGTTTATGAGAATTTTAAGTTGTACGAACTCATCCTCGTATTGGTGTTCAATACTACTCTCAATATATATATATATATATACCATTTTCAAATGTATAAAGCATACTCTTTCTCAAGTTTGAGATAATTGCTCAAACTATCCTCTTAAAAGAGGTAATGCTCTGAAATATCTCTGAACTCATAAACTCATTTAGAAATTAAAGCTTTGTTTTTTTCTCACCTTAAAATGATATGTGTGAAAAATACTTAGTTTCCTTATACTCTCTCTCTCTCTCAAAACATCTCTTTAGACTCTTGTAACATCTCGCAATTTGAAATAGCTAGGAAAGAGCTAAGAATTTGAAATAATCGTTTTTGGAAATAGTGACAAATCTGGAAAATTGTTCAAGATAGGAAAAGTGAGTTTTTGGTCAACTTCAAACAGCCATAACTCCTAGATAAGGATGAGTTAGGTGTACTTCCAGATATGTTTGGAATGATCTTTCCAACGCCACCGAGTTTGCGCAATTCTGAGTTCGTATGAGTAAGTTATGCCCTTTGGAAGTTGGGCTATTGGAATAAGGAAATGTCCAATCCGGATTTTTAAGGGGTATTTTAGTCTTTTCCTTGCCCTATTATTTTAATCTATTTTTTGGAGTTTATTATGGGTCAAATCATATTTTAGTCAGTTTTAGAAATTGGAAATTTACATTAGGGGTTGGAGAAAGGAGAAAAGAGGAGAAAGAGGAAGAAAGGGCAAGATTCATCAAGATTGATCCATTTAGTTGTGGTTTTCACCAAGGATTTATTCCTACCATGTATGTGAGATCACATAGAGTTGGGTTAGTTTGCTCACGCACCAATCATGATTATATTCAGTGAATTTAAGTCTTTGAAAGTTAGAAATTGAGTTCTTGATGAACATTGTTGAAAGTTTCGTTGAATTTCTTGTGGGTTGTGTTGTTGGAGTTTCTTGTGATTTGATTCATGTTTTCGGGTGTAATTTTGGTTTGAATCTATTGTATATTGAGGGTATTAGTGATTAAGTGTTTGGGGAAAGAACTAAGTGAAATTAGAGGGTTTAGAGATGAAAAACGAAAGAGAAAAGTAGATGTTTTCTGGGGCAAGGACTTGGGGCGCAGCGCCTCTCAGAGCGTCCCACTTCAAAGCCTAAAGTTTGGTGCGCCAGCCAGAGCGCCACAACTTCAGCTCTGAAGTTTGTGCTCTGGCGCCCCACGCCTTTCAGAGCGCCAAGGTCGTCAGTCCTTCCCATTTCTTCCCCAATCTTCCGTACTAGTTCCTTAGCAATGTACCTATGTTTTCTAGTTGATTCCAACACTCTAAGGTACATCCAAACATCATGAAATCATCCATAAATATGAGATCATGAACCTTTAATTCATATTCCAATTCAAGGAAAGTTAAGATCAAAGTCAAGAGAAGTTCAGAGTCAAGTCTACAAGTTAAGAAGCAAGTCAAAGCATAGTTTTTAATGTTTTCAAAAGTCTTTAACAAACGTTTTAACTTTCTTTTAAGACTAAATTTTCAAGCTAAGCAAAGAGTAAAGAGTTGAGTTCATTTCTTCAAAAGCTATAAGGGAACTAAGTATTCCCAAAGAGTTTATAAATGTTTTCACATTTGAGTAATAAAAGGGAACATCGATTCCAAGAGAGCTTTTAAGCTAAGTTTTGAGTAATTATCTCAAACCAAAGAAAGAAGTTGTTTTAAAATGTATGAGCTAAGTATATTTTTGGGAGTAGTATTGAGCACCAATATGGGGATACGAGTTCATATTAACTTAAGTCTCCATAAACCATGTAGCCATCATGGGTATTAATGGGTCATGCTTTTTAGATGATCACATAAGTTAAGCTAGTGGATCCACTAAGTTAAGTAGTTCTATATGACGGCAAAGTATAGGACAGTCTGGCAGCGTGATGGTAAAAACATTGTATCACCACTTAGGCTCATAGTGGTGGTTGTCGGTTAGAGAATCTCCCACATAAACCATATTATTTTCTTATATGAGTAAAGTTGAGTTTCTTATTGCTTTATCTTTAACGAACTACGTTGGTTGCAATTGTTTTATAAGCTTTATTTATATTGCATGTGCTTCAATTCTTTATATTTGAGTTAAGTTATTCAGAGGTTGAGAAGAGTCAGGTAAGTGTTTCCTTTCAGAATCCTTTCAAGCCTATATCTTGTTTTAGCATTCCAACTCGCATACTCGTACATTTAATGTACTGATGCCAGTTGGCCTGCATCGTATTATGATGCAGACGCAGGTAACTAGGATCAGCATCCAGTGCCTCGTTGATCCAGCTTGAGCATTCAAAGTCTGTTAGTGAGCCTCATTGCATTCCGGAGGACTTCTTTATTTGTTTTCTAGTCTTCAGATGTTAGGATGATCGGGGGTCCTGTCCTGACATCCCTCTTTGTTTTAGAGGCTTCATAGACAGTTAGTATGCGGGTGTCTTTACATTGTCATTTCATATGTTAAGACTTGAGTTGCCATTTTGGCCAAGTTGAATGTTGACTTTTAAACATTCTAAGCTATTTGACTAAGTTATTTGAGTAAGTTCATTTGATCATTGTATTAATGTTTTGAGTCTTCCGCTGAGTCAATAAGCCAGGTCAAGGGTTTGCTTGAAGCCAACAATGATCTTCAAGTGTCAGCCACGTCCGGGGTGCATGTAGGCTCGGGGTGTGACAACTCTACTCAAAATTCTTCTTTACTTTTCTCATAAATCAATTTAAGATAATGATTGGTTCAAAAGATTTCTCAATAATAAGGTTCATGTTGGAAAATACACATGATTAATCAATTGAAGAATCTCAATACATGATATACAACAACTCAACAATTAGGAATAGAAATTCAGAATTCAATGATACTACTCATCTCAAGAATACTCGAAATAAAGGATAAAAACCCTAAATTACTGTTTCTCTGAATTTTGACATAGGTAGGGCGTGTGGACAAGCTATTTCAACATTGTGATAGTCTTACAGAGCTCGGAAAAACAAAGTTTTTGGTGAAAATGGTGGAAAATTGAAAACACTTGAAACCCTAACCTTTTCTCCTTTTGGAACCTTGCTATATGATTTGAAGTGTTAAAGAACGTAAAAATGATGTTTAAAACTTCTAAGACCCATAACTAGGTGTAAAAGGGCCAGGATTTAGGCTTAGGAGGGATAAGAAAAGTCTAAAATACCTTTAATTAACAGAAAACACAAAACCCCAGGCGCATCTGATGGAGGACCTGACGGCCCATCGTGAGGTTGATTGTCCGTCACCTTTCATCGTCAAAGTCACCTAAAACACCTAAAATTTCTGCATGTGTGATGGGCCAGTTGACGGTCCATCAAGAGGTTGGTTGCCCGTCACCTGTCATCATCAAAGTCACTTGAAACACCTGAAATTTTTGCATGCATGATGGGCCAGCTAACTGGTCGTCAAGAGGTTGACTGCCCATCAGGGTTGCTGTCAACTTTTTTCTAATATGACAGTCTCTGGTAAGATGGTCAAAAAATTTTACCCCAAACTTGAAATGAGGCAAACTCAATGGCATTGGAAAAAAAACTCAAAGTCCTTCAATTTGGTAGGTCATGGAGCACCTAATTCAATATGTTCTGGGAGATATGATTGTTTGAAGTTGACCTAAGTATAATCTTATGTCCAAAATTAATCGGTAAGTAAGCTTTCAACTCAACTTTCTGCCGGGGGGTTCTGGTGACCTTAATTCATATCCAAATCCATTCCAACACTAAATAATTGGCCTTTACAAATATGAGCAATTTAAAAATCAACTAATACGACTTTACATGAAAATAAAGAATGGTTCTGGCCTTTGCTTAGAAATTTTTGGGGTCTTATAATGGTTCATCAGAGGGTTGTCTTTGCCACTCCGATTGGTATTGGACCATCTCATATCAGTGGGGTCTACAATTTCCCAAGGTTGTGAATCATGTGAGGTTTGTGGAGCATGCGCGCCTCGAAACCTACGGAGATATTGGTAAGAGGCCTTGCCATCAGTACAATGTCGAGTAATGAAGTACTTTTCCAAGTAGGTTTCCAATTCATAAACTTTTCAAGAGGTATGGATTGGAGATATGGAAGATACATTGGTCGAAGCTTCTTTCAAGAAGTTTTCATTTCTCTAAGAACTTCATGGACATTATCAATATCTGAGTGTGACAGCATTCCACTTTGAGGTAAGTATAATTTCAGCATGGGACATCTTTCTTTTCGACCCTATAGCGGTAGCATCTCAGGTTTTAGGGGGTTCTGAGGTAGGCTATAGTGACGGCGGCAGGGAGAGTTCAGGCCAGACTTCTTATGGTGGTCGTTCTGGAACTTTGGGTGGTGGGTCTAATATTTTACCAGTTAGGTCATTGCAATCAGTTGTTATTAGTGATGGTTGATATGGGTATGGTGATATAGGCCATTATATTAGAGATTTTCACAAGGCTCGATGCAATTGTCTGTGGTTGGTTCTGAGTTAAAAAGAGGTAGACAGTGCGGATCACCACATTCATCACGCTATAGTGGTTGGTATTATTGCGGTGGGAGTGACCACCGATCTAGAGAGTGCCTAGATGGCCATTACTTTTCCAGGCATGGTAGACATCTGATATTTCCCACGTTAGGGTGGTTGGACTTGGTTGTACCTATGAGAAGCTTAGTCATCAACCTACAGCATTTCCCCAGCATGGAACCATGATGAGAGGTATTCAGTTAGAGAAGTCTCATGGTTTGTCGGCTCCTTCGATCGGAGGTGGTGCCTTTGGTGTTGCTAGTGTTATATTTGGTGTCCAGGTTAAGGTCGGGCATGATATGTTCTATGTTTCTTCAGGCCGGCTAAAGGCCGAGGCTACAGGTACCTTATTTTTGTGTGTGATTTTTTGGCTTTATCATTTTAGTTTCTATTTGTGTGATTTGGGGCTTTCGTGCCCACTCGAATTTATTTGGCTTATTACCTATCACTGGCTTGTTAAAGCACCTTGATTTGAGGTTTGTGTTTTGTCTCATGCAGTTGATTTTTTTTAGTAGTGAATCGACTAGGTTGTGTTGCTTCAATTGGGAGTAGTGGTTAATTAACTCTCTGTGTCTTTGACTTTATAGTCTTGTTTTAGTTATGACCTTGGGATTGTTGAGTTCCCTTTTTGTGACCCTTGTTGTGTGTTTTTGCTGTTATATGGACCCTTGTTCAATAGGTGGCTAGAACAGCTTTATCCGGTGTGATATTTATGTGTTGTAGGGCCTAGTCGGCTTAGTTATGTGACGTCACTTTTGAGTAGTAGTTGAGAGATTGCTAGATTTCAGAGTTGCTTGTTGGGTAGTTTTCCTTCTTTAGTTGTGGTATTCCTTTTTGATTGCTTTCTTCCCTAGCCTTATTCTTTTCTTTATTGTTGAGTTATGTTTTCGCTTGTTCGGCCTTTTTGGATTCGTCTGGTTCTTGTAGTCTTGGAGTTCGGTTATTGCTAGCTGGAAGTTAGGGGTGTGATCCCTTGTTTATTACAATCACTTAATGAAATAATTATCCTTAAATATTAACCAATACTAACTATTTTAACCAATATTGTTGATGATAATGATAGTGATGTACCTCAGGGTCAGGGTCGTCTCAACCCTATACCATTAAAGCCATTGCTTGGGCCCCATATCTTTAGGGGCACCCATTTTTAAAAAAATTACTTATAAATGTTATTTTATAAAAAAAAATTATATGTACTATGAGTGCTATGATATCTACTATGAAAATTGCATATGAGATGAATATAGAACCTGAATTTTGAAACAAACAGTTTGATGAAAATATTGATAACGAAATCACAAAATCCCTTGAAATTAGAGTTGATTACTTTATATATATATATATATATATATATATAGTAGATCAAGCTATTTTTCACTTCAAAATAGAATTGAACCAGTAGAAGCATATGAAAATATTTTTGGTTTCTTATTTATTGGTAAATTGGGATCACTAGATGATGAGAATTTAAAAAAATATTGTTTTAACCTTAAACTTTCTTTAACACATAATCGTTATTCTGGTATTGATGGTTTAAATTTATTTTTTGAATTAAAAGTGTTAAGAAAAATAATACAAGTGGAAGATAATGATCCAATGAAAACACACAATCAAATAAAAAGACTTGATTATTTTCTAAATACACTTATTGCTTATAGAATAATGTTAACAGTTCTTGTAACCGTTGTCTTAGCCCAAATAAGTTTTTTGAAACTAAAATTGATTAAATCTTATTTAAGATCAACAATGTCTCAAGAGAGATTGAATGAATTAGCTATATTATCAATTGAAAAAGAATTATTAGACTTCGCATCTAAAAATATTAGAAAAGTAGATTTTAAATAAAAGTATATGTGATGAAGAAAATAAAATATAAGGGCCCCTCTCTTAAGTTTCGCTTGAGGTCGGACCTTCTCGGGGTACATCAACACACTTGTTAAGTTCATTCACACTAATAACTAATTTAAATAGATTGATAAAAAAAATTTGGTTTCCCACCCGGTGTTCGGAACCCACATTGGAGCTTCAACAAAATTCGAATCGTGCACTGCAAGGCCCATTCGGGGGTGGCGCTCCCAACATGATTTTATCCATACCCAGGGCTCGAACCTAAGACCTCTGGTTAAGGGTGAAGCACTCCCACCAGTGTACCACAACCCATGTTGGTAATAGATTGATAATATAATATATTGTGTTTTTATTTTTCATCTTTTAGTCCAACGATTCAAAAACACATATCTCTTCATCTATTCTTTTTTCGTTTTCGGTTTCACTTCAGTCTACACACATTGATCATATATGTAAGTGTAACACTCCTGAATTTGTTTTTTTTAAACTAAGACCCGAACCACCCTTCGTTGTGAGGAGGATTTTACCGAGGAAATTAAAATTTATTTAGTGTTAAGGTCACTAGATGTAGCACCTTGAGTTCCAAGAAGAACTAAAGAGAGTTCATTCAAGCCATTCTTAAGTTCCTTTAAGTTTTGGGTCAACTTAAAACGACCATAACTCTCAGTACAGGATGAGTTAGGTGGGATACTAGGTATCCAATGAAAGTTCTTTGAATTATCTTTCCAATGCCACCGATTTTGCTAAGTTTCGAGTTTGGATGAGTGAGATAAGCCCTTTTGAAGTCAGGTTGTCCAAATAAGGAAAGTTACCCGAAAAGAGTAAGGGGTATTTTGGTCTTTTCATTACCCAATCAGATTTAATTCAAATTTAGTAAGGTTTTAAGGGTCTAATCCTATTAGGTTCATTTTTATAATCCTAATATACTCTTAGGGTTTTAGTTGAGAGTTCAAGATGAGAAAAGAAGAGAAAAGAGGAGAGGATCAAAGCGTTCGTCGAGAGTCTTGCGTTTTGTTGTGGATTTTCGCCATGGGTTTAATCCCTAAGAGGTATGTAAGCTTCCATAGTGCTGGGTTTGTTCACCCACACGCCAAACATGTTAATTTCAGCGCTAAATTCGTCCTAAAAGTTTGAGACTTTGATGTTCTTGAGTTGTAATCTTGAATTGATTCCGTTCTTGAATTTGGAATGAGATTGAGGAGTTCTTGAGAGTTTAAGTTCGATTTTAGAGTTGTGTTTTGATTATATTCTTGTGTACATATGCTGGGTATCTGAATATAAAGAGGAATTGAGAAAAAGAATCGAATTTAGGCGAATTGGGGTTAGAAAACGAAGAAGGAACAAGTCTGGCAAATCTAGGTACCAGGTCCACGTCGTGGACCTGTTCCTCAGGATTGACAAAGTTGTCTTTGCGTCGCAGAGCGGTCACGGACCGTTCTGCCTCAAAATTTATTTCGTGACCAAATAATTAAATGCATCTCCGCGTCGCGGACTTGCTTCCAGACAGTGATTTCTTGATCATTTTTTCATGTTTAACTATCTAAAAACACTCCTAAACATCATGATATCTTTCCTATCACAAATCACAACCTTGAATTCATAAATCACATTCAAGGTAGAGTTGTGAGTCAAGTCTTGAGAGTTCTCTCAAACATTTTGAGAAAGTCCCTTTGAGTCCTTTGAGGAGTCTTCTACAATTTCTAATAACTTGTTTCAAGACTTAACCAAGTGAGTATGAGATTGAGGAGAATGTATTCATGAGTCCATTTTTTCATCACGATATCCTTCATATCATGAACCATAACTCTTGAATTCGTAATTCATATTCAAGAGAGAGTTAAGAGTAGAGTTCAAGGAAGCCATTGAGTTCAATTGTGAATCCTTTGAGATCCATCATCGATTTGAGTTAAGTTCTGAGTAAGTAAGTATGAGTATGCGAAGAGTCGTATACATGAGTTCCTTTTTGATATTTTGACCCTTGAGTCGAGTCGTTCATGCCCATAACTTTCGCATGAACTCCATCAGTTGAGTGCCTTTGAGAGGAGCAGTATCTTCAAGTTCTAAGTCTTGAGTATTGAGTTACTAATCCCCTGTGAGATTATATTTCTAATAATGGGACTATTACATGTTACCCATGAAGTCCTTGAGTTGAATTGTTCATGCCCATAATTCTGCATGAACCCTATAAGTCGAACACTCTTGAGATAAGAAGTATCTTTGAGTCCTTGAGTTGAATAATTCATGCTCATAATTCCACATGAACCCTCTGAGTTGAGCATTCTTGAAATGAGTAGTATCATTAAAGTTCTTGAGTTCCAATTAATGAGTTCTATCTAAGGTTATTGAAAACCTTGCATTGAGTCGTTCACGTCCATAATTCAGCATGAACCATATTTTAAGAAGTCTTTTATAAACGTTTTAATTTTGTTTTAAGGCTTAAGCTTTGAGTTGAGTAAAGAGTAAGAGTAAAGTTCATTTCTTCAAAGATTATACGGGAACTAAGTATTCTCAATATTTAAAATGTGTTCACATTTGAGCAAGAAAGGAAACATTGATTTCCAAGAGAACCTTTGAGCTAGTTTTTGAGTAATTATCTCAAATCACAGAAAGAGTTTTGTTTTTAAAACATATGAGCGGAGTATATTTTTGGAGTAGTATTGAGCATCGATATGGGGACGCGAGTTCATAATAACTCAAGTCTCCATAAACCATGTAGCCATCATGGGTAGAAAGGATCATACTTTTTAGATGACTCCTTAGTGTTTTTTAGCATAGACTAGTGGATCCACTTAGTTAAGGCATTCTATATGACGGCAAAGTATAGGACAGTTCTGGCAGTGTAGACAAGACGTCGTATCATCACTTAGGCTCATAATGGTGGTTTTCGGTTAGAGAAACTCCCGCAGAGTTATATTGTATTTTTATTTACACATTGAGTATTATTGTATTTTTCAATACATTGAGTTGCTATCTACAGTTTTACAGCTTTCCATATATATTGCATCTTTTACTATTACTTTATCCTTGAGTATCATGCGTTGAGTCCTTCGAGTTGAGTATCTTGAGTTGAATTGTGCTTCATTGAGTCGAGTACCTTATTGTTGAGTTGAGCCCCATTTCACTTAGTTGGGAACCTTATTACTGAGTTGAGTATTTATCCTTGAGTACTTTTGAGTTGAGTAAGTTTGAGTAGTTTTGAGTATACTTGAGTATTCCTTGAGTTGAGTAAGGTTGAGAAGAGGTAAGTATGTTCCCTTTTTATCAAGTTTCAAGCTTATGTTATGTTTTAGAATTCCCCTTACATGCTCGTACATTCCATGTACAGAGCCAATTGGCATGCATCCTTTCATGATGCAGATTCAGGTATTCAGGATCATCAACAGGAGCTTCGTTGATACCACATGGAGTTCGAGTTAGCTATGGTGAGCCTCCTTACTTCCGGAGGATTTCATTTACTTTTTAGTTATATCAGTTGTTAGGATGTAATGGGTCTTGTCCCGACTTCTATCTTTGTCAGTTAGAGGCTTCATAGATAGATAGTAGAGTTTGAGAAGTATGTTTCATTTATCTTATTAAATGTATTAAAGACTTGAGTTGCCTAGTGTTAGCTAGTTGAATATTCTATTTTTATATAGAGTTATTCATTTGAGTTAAGATTTGTAAGTTTCATGAATTTTATTCAGTTTTAAGCTTTGTATGCTTGAGTTAGTCTTCCGCTTGTAGTCAGCTAGGATGAGGGTTCGCTTGGGGACCAGCAATGGTTCTCGAGTGCCGGCCACGTCCAAGGTGTAGACTCGGATCGTGACAGTAAGGTTGACTCTTACTAATAGTAATACGTTGCCAAACTTTTGAAGGTTGAAGGGGTGACACTTGAAGATGGGTGCACCCCAAACATTTGGGACACTTTTTCTTATTCTAGGGATCTCTTTTCTTTAACTTAATTCCAATTAACTTTTTTTCAAGTAAGAGTATCATTGAGTTTCCTTCTAATGATTGAGTTTTCTTCTAATGATTCATTCAAGGGAAAAATTAGTAGTCTCCATGCGGATTCAGCCGAACTCAGTAGATTTTACTCAAACAATGTATTTGTGTTATTAAATATGTATAACTATTAGATTTGAAACTCAATTATTATCAATCAAAGTCTTCATTATAAAATTGTGAACCCATATACTTGAACTCTTAGTTTTGCCGTTGATTATTCATAGACCATGTAGATGCGCATTAAAAGATTTTTTTTTGTTGTTGTTGGTCCTTATGAGAGAGAAAAACAATTGTTGGTGGGTGTAGCTTGTAGAAACTTCATAGGCCGGCCACTATTGTAGCTTGAAACTTTAAAATTTGAAAATTAAATCCTATTTCAAATGGGTATTACCAGAAAAGATTGAATACGTATTGAGGAAACTGAATCTGAAATGTAGGGTGATTTGATGTGATTTTTTTAGGTGTTTTGGATGGATTTAATCCTTGGTTTCAAGAAAAAAAAAACTGAGTCAATTTTTGTATAGTAGTATGTAATATTGTATAGTATAGTATATGAGTATATAAACACCTCTTTTAATTTTGTATTACATTGTGCTAAAGATTGCAATGTAAATTTCAGACTATATTTTGTTATTGGATGCACACGGCGGGGTTGCATATTCACGTGACTGTCTAACAAACATTCACGTTGAGACTTGAGTCTCCTCTCAAAAGTCAAAATGAAAACGAAGGCAAGTGTAGACCGGGCCACCAACTTTCCCATCATTTTATTTTTAATTACCACTAAAATAATTTCACAAATCAAATAGTATATAGCCGGAGTTAGTAGCGGAGCCAGAAATTTTATTAAGAATGTCTAAAAATAATGGTGTGTGACTGGTAAATAAAATTTAAAAATATTGTGCTATTTAGGGTTCAAACCTAAAATTCCTTCATTCAAATAGACATATATTACCACTACGTTAAAGACATAATTTTTATCAAAAATATCCAGCTTTAAATATATATCATTTAAATATAGAATTTGACATATTTATAATTACGACAAAATAGCTATACCTACGCCACTGGACAGAACCATCTTAAGCGAAGAATACTCTAATGTATATTGTTCATCAAAAAAATATATGATATACAAAAATTAAATAACAATTATAATAAATACATTTTTAATTTTACACATCCTTAACAATTAACACAATTCAAAAAGGAAATTTGCATATTCTTTATTAAATTCCTGACCCTACCATGAAAATAATAGCTAGTCACTACTCAGTATACTACAAATATAAACCCCTTCTCGTGTATTTAGTAAAATTTCTTTTATTAATTTTACGTATAAATTAAGTCATAAAAATTATTATTTTTTATATTAAAGTATTTCAACTTTACGGACCATAACTATAAATTGAAAATTTATTTTTGTCAAATTAGAGTAACTGAATTTATTTTGCCGAAATGTTGATTTTTTGACGTAGAATTTTCATATTTGTTCTCTTTATTTTGGCATTTGAGTGCTTCTTTTCTGTCTTCTGCTTTACAAATATGGATAAGTTAAGAAAATTACACGTGAATCTTTTATTTTTTGTCTTTTGCTTTGGTATTTATACTTACTTTTTATATAATTTAGACAAAATCAATAATTATAGTAGGAGAAAAATATTTTTTTTTAAAAATCTTTTGATATACTGTAATGAATTACATTCAATTATATTTTATATGATAATATAATATTTTATGACTCTAGTCTTATAACGAGAAAAGTTCATGGCCATACACAAATTAATCAGAGTGTCTCCTTGTTAGAAAATACTACCCCCTCAATTTTAATTTATATGATTTTTTTTAGTAAGTTTAAAAAGAAATAATATTTTCTTTATTTAGTAGTAATTTAATTTTAAAATATATATTTATTTTTCATGAAATAATTTATAACTATACAAATATCTATGACTTATTATAAATCACAATTTAAAAAAAAAAAAAATTAAAACTTCATGTCAAAATAAATTACATTAAATAAATTGAACCAAATAATAATAGTAATAATAAGAAGAAGAAGAAGAAGAAGAAGAAGAAGTAAGTTCTATAAAAACGGAATTAATTAAACAGTTCATACAGTAACTTGGGGTTGGGGGGGGAGGGGGGGGGGGGTGTTTACCACTTATTTTTATGCCAAAACTAGCCGTGTGAATGTTATTTATTTCCCCTTCTTACATCTTAAATAAAATGATAATTTTATCAAATTAATTTTTTAAATATAATAAATTTAATATCTCTAAAAATATTTATAGTTAATAGTAAGAAAAAAATAAAAAATTTAATAGTAAATCATTTTTTGATTTTTTCAATTGAACAAGTAAAATTTGATATTTATTTTTAGTATAATAAACAAGTAAAAATGATCATCTATTTTTAAGTATACAATGGACGAAGTGAAAATGAATCCAAAGAGTAATTCAAAAAATTTAGTAAAAAATCTTAATATATCAATTGATTAACTATTTGAGTTTTCATCTAATTCACGAGAGTGTTTTTATCATCCAATCTTCTCTACCCATCACACCCCCTACCCCTAGTCTCTCTGACATAGAGGAGGAGCCAAGATAAAGAGTTTAAGATTTTAAATTTACTTTAGAATCGTTAATCAATTTTGTTAGAAGTTCATAAATTAATATACATATATATATTTAATTAATTTTTTAGTATAAATATAAAATTTACAAAAAAATTATCGAGTTCGTCTGAATCTACAAACCTCTATCTAACTCCGTCTTAGGTATCAATTTTTGAAGTTACAAAAAAATGTGTTTTAGTAGTTTGCGAAAAAAACCCAAGAGTGGAAAATCAAAAGAAGACGGAAGAAAGTGAGGCGAAGCTGAATAAGACAAACGGGACACGTGTTTAGCCTTTGAAAATAAAGGGACACGTTATTTATCGTGCTTCCATAACTGCAACCTTTTTAACCTTGCTCCTTCCACTAAATTCACGCTTACTAAAATGTTTTTAAAAAATAAATAAATTACGCTTACTAAAAAGTTATTATTAATTAAATAATTTATTTCCATTTCATATGAACCCGTTGTGACCAATGATTAATGAAATAATTCAAACGAAGCTAATTATAAAATCAAATTACTTTATCACCAAGGTGGTAGTAATAAAATGAGGAATGTTTAAGGTAAGATTATGCAAAATAGAAAGCATTTAATTTATATTAGGTACTATAGTTATAGTTTAAATTGTAATTCACGGTTACAGTTTCTTTAATTTTTGTCATTCGCCTGATTTTTATAAATTCAGAATTTATATAATTCGATTCATGATTGTATAAATTGAGAATTGTGTATATGTTTACCCTAACTATTTGTATACAATTTATAAAAAATTCATAACAAATTATCATATTTATATTTATATATTGGCAAGCGAAATATACAAACAGAGTTTTGAAAAATTCTTAAATGTATAAATACAGAATTTGTAGATATTTATCATATTTGTATATGCGCAAACAAAATATACAAATGGGCAAAAATACATATATTGTAGCCTCCATAGCAAATAAAATTATAACTATAAATTGCAATTATTAAAACTATAATTATAAAACCTTATTATATCTATTATATTTGTTATTTCTAAAATTTTCTCCAATATTTAATTTAATTTTCTTGGGGGCTGGAATTGGTAGACTTTTGGTGGTAGTGGAATTCGTTTGACTAACTAGGTTCTATACCTATTAAAAAGGATTTTTTTATAATATAGTATAGAAAAAGAAAATACAAGTCAATTGTAGATGCTCAAGGTGGAGTATTCAATTGGAAGTCATCTTAACTCGAAATGCTTTCCTATTAATCAAGATACTTTAAATTGGAATTTGGATGATAATTATGTTATCATTTTTATTATGTGGAGTATCAATTAATAGGATCCGGCTCGTCTCCATTTCTCTTCTCTTCATTTTCCCCAAGTTCTAACTTAGATCGGAGACACATGTCATAGTTTAGAATTAATGATTGATATTTAATTGATTAAAACAAAGTCCTAGCCATAGTTATTTACTTCCATATATTTACTTCTTAAATATTTTTGCAATCATTATATTTTCCCTAAATATATTAAAAACTTTTCTTTACTGCCCTGCATATATATTTAAAACTTACTAAATACTTTTACTTTTTTGAAAAAAATTATAATACAGTTAAATATTTTTATTATTCTAATAGAGTTTTAGGAGCTATAGTGTCTATAGAGCAATATGGACTCCATTTAGGGAGTTAGAAATAATTTAAAGTTGTTTGACAAGATTTATTTTACTCCTAAAATAAATAAAAAATGCTAGGTCACAATTTTTAATTTTTTATTTGGCAAATATTATTTGTGAAATGGCAAACGTTAGGTAAAAAAGTAAAAAATCAGCAAAAAATTACTTAAGTAATTAAGAAAATAAATTCTTTTAAATACATTTAGGAAAAATATAATGTAAATCTAGAATTGTTGGATTGCAAAAATATTTAAGAAGCAAATATATGGAAGTAAATAACTATGGTTAAAACTTTATTCTAATCAATTAGATCTCAACCATTAATTCTAAACTATGACATGTGTCTTCAATTCAAACTAGAACTTGGGAAAAATGGAGAGAATAGAAATGGAGAGGAACCGAATCCAACTAGTACTTATTATAGAAAAATCTATTTATATCATATGATTGTCTAAATATGTTTTCACTATCAATAATATATAACTTAAATTTTAATTAAAAATATTATTATAAGAAAATGTCTAATTAAAGTACAACGTGCTTAGGACACCACACTAGACCAAGAGCTAGCTATTACTTGATTCTGTTTAACCTTTTTAACGCTCTGCCGCATGATTTCTCAAAACTCAAATGAAAGAAATATTGCCAGAAATACTTACTTCCTCAATTTCAATTTATTTATTCTATTTTAATTTGACAAAAAATTTAAGAAGATAAAATTAAAATTAAATCTTATCATTATGAACTAAAAATGTGTTAAATATATTAAAATATCTTAAAATTTAATTTATTATGAACTTAAAAGAAAAATAAAACAGATAAATTGGGTCAGAGAGTGTCTAGATATATATATAAACACACTATCTCTATTCAAACAAATAAAACACTTTTTTTTATAATTCTAAAATAGTGACATATTCTTATATTTAAGTAATAATCAACTTTAAAATATCTATTTTATTTTTAATAAAATAAATTATAATCACATAAATATTTATGACTTATTTTAAATTACAAGTTTCAATTTTTTTTCTTTCTTAAACATTATGCTCAGTCTAACACCTTTACAAAAATTGAGACAAGGGAGAACTGACTAAATTAATTTCAACTACTATTCATTTGTTTTTATTTATGTTAATTACTTTCTCCCCCATCAATTTTTTTGTCTTACTATTCTTTTTAGTTTGTTACAAAATGAATACTCCATCTCTTTTCTTTTTGATAACTTGTTAATTTCAACTTTCAACCTGTCATATGTAAAACTACAAATTAAATGACATTTTGATATGTTTTACATATTTTAGTTTAAGACAAGATCAAAAAATCTTCTTTACTTACTTCAATTTTATGTCAAATCAAAATAGACCAAAAAAAAAAAAGTAATTACTTTAAATAAATTAAAATAGTATTGAACGCCGTGAGGTATGGTAGCTATAAATATATAGAGATTCTTGAGTTCCATTCTCCAAAATCAACACAAGCCACATATTATAGGAATATGAGTAGTCAACTTTCTCTTTATTATTTCACTACAATTAGTCTTTGAATATATGGGTGTAGGAAACTCACCATGTGCTTCATGTAAGCTGCTGAGACGCCGTTGCGCCAAGGACTGCATATTTTCTCCTTACTTCCCTTGTGATGATCCTCACAAATTTGCCATTGTTCATAAGGTCTTTGGCGCCAGCAATATCAGCAAAATGTTACAGGTACGTCGATAATAACGATGCTTGTTGTTAAAATAGATCTTAATTAGGCCTAACTCACCCTCCAAAAGTTAGCTCAAAGGGAAGAGGATTGTCTAAGTTTTATTGGGAGTTTATCCATCTCATTAACAATCAATGTGGACTTTTGTCATTCTTTAACACTCACCTCACGCCCAGAGTTTAGCATCTGGTTTGAATTTTTTTTTGGGCCCCAACATTGTGTGAGATGAGCCTACTCTGATACTTGTAATGGACTAAATTTGGTCCAACGGACTCTTCTTAACAATGAGGTTGAAGAGTTAAGGTTGAGATGAAGTGTCAAAATGAAAATTTGAGGCGCACAAATTAGAGGGGTTGTCTATATATGTATTTGACCTATCTTAATTAAATTGCAACATACACATATGGTTACACATTTGTACATGGTATTAGAGCACATAAAGGTTTTGAAATCGAATCTCACCACTATCTGTTTCCAACCGTTTGAAAATATAATTAACTAATAAAAATGTGATTTTCTAACGGCTTTCTCTCAGGAGGTTCCGGCGAATGAAAGAGCGGATGCAGTGAGCAGTTTAGTGTATGAAGCAAATGCAAGAATGAGAGACCCTGTATATGGCTGTGTGGGTGCAATATCCTATTTGCAGAACCAGGTCACCCAGTTGCAAATGCAGCTAGCAATGGCTCAAGCTGAAATACTTTGCATCCAAATGCAATCTGAGCCACCACAAGTAGCAGCAGCAGCAGCAGCAGCTTTTCCCATGACACCAGCTAATCAATTAGTACCAAATGATCATGACATTGACAAATCCTTTTTTCTCTCAGATCAGTACCTCAACTTTGACTCTACCTCCCATAAATGTTGTAATTCTCAAGATGGACTCTTTCTTTGGAGATAATCAAAACAAAATCTCACTTTTAGATGCTGCTTCATTAATAGTTTTGTTTTTTTTAATCACTTAGAATTTATGTTGGTCAAAATACATATACTGTTGTTGAAAATAATACGACTATAAATAAATATTCAGGTTAAGACACATATATCTCATTTCTCCTAAAGAGATTCAAGCTTAATGCTATAACCTATATCGATCCAACAATATATTGTTGACTTGTTTCTTTCCTGAAACAACAACCTAGCAACATCATATAACTTCAAATTAGTTAAAGAGTCAAAGTTCCACCAATACAACACCTTTATTCAATATAAAATTACTCTCTTTTGTGTAGTGAATTAGTTTGAAGACTTGTAACTTTCTTTGTCTCGAGACTCTCGATTCTCTCAGTCACTACACTAACCTATAATACATTTCATCTACTCTTTTTCCATCTATTACAACACAAAGGAAAAAACATCCTTTATATATAGTTGTAGAATTTTTTTAGAAGTAATTAAATGTCAAGAAAGTGGATAGTTATTTTGAGGAATAGTGAGACAATTAGTAGAAAATAATGAGAAAACAGATCATTGTGATTATAATGAATTACACAAAATAATAACACCACTTTATATCTACTAATTATCACTTTAATATTTTAATTTTATTATTTAAATGCACTTAGAGCAACATTTATAAATTTACCCCCATTATAATATTGTACTTGTCTTTTTTCCCTCTTGTTTTGTCATGAGGAATAGTATTAGACAATGAAGGGTTTTGTCTTTTTTCCCTCTTGTTTTGTCATGAGGAATAGTATTAGACAATGAAGGGTTTTGTCTTTTTTCCCTCTTGTTTTGTCATGAGGAATAGTATTAGACAATGAAGGGTTTTGTTTTGTTTCTTTTAATCATCATGTGAGGCGATAGTATGATCAAGATAATGTACTATTATAGTTGAGTTAATTAAAAAATAGATTTAATTTGTCTGTTGAGTACTTGATAATTAAGTCAACCAAGCATGTGGGAGGTGCAAAATATTATAAACTATAGTATATAATATTCCTAAACATTATTCTTATTACTATGCCAGATTTTATTATTCAACCAATTGTGCAATGGGCTAGGGACGATGCCCATACATGACAAGAGATAAAAATTGGACGCTCCTCAGCAACATCAACAAATTAAAATAATTTCCCCATAAACTTAGTTATTTTTTTTCTATTATTATTATCTGAATAGAAATTTGATATTTATACCAACAAGCACCTAAAAGTAAGCACAATTAGCCTCTTGTTTGACTCTCGGATTGTGAGAAACAACAACAACACACCTAATGGAATCCACATATGAGGTCTGGAGAAGGTAGAACGTACGCAGATCGTATTCCTACCCCGTGGAGGTAAGGAGACTATTTCTGGAGGAAAAAAATATATGACCACTAAAGCCTCTCCCTGATACATAGAAATTTTGGAAGAACTTGATTAGGTTACTATTTTCCCTCATTGCTTTAAAATATTATTTCCTCTGTCCCAATTCATATGACGTCTTATGAATTTCGAGATTTAAATAAATCTAATTTTGACTCGTTAATTCACAAGGGAGGGATCGTGGAAGCGTCAACCTAACGACGAATTCAAACTTATATATAACAGTGACATTTTAATATTAATTAATTAAGGTCTATTTCACAGCCTCATTAATTATTATGTGGAGAATCAGGTTATTGGTTACGGTGGACAACTGATCTATAAATTAGAGAAAAAAGAGTCCTAATTAATTAGCTTTGTTTTGTATTATATGGAAGGATGCATGTCCCACACCAAGGTCAAACTTTTTTTGTTTTCTACAATCACTATCAAAGCATCCTTTTGTATAATTTTTATTTATATTATCATGCTTTTAAGGCCACTTTGAGTTAGGTAGTTTTTGTACCGGATGAAATATTTTCTACAGCAGCAAAATTAATAGTGGTATCATATACATATGCATATGCCAGATGATTCAAGTAATTATCAATCTATTTGGGCATTTCAAAGATGTTAAACTCATTATTATGAAATAAATAATCTAATGCTTTGAAAAATACGCTTTTGTTGTTAGAATGAACAATTCAGGTGATAGAGTTTTACTACTCTAGTAGAGTGGAAGAAACTATGAATCTGACTATTAATAAGAAGAGAGTATCAATTGTTAGCCACAATTCTCCAAATCATATGAGTAACTCCTTCATCAAAGCTCATACGATTCAACACATTTACTGAGAAGCTTCAATTCACACTTTCATAAGTTATAACCATATCTAGTTTAATAACAACATTTGCATGCTTTCTCCTCTTTCTGATATCTGTAACGATCTCTTGTGTCAATAACACATTTTGTGAAATACTCTTTCCCTTCACAAATCCTAACTGATTCTAGGAAATCAGTCTAGGTAATAAGCTTTCCAACTACAAAACATATGCTAATCAATTGAAGTGAAGTCTTAATCAGACCACCACACAAGTTTAAATATTACAAATTTTAAGTATAATTACATACGGATGGATACAACGAATGTAAATTTCTGCATAGATTATTATTACCATGATATATCCTTCTACCTTTAGAGAAAAATTTCTCGTAAAATTCCTTACAAGATTGAAAAAATGATAATGGCAACTTATAAAAACACCTACACAAGAATAAATACTTGAGTAGTGATGGAATAAATTATAAATGTATTTTATAAGATATTTTTGTTAAATCCAGTAGCCCAAGCTTAGATCGAAGCTTTCGAAATTCACCATTAATGGTGCGAGACTGACTTCATCGATAGAGCATAAGAGAAAACAAGGATTTGGAAACTGATTTCTTATTTCTGAAAACTGATTTAGAATGAGTACAGAGTATCTATTTATAGAATCAGACTAACAACATCTATTCTAACTAATATGAATCAATACCAAGTAACAATTAAATATCTAACTAACTAACTTGCAGCTTAACTAATTCATAACCGACTTCCGGACTTGTATCTTGTATCTTTAGCTTCAATACCCCCTTCAAGTTGGTGGTGAGGCAATCACTGCCAACTTGGACAAAACAGTGGAATGCGCAAATCCAGTGAGAGCTTTAGTAAGAATGTCAGCTAGCTGATGATTTGTACCAACATGATGTAGAGTAATGAGTCCTTCCTTAAGCTTAGTCCTAACAAAATGGCAATCTATTTCAATGTGTTTTGTACGCTCATGAAACACAGGATTTCGTGCAATATGTAGAGCAGATTGACTATCACAATAGACATGAAATGGATCACTATTGGGAATAGTCAACTCATCAAATAATCTTTGCAACCATACTAACTCACCAACCACCTTCCTTAAGGATCTATACTCAGCCTCAACAGAAGATAAAGATATGATTTCGTGCTTCTTGGATTTCCAGCTCACAGTACTGTTCCCGAGTAAGACAACATAACATGTGACAGGCTTTCTTGAATCAGGACATGAGGCCCAATCTGAGTCACAAAAGGACCTCACTCTATAATCATCTGAATTAGACATAAAAATGCCCAATGTGAGGTCTTATTTTAGATATCTCAACATGTGGAAGGTTGCTTTCAAGTGTGGTTCTCTAGGTGCATGCAAAACTGGCTCAAGTATTGGAATCCATAGGCAATGTCCAGCCTTGTATTTGTTAAAAAATTAAGCTTGCCAACAAGCTTCCTATAATATGCAGGGTCAGAAAGCAAAGACCCCTCTTCAACTTTGAGTTTTACCAGGGGATCAAGAGGAGAAGAAAGTATGGAGAACTGGTTGCAGTTGTACTATTTGAGTAAGTCAAGAGCAAACTTCCTTTAAGAAATAAGGATCCCATCTTCTTCCTTGTATAGAACCTCTAAACCAAGAAAATAATACAGCTTCCCAAAGTCTTTTATTTTGAAGATGTCATGCAGAAAGGACTTGAGACTGTTAATCTCAACTAGATCAGTGCCCGTAAGCAGTACATCATCAACATAGACTGCTACAAACACAATAGAAGAACCTGACTTTTTATGGAATAATGAATAATCATTCTAACCTCTGGAATTAAGAGCATCAGTCAACCTTGCATATCATTGTCTACTTGCTTGTTTTAGACCATATAAAGATCTATTTATCTTACAAACTAGGCCAGATCCAACATCCAATCCTTGTGGTACATCCATGTAGACCTCCTCATGCAGTTCCCCATGAAGGAATGCATTGCTAACATCCAACTGAAAAATTTCCCAATGTTTCTTAGCTGCAGTGGCCAACAAGCTCCTCACTGTTGTCATTTTCACAACGGGAGAAAATGTTTCAGTGTAATCAACCTATGCATGTTGTGTATATCCTTTCACCACTAGTCTAGCCTTTAGTATCTCTATACTCCCATCTGCTTTATGTTTGATCTTATACACTCATTTGCACCCAATTGGCTTCTTACGAAGAGGTAGGGGAACCAGGTCCCACGTATGATTCTCATGTAGTGTACTAAACTCCTGTGTCATAGATGTCTACCAGGCAGGGTTCATAACTGCCTCTTCATAAGACATTGGTTCACAATCATGAGATATGTTCATTACAAAAGACTGACTATCAGGTATCAATTCTTCAGGGGCAATGTGGTTTTTTGTGTGAAAAGGAAGAGAAAAGGGAAAGTGAGGTAACCTTTGGTACATGATGGATGTAATCATTCAAATATGATGGTGCTTTACGACTTCTAGTGGACTTTCTTGGTACAGGTGCCTCATCAGGAAGTGCAGCAGCAGGGGAGTTAATTGGAGTTGATGAGATTCAACAATGGTGAAACAAGGTTATGGAATCACTGATGAACTAGAGAGAAAACTGTAACTTTTATTCATGAAAAGTGAATGTATCTTTACACAATATTGGCACTATGCTATTTATAGTGTGTCTACTCATAACCTTCTAATCTAGTTAATCTAACTCAACCAGAGTTAACTTTAACTAACATTGTAACAAACTCTATAACTAACTTTCCAGTTTCACTATTCATAATAACTGACTTCTAGCTTCAACTTGTTTATAACAGCCCTCCTCAAGCTGGTGGCTGATATATGTCTTTAAGTCCCAGCTTGGACATTAGATACAAGTGTGAAGCTTTCCATAGACCCTTTGTAAGTAAGTCTGCTAGATGCTCTTTTGTGGATGCATGGTGAGTTTTTATCATTCCGTTAAGCAGCTTCTCTCTAACAAAATAACAGTCAATATCAAAGTGTTTAGTTCTCTCATGAAAAATAGGATTGGTTGCAATTCGTATTGCAGCCTTGCTGTCACAAAATAGATCAACTGGCTTAATCTTCACTCCCAGTTCACTATATAAGCCAATGAGGCAAGTAATCTCAGCTACTGAAGATGCCATACTTCTAAACTCTGTTTCTGCAGAACTTCTTGCTACAGTCTCTTGTTTCTTTGACTTCCAGGATACAAGAGCATCACCAAACCTCACTAAGTATCCAATAACTGACCTTCTTGTTTGCAAACAGGTACCCCAGTCTGAGTCACAATAGACTGTTAACAACTCTGAACTCTGTGAAGGCATGAACAGGCCCAATCCAGGTGATGACTTTATATACTTGACTACCCTTAGTGCAGCTTCCATGTGGTATTCTTTAGGAGCATGCATATATTGACTTAACACTTGTACTGCAAACGAAATGTCCACCCTGGTCATTGTTAGGTATAGTAATCTACCTACAAGTCTTTGATATCTGCCAATATCTAGCAAAGGTTTGTCCTTAGTTGTAGTATTTGTATCTTGTACATCTGAATCATACTCAATAGATGTTAATCGTATATTAGGATCCAGTGGTGTATGGACTGGTTTGGCACCACTTAATCCCATTTCTGAGATAAGTTCCAAAGCATACTTGCGCTGGCTCATGATATATCCCTCCTTAGTTCTGGCAAATTCAATTCCAAGAAAGAACTTCAATTCTCCTATATCTTTCATCTTGAACCTGAGTTTAAGATCATTTTTGGTCTTGACTATCAACTTGCTGCAGCTCCCAGTCACTAACAGATCATCTACATATACAAGGACCACTATTAACTCTTGCCCTCTCTTCTAGTGAATAGGGAATAATCATAGTGACTCTGAATAAATCCCAGCTGTAGTAATGCTTCAGTCAATTTAGGTTCCATTGTCTAGGTGCCTGTTTCAATCCATAAAGTGACTTATGCAATTTGCAGACTTTGCCAGACTCCCCATGTCTGCAAAAACCAGGAGGAATAACCATATAAACATCCTTAAGAAGATCACCTTGAAGAAAGGCATTGTGGACATCCATTTGGAAAACAGGCCATTGCTTTGCAGCTGCTATAGCTAGAACTAACCTCACTGTAACCATCTTGGCTACAGGGGAAAAAGTATCGGAGTAGTCCAACCCTTCCTGCTGGTGAAAACCCTTAGCAACTAACTTGGCCTTGTACCGCTCAATAGCCCCTGAAGCCAAATACTTCACTTTATAAACCCACTTGCATCCAATGGGATGTTTGCCTGGAGGTAAATCGGTGATACTCCATGTATTGTTCTCTTCTAAAGCATTGATCTCCCAAATCCTCCCAAACTCAAGAACATGGTCACCCATTAACTCCTGTAATACTTTGTTTCTTGCTCTCCTACACACTGTTCTTCCAACATATAAATCCAATTCTTTTTTAATAAGCCCTTGAAACTCAAAGATTCTAATGTCAGGTTGTTCCTTTATCCTTTCACTGTAGTGACTAGATAAGAACTTCCTATTACAAAGCTTGTTCCTATTAGTAGGATCACATTTGTGAACTGGATTGTATGTCTTTACAACAAAATTATTTGTCCTAGAATCAAAGCTAGCAAATAAAACCCAAGGACAACCAACTGTACACCTAACCCTTACCCTTGATGGTTCATTAATATACATTTCAATTGCAACATGTTCAACAATAGCATATTTGGTAACAGCAGATCTAAACTCATTAACACTTTCAAATACAAGACCCAATTTCCACACTACTTTCTGAGAAGATGCATCAAATACAACTCTATTCACCTTCTTTCTCCTTTTTGGCTTAACTCTCTCTCTTTGTTGAACCTCTTCTTTATCATCACTGAAAGCATCTGGATCTGTTTCAAAACTGGTAGCTTCATCTGAGGGATAATAAGGCTCATCACCAGCTAACTTGCCTTCTAAGTTATTTCTATTACCATCTGTAGATTCATCATACCCAGCATCTGGCCCTTTTTTTCTGTTCCTAACTTGACATGATCAGGCAATGGAGCTCTTTCTCCCCTTTTCCTTCTCTTTCTTTTACTCATTTCCTCCATAAAACTTCTTAGTTCATCATCTACATCACTCCCATTAAATCCCCCCCCCCCCCCCATTCAATGATTCTCTATCTGAATCTTGTTCATTAGAAGGATGGACAGGGTCAGGAATTGGATCAGAGAAAGGATGAACATGGTCAAGAGTTGGATCAGTAGAAGGATGGATAGGGGCAGGGGCAGGGTTTGAGGCAAGGTTTGAGGCATTTTCTTGGGCCTCATGTGTGGCATTTTCTTGGGCCTCATATGTTGGTTCTAATTCAGCATCAAAAGATGCATTAGGCCCACTGTTTTGAGATGCTCCCTCACCTACTCCACTTTCCCCATATTCCAATAAAGGTGGGACCAAAACAGGATCAGCAACAAAGTGACACACAAAACAGTCCAAAATATCTCCATGACTCAAACACTCAGCAACTAAAGTAGTATCATAGTCAAATTTGATTTCTAACATAGCAGTACTTCTAGGAAGTTTTACATACAACACACATTGTCCAGGTTCATACCCCAACTCTTTCAGACAATCCCTCAATTCAAAATAAGATAACCTATCTATATCAACATCTAAAAACTCATAAACTCCTCCACCATGATATGGTTTCCCCTTGTTTTCCTTTTTTCCAATCTTAATAACACCACCGTGGTAAAATCTCAAAGTAATCAATTCAAAAGACATTTTAACCTGAAAATAATGTTATCAGTTAACCCTCAACAACAACGACAAAACATATACAACAACAAAATTCATACAACAACGGGGAATCATGTGAATGAAAGACGACATACAATAAACAAAAAAAATAAAGACGAAATAACCCTAAGCTAAAAAGTATGAACTATGAAATAACCCTAGAAATGTTTGACTGACCTTTCAAATATGGAGACGACAACAAATTATGAACGATGAACGCCTCGATTGTACCCACCAAACCCTAGTAACCACCGATTTGCTTCCACCAAACGATGAACGCCTCGATCGACAATGTTCTTCAAATATAACTACAAGGATGCTTCAAAAACACCACAAAATCGAAGAAATCTTTAGCTAAAATTAGGATTTACAGATGATTTTTTTCGATTAGGTTTTGGTGTTCTTAGAGAAAGAAAACGGGTGGGTGAAATAAATGGACTAGGGTAAAATAAAATGGATTTGGGTGAAAAAAATCGGGTTTGGGTGAAAAGAAACGGGTTTGGGTCAAAAGAAACGGGTTTGGGTCAAATGAATCGGATTGGGGTCTTTTATTACATGGCTTAACTAGGAGGCGAGTGGCTTTCACTTTAGGCATAATGTCCTGGGTTGGGTGACAGAAGGGGGAAATAAATATACTTTTATGTACTTAAGGTGTGTAATAGGTCACCCCATTAGTTAAAGTGTGTAAATGACTTTTGGGTATACGTTTAGGGGGCAATTTATGCCTTTTGCCTAATATATATGTATGTATGTGTGTGTGTGGATATCAGTCCGTGACTCATGAGTATCTTAATCATGAATACATACATGTATCCTGTCTATTACATTGATAAGTCTAGATCATCAAAGCTTTAAAGACTAATTTTGTAAGACTCCAAAACATGCATCACCATCACTCTAATTAATTAATACATGAAACTCTGAGGTGGGGTTAGATGAAATTAAAGAGGTAAGATTTAAGAAGAAAGAGTCAAATTAAATGAGTTGACTGTAAAAGGCCAAGAGGATCCATTACAAAGTTGTATAAACATGTATACAAGTTACAACAATGACAAGTCCAATAATAATTTTGGAGACAAAAGAATATATGTGGAAGCCATTTTCATTTTTTCTTTTGCTTTCGAGGGCTCGAGGCCAATAATGCTTCCAAATGAAGGTTGCAAGTATTGTTTTTCAACTTTTGTTCCCCTTTTGGCTTTTGGCTTTTCATTTTCTTCCATGCTCTTCTTTGTTTTGTCCTTGTTACACTAACAATTTTTAGAATCTCTAAGCAAAAGTTAGTGTAGGAATTGAAAATTTGTGGGATAAAACGTGTTTAATTCTAGTTGGAATCTACCAGATTTATTCGATTTCAGTTAGAATTCTTGGAGGCTATTCTGCCCTAAACTCTAGCTCATGCCCCACAAATTTGTGAAATATTCACAAAGATCAATGAAGATCAATAAATTTCAAGGAGATCTATACCATCGAGAAATACGTCACTAACAACCTTTATGGAGAAATCTTAAGAGATCTTAGGAGAGAATTAGAGAGAATCTTAAGAGATCTTAGGAGAGAATAATCAAGAAATAAACATATTTGTACTCACAATGTTTATTAATTAATAAAGTGAAAATTACATTTTAAAATTTATCGCAAACAAGTTTTCAACTATACTAGAAACTAAAATCTGAACATCACTTGTCCTTCGTTGCAAGTAAATTGCGCTTCTAAAATTTGGTTCCACCTTTAGCTTTTCGTCTTCTTCTTTTATTATGCTCATCTAAGTTATCTTATTAGGTATTTACAATTTAGAATTTAAAAGAACACATACTTTCTTAATCCTAACAGAAATAATCATGTGGTACAACTCAAAGGTGATTTGGTAATTTTTTTTTCCTCAAATCAAAAGGTATTCTTTCAACTAGTATCATCTCAATTCATGTGGTATCACTTTTCGAAATTTAGAGGGGTTATTTAAATGTTTTATAACTCTGACTAAGCCTTGTAAGGTAAGACCTAGCCCCCCTTGCTTGTATTTATTCTATTAATATCTTTTTATTTTTAATAAAAGCCGCTAGACAGTCTGTCTAGTAGTAAAGTTGAAAGGAAAAAAAGCCTTTGAAATTGGATTAGGATGCAGTGAGAACTTGCCCTTTCGAACTTTATTCACTTCTTTTATTCTAATTCTAAAATAAAATGACCATTTTATCAACATGAATAATTTCCAAATAAGACTGATAGTGTTCCAACCATGGTACCAATTCACACTACATTTCACCTTTGCTTGAAAACTTTGGACTGGAAGGCAAGTGAAGATAACTCTCCTTGTCAAGCCTTAACTGTTACCCACATACTGCAATATCAAAACATTATGAAGAGGAAATTTCCGCAATTACCGCCTTCGCACGTTCAAGAATTATACATTTTTGTAAAGATACAACAATCTGCATACATAAACCACATTATTCTGCATCACGTCTAAATGTGCAACACTTATTTTTAGTCCAACCTGGAACAATTTTGACAATTTAATTTATAGATTTAAGAACCTTGAACATTTAAATCAAGAGATGGAGACTCTTCTAGCTTTTGGAGAGCTCCATCCAGACTGCAAACTTGAATGATGAATGTAACACTTGAAGTGCCAGAGGGAACTACAAGATCAGATACATAATATGCTTCAACTACCACAACTCCCAGGTACTCCTGGACTAGTTGAAGTGATCCATTTGATTCTGCAATTGAGAGATCGGGTTGTTTCTTGACATAGATATTATACTTAGGGAAAGGGTGAGTCTTCCCGCCTTTCAATTTCCAAACAAGCTTGACATTGAGTTTCCTGGAGCCATTAGAATCGGAAGACGACCATTTAGTGAAGTTACCTTCAACAAACCATGAAGTTGATGGTGGGAAGTCGGAATTCAGCGTCAAACTATTTATTGCAAGATGACCAAGCACAGCATGATATTCTGATGGAGAAAGCGCCATGGTTTTACCTTGACTTTCTGATTTGTGAACTTCAGGTCTTAATTTATAGCATACAGCATGGATTTTTGTTAACATGTATCCTTCCATTGCTATACTACTTTCTTGTATAACCCATGATGATTCACTCTCTAATTTAGTAACACGATGAGGCATTATAACATTGTCAAAATGTCTAACAAAACGACTCATAGTCAGCAAAGAATCACCCGAAGAAGCAAGTAATACTGATTTTTGCTCTGCAGCAGCAGAAGTGAACTCAAGAGACAAGCCCAACAGAGAGCTTCCATTTGATTTTACCTGCATTAAACCGTAGCAGAAAATAAATGAACAAGTACAACAAGGGAAACAACATACATGTATTCCATCACAACATGAACTTTTCATATTTCTGCAGAAGTTGGGTCATTTGGAGGGTAATAAATCTCAAGAAATGCACCAAGCAGGAGAGAAGGATGAGTCCATATGAAAAAAGGAGAGTAATTAGCTGGCAGCCCCTAGGGGTAGGATATTTTTTGGTAAGATCCTTAAGGGTAGAGATCGATAATTCAAAGCCAGTGTTTTGGCATTGGCCACTTGAAAAAATAGAATAAATTCAACATTCTTAAGAAAATAAACTGTAAATTTTAATGTCCTATTCTTGTGGAGTAAATTTTATTACAGGAGCCTGAGAACAACAATAGCACTACTCTCAGGTGAACATAAAACAACTGGCCTTAGTAGCATAATTCCCCTCCACAAGAGAGGTAACAAATCTTTCTAAAAGGATTTCTGTGGTTGGTGAAAATTATCAGTATGTCCTTGCAAGTGATAAGTAATAATTAAGAATTGCAACAACTATTATCCCAAAGAAAAAGATGACTTACAGAATATGTAAAATGAACAGGTGAATCTGCTAACTGAAGCTTCCCTTCAAACAACCTTGCTGAGAACTGAAAATCATCCTCAAGTGTTCCACTGAATGTTAGGTTCCCTCCTCCATTATAAGATGGCTCCTTGATACTGCCACATCCAAGCATAGGTCAAATCCAATGCAGATGACCAGTTCCCACATCAAATCATTGAACAGAAATGTACTCCAGCTAGAAACTATTATGAACAAAAGCATGCACATAAAACCCCAATATATATACACACACACACACACACACATATATATGAGAGAGAGAGGAGGGAGGATATTTCGCTATCATAGCAAATGAACGTAGTAGCCTAGTACATCAGCCATCTACCCACTTCTCTTTCCATTATCTACACCCCTAATTACCCTTGCCAATTCATTATTTGAAGGAAAAATTTTAAAATTAATTTTACATTCTCGCAGTTGTCTATTTTATCCATGTTCTTTGAGAATTCAGTTCAGTTGCATTGTTTTGTCTAAACTTTGGCTCGACCTGTCTCTGGTAGGTGTCTTAATTTGTGTTCCTGGGTCGGCACATTATTCTCATATGTTGATTGGTTATTTCTGGTGAGTCTTCAATTGGAAATTAAGGCTTCTTTTGCTGGTTAGTGAGCAGCTCCAATTTTTTCTTTAGGTGCTATCCGTCTGGGTGCTAGTCTGCAGCAAGCGTTTTATTTTTCAACTCTGGAGGTTAAGGTTCTGCTGAGTGATTGAGGCTATTTCGATTTTGGTTTAGCTGTTCCAATATTGTTTGTGATTGACAACTGGAACACCCAATGATCAACCATAGGCATGGATTTGGTGGAACATGAGCCATCATTAGAATTTAGAAGTGATAAGCAAGGAAGGTGAAAATGAAATCTAATGGTAGAGCAGGATATTTGTTTATATACAAATATATACAGGGTTTTGTAACCCACTACATGAAGTTAGTAGGTTAGCAATGTCCCAACCATTTTTAGTTCTCCAAAATGCCTGTATTATTTTCTGCAACACATTAAATGTTGGGACCTTTTTGTCTTTCACCAAAATCCTTCCATCCATTCTCACCCGAGATAGGACTCTGGCAAAGAACAATCTGAGCTTCATCTCCTAACGGATCCACAGAACTTTGTCCTAAAAATTTATTTTTTCAATCGGATAATCAGAAAATAATTGACATATGCTGGATTACAAATGCAACAGTAATGCGCTTTAAAGTCAAAATATTAGTTTTGGCAGTTACTGATTTTCTTCATTATTCTGAATTGCAAGCTGAACCTCCATATGTTTAGCATGCAAGTTGAATTTAAAAGCATCCATTTTAGTCATTTGATGGTTCTCAAATACTGCCAAAGAGGTTCAAAATCAAAGCAACGCTTCGCTCTTTTCTGTTACTCTTAGACATGAAAGAGAAGGAAGAAAAGAGATAAAGAGGAAGGAGCAAAGTCACCTGGAGGAAAGAAATGAGGAGGAGCTTGATGGGGAAAGAAATAGACCAGTATGTGGAGAAAGAAACGGAGAGGAACTACTTGTCGGCGAAGAGGAAAAATAACTAGGGTGGCTTATTAAGAAGAGGATTCTAAGGTGTTTAGATTTTTTTTCTTGAAAAACCAAAAATTCCCTGTTGTTATAAGATAGGAATGTGTTTAAAAGGATAGGAAAAGGGAAATGGTACAATGCTAACCTACTACAGACCCATATATATATGTGTGTGTGTGTGGGGGGGGGGGGGGGGGGGGGAGAGAACCATGGTAGATATAAGAGTTATGAGATGGACGGGTGCTGGGTGGGATTTGACTGTTATGAGGATTCAACTCTAAGAGGCATTCTTCCTTGTGATAAAAGCAAAATATATTTATAACACAGAAAAGGATAGGTATGCTGCTTATATATCCTTAACCTGCAAACACGAAAGTATCTCTGATTCCCTCCTGATGAAGATGTGAAAGTCCTGTTTGCTTATGCTCTTCAACGAAACCAAAAGAAAAGAGAAATAACACATGATTTTCCAGTGAGGAATTGTTAATAGGAGATTGGAGAATTGCAGGGACAAAAAACTTTCTGATAAAAAAAAAAGGGGAAAAGTGATTTTTTCTGGGTTTGCTAAGAAGATGATAACCCCGGGTCCCAAAAGAAGGTGATTGGAAATGGAAAGATAGCTGGAGATTGGGGAAATATTTTTTATTGAAAGGCAACACTCTGCCTCCTGTTAAAGAGAATGTGGGGACATTATGGAGAACTAAAAAGTGGGTGAACTGCTATAACCTACTAATAAATTTATGTAGCAGGACTGCAAAACCAGACAACTTTCACCTGAATTGCTGGTTAAATGCTCTAATGTTCGAGTTGCTGAACTGGTAGGCTTTATACATAGGCAATTAATAGGCATTTCTAAGATGCTTCACTGATAAACTATCAAAACAAAGGGCATGTTTGGTTATCTCAAATGAAGCTGTCACAAAATGCATTAGGTCTCAGAGAGAGACAATTTAAGGTGCACATATATCTCAAAATTTTCTAATCTAGAACAGCATTGCAATGGAGGAGGGCAAAGAGACACTACAGTTTACATGTGCTGGTGTCCAACTTTGTGCATTTTTACACATTTATGATGGCTTATGTAGAAAGATTTACATATTAAACCATTTTTCTCCACAATTCAAGTGTCAAATGCTTCAAATAAGACTTTAAATGTGACAGATCATCAGACTGAAATAAGGGACTATCACTGACAGAAAACAAACAAAGTTGGGAAGATCGAAAACTAAATGTAATAAGCGCAGAAACTTACTCAACAGCAACTTTTAGATTCCCTCCAGTTGATTCTCCAGAAAACTCCAAGAAAGGCTGAGAAGAATGTGTATATATTAGCAAGGGTGAGAAGTTTGTAAAAGGGAATGGATTATCTTAGTATAGAATCTAAGAGCTAAAATAACATCAGTACAGTCATAAACATATTAAGAATTACGTAGATTGCCAGCGACAACCCTTGTCAGATATTCAATTATTTTACTTCGTGGTGGTTAAAGAAGAATTTTCGCAAACAAAACTCAAGGATGATATTTCACAAGGTGAAGGCAAATTCAAGTAGGAAATATTAGCTGTGTTGTCAATTCTAGTCACTTACATTCGATTTAAACTTATAATCTTTCAAAAATTAATCTGAACAGAAAATCATATAGTTCAAGACATCCCCGTGAAACAGAATTTTGTTGACACTAACGACATGTGGAAGACAAGCATAACATGCCTCTGTAAAAGGTTTTCAGAAATTAATGAAACGGTCTGTATCTCCATATATTGTTGCCTAATTGCATGAATACTTTCTGGCCTTGCAGAAGTACTCCAAGCACACATCTCAGAGACACCATTTACTATGGGAAACTTTGATGTCCAAATAAGCAGAGAGAAGGTTACAGAAACGTCTTTTGACGATAGCAGTCCTATTATGCAATACTAGAAAGTAAATGAGATGATATGAACATACATTAGCTGTAGGAACTGTACACCAGACAAGTTAATGAAATTGTCGATAATGATTGTAACATGTAAAAATTGGAGTTCAATGCTTTGTTTTAGATCTTAGAGGACAATTACATTAAACAGAAAATTTCCCCAAAATTGGAACCAGAAGACAATAAGCTCGAAAAAACAACCGGATACCAGAAGACACCTGAAAGCTTTGGGAAGAAATGTTGTTCCAAGGAGTCTGTGACATTTGCTTTCCATCGACAGTAAACTGGTAACCATGACCCTGATGATGATAACATGGATGTTAGCGGACATTGCCACCTCATAGACTTTTTGAATTAGAAATCATTTTGATTGCCTTAGCCTTCTCCCTGTTATTCATAAACAGCCATAGAAGCACCTTTGGACCAAGATGGGGACCCTTTTGGGTATTGGAAATTGATTGCATCTTCCCATTAACTTTCAGTACTTGACAATTTTATCAGATACCCAATGCAAGTACACCTTTCTGCCTATGCATTTCACGGAGTCTTCAGCTTTAAGTTTCACACTGGACAATTTGAACATGCTTTTATCTGTGTTGCTAATCGAATTAATTAAAATACGATGACATACATAATTCCTTCCCTCTCCGACATGCAGGAACCACGGTAATGGCCTAGACTCTTCTTTTCACTCTTGAACCATCATTATTTGCTTCTTGAAATTCAGGTTAAACATGTTTCTAATAGAAGTACAAAAGTTGCTAAGCATACTGGTTGTACTTCTCTAAGTGAACTATTCAACAAAAAGTTTAACCATAACTAGTACTTCAGGTAGGATCATATGAAGTCAACCCACCTTAGATTTGTAGGAAGAAGATGCAAGCAATAAATCTGCATTTTATTTTGTAAAAAGACAAAGGAAACAGAAAACAAGATTATCAAAAACAAACAAGTTCAGAACATACCTGATCAAAATTTGAGTAGAACGGAAGAGTTCGGGGGTAATTTTGTGAAATATCCCATGATTTTTCTACAAGTGCCCACCAACTGCATGTTAAAGCATTTAATAATGATATGGTTAACAGCAAGCATATACTACTTTTTGATAACCAAAACGGGCAAGTGTAATCAATTGCAGATATGATAATGCAGCAGTATTTACAAAATCTGACAATATATTGATATTCAACAAGCTTTGAGACATACAATCAGGCTGTCCCATTTTATGTGACATAGTTTGATTGGAAACACAGACTAAGAAATCACTTTAAATTGCATATGATAGTGTAGTAATAGAAGAAAAACATTGAATTGAGCTGTTGAAACTTTTGTTCACCAGGGAAACATCCTTCATGGCAAGAAACTCTAAATTACTTGAATGTAACTTCTATATAGTAGTTTCATTTCGGAAGTGCATAATTTCTGAGACATTTAAATAAAATATGTCATCTATATTTAAATTAAGAGACTTTCATTTTCAGCTTGGTTGCTTAAAAATATTAAGAAATGGAGAGACTTCCATTTTTGCCTTGGCAATTTGAGTAATCTATTGGACCTCATCTTCCATATTGCTGGCAGGGTGGTTTATCATTTGCCAAGGAAAGACCAAACAAAGAAAAGGATATTTGCTTTTTCAAATAACTAAAAAATCATGAGAATATCCAAGTGGTGCAGAGGGCAGTCACAACATGAAAAGAAATTGAACCATGGAAATACTTTGTGAATCTTAAACAATAATCTGAAAAGTAATCTTTAGTGGAAATCCGTAAAGGCATTTTGTTAGAGTAAAGCATTTAAGAGATATTAGGGCAGACAGTGCCGGACCGGTTCTGTGCAGTCTGAAAGTCAGGTAGTTGTTTTGTCTCATACACCCATCCAGGAGCAAATATGGCAGCTGACACATTATCCCTCTTAATAGCATCAAGTGCCAAATTTGTCTGCATAAAAAAGATAGTATCAGATAATTTTACAAGTGGATAGTTCTTTTTAACAGGTGGCCTAAGAAAACAAAAGTGGAAACACAGCCTATATAAAAGGTGAAACCAGTGATCTAGAGTGCGCTTTTAACAATGAAATGTGTTTTACAACCAACTGTCCAAACTAACTACTTGCTAAGAAAGACACTGATACTAAAACCTTACATCGGAGAATTAGCATCCTCCTTGCGGAACACTATTATATAAAGATCCCAAAATGGCTAAAAGAAGTTCTAAACCATCAGACAATGCAAGTGTCCTCTAACAAACTTGAAAGTGACACACATTGTTTAAGTCACTGAACTGGTTGAAATTGAAACTCACATATAAATGAAAATTTCACTTTGTCCAATATAGTAAGCATAAAACACACATTATATAAACACAAATTTTTATGTGTGCATATAGGAACCACTTTCCTGTGAAAAATACGAAAGTTTAGAGACGATATAATAAAGGAGAAAAAGGAAACCTGAAGAAAAGGTCTCCCAACTTTAGGTAAGAATTCGAAGATGCTTTGAGAAATAGATTAAAATGTGATGAGAATCTTTAAAGAAAATTCACATGATAGACACTTCATCAGGTAACTTTTTGGAAGCTCATTAGAATCATAGAACATGGTGAGTCCAGTACTTGTGTTAGAATGATGAGTAAGACTGATGTAGTCAATTTTGAATAATGCTGTAATAAAGAAGGTTGATGATTATTTATAACAGCTCTTAATTGCCTACTCACAGCATTATTATATCTGGTCCCAGTTTATAGTCTATGGTAAGAACCTAGCTAACTGGAAAAAAAAAAGGCATAACTGTTACTCTCAAAGTAAAGGTAAAATATTGGTTACAGACATTTTTAGGTCGAATATCAGATGTTTTTTTTATCTATTGATAAATAGGGTAACACGCCCAAATCCTCTCTCCTTGAATAATCAAAGATACAAACAAGGAAGGACTTCTCACTAATAAACATTCGAACAAGATAACACTGTAAATTTTCAAATATTTCTGTCAATGTCATACAGTATAAAACACTAACTTACAAGATAAATAACAGAACGATGATATGGATTATGTATTTAGCACTAATACATGAGCATAGAGGATGAGGTATGAATTTTTTTTATTTCCCATACTTGGTCTACAAACTCACCGTCCATTGTCCACCACCATAAGTGTTTCTTCCAAAGACATCAATTCCCATGTAGACGTCGAACTTCCTGTCACCAGCAACCTCAGCTGAATGCTTAGGATAATTCTCCTATAAGTACACAAGAAAACAGGCTTTAGCAATTATTATTATTAACTTGAAAGAAGAGAACTAAGAATAAACAGAAAATACCCGCCAAGTGTAGTTTACAAATATACCATCAGATATATCAAAAAAAGGCTTGTTTTTTTCATTTAGTTGATCTTGCCAGCTAAGGTTCCCATCAATTGTGACACTGTCATACCTGTAGCATCACCATAAGAAAAGACAATTATGCTGTTTTTTTACTTTGAAGAGATGGTTTATTTCATGATATTACCATAGGACCAAAGATCCACAAGCAGAAAGAGAGAAAAACTATGCTGCTTTTAACTTTGAAGAGAGGTTTTCTTTCATGATATTACCATATGACCAAAGATCCAGGGACAAGGGAATGCATGGACTGAGTTAAGTGGCTGACAAATTCTTTCAGGTTAGGAATTTGCCTGACATCCAAGGAAACTTCCATATTGACCTGAAAGCAAGATATTTGAAAAAGAAAAAAAGGATTCTGGTATAAGACATAGTTATGCAAAGAACTATGACAATGAATTTTTACCAGAAAGCAGTTACGACTGTATGACTAACCTTATTTCACGAACACCAATTACTATGGATTTTTACTTTGGAGATACTTCAATTTCCAAATATGTTACTGACCAGAAAACTAATTTTTCTCCTCTGATAAAGAGAAAAATTCTATAGACTACTCTTCCAAAACAAAGGAGGAGAATATATTTTTTATTAAAAAAAAAATCACTTTTCAAGCTTAACAGGCATATCTAAAATTAAGGCAATCAGGAAATTTCTTGCTATGAATGTAAAGATATGGCATCAAGTTTTGTGATTAGGAAATGTTAGAGAAGAAAAAGAAAGGTGAAGGGCCTGAAGGCCTATCAAACTTCAGAATCAATTGCTTACCAGCCATCCATCAAAGCCTAAAGCAGCAGCAAGCTCACTTAACCTCTCTGCATACATCTGAGCTGAGTTCTTTGATGACAGTAATTTGTTGGCAATACGTTTCCCTTCATCCCACTCCAAGATAAAAGTTCCCAATACCTTATAATAATAGGAGGAAGTGACCAAACAGGCAGAACCTTAGGTGTTTGAAGAGTAGATAAATAACTCTTAACATAAATGGAGAAATTAGTAAATCCATCAACTACAACTCAATCCCAAATTAGTTGAAGTCCTGTACGAATCATTTGTCTCTATTTCGCTCTATTAAGATTTCATTCAACATAATTGGAGAAGTAAAACGCATATATTGACATAGGGATGTGTAGCAAATTAAAGATAGATTCGTTTTGTTCAAAAGAAGATGACCAAATTGATTAAGTGTGAAACGAGAAAAAACATAAAAGATTGAGATTCTGAATCAATATTGTTAACTGTAATACCTTCACTCCATGCTTGTGAGCAGTGTTAATCCAACAAGGAGGCGGTAGAGTAACTAATGAATGAGAAAAATACACGAATACATCAATTAAATACCAATGCCATATAGCATAAGCATCAGGATTATTCCCTCCTTGTATCCATTTATCGTCAAGGTATCCTCCAGCCATGTCGTGACACACCAGAAGCCTACGCCGTTTCGGTAGTTCATTGGCGGCGTAAGGCGGCAACTTCACAGAGGCCTTATTGAACGGGAAGTGAAAAGAATCGAAATAGGATCTCGACTCAAGTTCTTCCAGAGTTTTCAGCGGATATGATACCGGAATCGAAGGTTCAGATGGATCAAACGGCGGAGGATCATCGGCGGGATGAACTGAGTTTTGATTTGCGGCCATGGGATTAAATTTAGAGAGGAAAGTGAAGAAGGAATTGAGTATAGACTTGAGGGAAGCTAGGGTTTGAGGATGGTGAGATTTGAAGTAGGAGCGAAAGTTGAATGTCATCAGAGAAATGGAGTGATGGACATTTAAGAATCCATGAAATGGAATGGAGTGGACTAAGGAAAAACGTTGACGTGGGAATAAACGTTGTAATATTTGAATTTTTTATTCATCCTCCTTAATTTATACTCATGTGTTTCACTATAAATGAATTTTATGATCCAAAATCAATGTCCACATTTAGTTATCGTGTTTCAAAAGTTGATTTGATTAATTTTCAAAAGTTAAATAACATTATTTAATTCAATATTTTAAATAAAAAATTTAGATACTTAAAAACTATACAAAAAGTAATATAAATTGCATATCAATATGATTTATAAAATGTTAATCAAAGTTCTTATCGTTTCACAGGAAAATCATGACAACTAAAGTGGACCAAGGGAGTAAATTTTTCAAAATACAAATATGTATTAATTTCTCCCTCTATCTCTTATTAGTTCATCATCTTACTAAAAATAATTGTCTATCTTACTAAATCAATAAAGTAGTAATTAAAATTTTCTTATATCATAACCTTTGCAATTAATTCTTTTGAAAGTATTCATATTTGTTTGTAAAATTTTCAAGAAGTTTTTTAAGAACTAATTAATAATTATTATTTTTTATTTATGATTTCTTAAAATGAGTGTAAAAAGAAAAATGATCAACTAATATGTAATGGAGGGAGTAACTTTCTCTTTGATGAATTTTTCAATCATTTTACATTTTTTAAGATTCAATTATTTTTTACATTTTCTAGAATTATAGTATTAAAGAGAGTATTTTCGAGACATAAACTACATTAACTATAAGAAAACATTTTAATATTGCTAAATTATGTTTTAACGAATGTCTTTAACTAACTGTGTCACACAAATTTTTTTTATTTATTTTAAAATGGAGTAGGAAATAGTTTAGGTCCATACTATTGACATGGTTCGATTTTTACCACCTATAATACTTATTGGTTGTTCTTAATTAAATGACTTATAGTCACATAAATATCTATCATTTATTTTAGACGATAAATTTTTAAAAAATCTTTTTAAATTTTTTTTATGTCAAATCAAATTAACTCATATTAAAATGAAACGGAAAGAGTAAATTAGTTTGAACACCAAACCAAGAATAGAATATCAAGTGGAAATTTAAAAATAAAAAATAATGATTTGTCATTTATGGACATTACATAGCATGTGGTTTGAGTCTAAAAAGTAGTGGGGTGATTGTGTTTCCAACAGAAAGCCGTATATGGCAAAGTTCATTAATGTACACTTTTCTTAGGAAATGTATCATTCACACATAGGACTGCGCAGCTTTTTTTATTTATTTTTTTCACCTATATTTTGTATTCATATTAAAATTTGATTAAATTTAAATTTGTGCAAATTTTTTTATAATAACGATAAAATGCTCTCTAACTAATGTGACTCCATATCCAAGGGCTCGAATCGATATCTCTGATTCTTGTTGGTGATTGCTCAGTTGCTATGCTTTACGCGGCAACTGTCCGACGTGAAGGCAAAAAAGGACACAGGAAAGAGGAAGAAATTGGTGAAATCATTCCTCCCATCTTTCTTTTGTTTATTTTGTCGAGCAAAATACGGAATTCATTATCTTCCTTGCTTAGGGGCCAAGCTTGTGGACCCTTCATCTTAAGTTAAAGGGAAAAATAAATAAATAATTTTTTTAATTTTATATTATTTAGAACAAATATATTATTTATTACTCCTAATAGATTTATATTTATTGAATTAAACAAATCCTAAAAGTGATTTTTCTACTGCGCAATCACACGCCAACATCACCGATAACACTGACCAAAACCTGCCATCTAGTGCGATTGCGCACCTTGTGTCTCACACTAGATACCAGAAATTCGCCCTAGTTCAATAACTTGGTTTTAATATCCTAAAGTCTGCACACAAATCAATAGTGCAAATCAATTATAAAATACATTTAAGACCTATTTAAATCATCGAATTATTGTTTTGGAATAGTCTTGAATGAATGTTGACCAATGTCAACTCCAAACTTAAGGAACTCCATAATGCTTGGAGACTATTGCAATCCATCCAACTAATAAGTGACAAACCCTCTGGACTGGAATCTTCAAAACTCAAAGTCTGGAAAATCCAAAATGTTCGACTTTAGTCAACACTCTTAAGTTCCAAACTTCCTAAACACATACAAACGCCCTGAACGTCGTGTGTCACCTATCTTTGCAAGTCATAAACAGCCAACCAAAGTCCAAAGATATAAAGAGAGAGAAAGAAAAGAATCATAAAACAACCTTGAGGATTGTTAGTTTGCTCATTGGAGTGATTTGAATTTGAAAACTCATCTCCTAGTGACCTCTTACTACGACTTACACTAGTTCATGAACAAGAAGCGTTATGCAAGAGATCCCTTTCTCAGAACACATAAATTGGGATTTGGACTGCATTGCAACTTAGATGGTTCTGTATTTATGGAGTTACTACATTTTAAGCACTTCCAATCAAATGTGAAAAATACTTTATTAGAATAGCTGAAAGTACATGTAATTAATTTATTTTACACTACTCATACGTTTTCATCAAGACAAGGAGATACACACCTTATCAGTCTTTTCCAAAAAGCAACATTAGCACAAAATTATATCACAACGACAAAGAAAACCATCTATCCAGCTAACTGGCTAAATCATTGATAAAAGTGTATCTTGATACGAATATTACACATAAGGACAAGATGTCACGCTACTAATGGTTAATATCACAAAAAGAGGTGGTAAAAAGAATTGAATAAAATCAAAAGAAAAGGTCAGATAGCAGAAAACTTGGTTGCTCATCCATGAATCTGCTTGTTATCCAAAACTATTGGTAGATCGACTTCAGCTTTGGAGTGATCCAGGCATACTTATCTTTCTTTGATAGGTAAATGGTATAACATCTGCAACCACCACATACAAATGTATTTGACCAACAGAATTTGTGCTCGCATGTAATCATGTGTCAGAAAGCAAGTCTTCAATCCCAGTCAATTTTGCAAACTCATTCTCACCGATAACTTCCCTTTTTAGCTTTTTCAATAGGGGGTACTCCCTTGTAATCTCATCTTCATCTTCATCTTCATCTTCAACTAACTTTGTAGCACGTCTCTGTTTGGCAGTTTTCTTTCTCATGTCAGTTGCTGTAGAATTTGCTTCTTTTTTAAGTCTCAGTGTCTTCTGTTCTTCTTGTTGTGCTATTGCAGCCTTCTTCATTTGCAAATTCTTCTTTCTTTGCTTCTCCCTGAACTTGTTCCTGAGTGGAAAAAGTAACGGCTAAATATCAAAGGCCAAGACACCAAACCAGATCTAACAATTAGTGATCAGTCTTTGAAGTCACAAGACGCATTGAAACTGCCCATCTGTATGACTTCAACATGATTATCTGCAGGCTGAATAATTAACAAACTTAACGTATACTTGATCTCCTCCAGGTTGATATCTTCAACTGCAGTAAATACTTTTGTAAAAAGAGAATGATGCTTCACATCAGGCACAGAAGGAAGCTGCAAAAGACCATATCCCATGCCCAACTTCCCAATCTGAAGCTCCTTCCACCTAGAAATAGAGAACCAAGCAGAAGACATGGAAATATAACTATAACTTCATATTACATCAGGTCCTTAACTTACCTCAAAATGTAAGAGCATTGATGTTCTTTATATGCACAGATGTATGACACAAAGGCTCCGAGTCCTTTCTCCATTACATCACGATCTTTCTTTGATACTGTCTGTATCAAGAAAAAGAAACATCAGTAACAAACAGAATTCATTAGTCAAATGCAGCCTCTTCAGCCTTAATGAATAATGAGGACAATTTTTTTTTGGAAACTACACAATTCTGGATCTGATGATAAATCTTAGAACTAACTCATGGCCTTGGAGAAACATATGAAGATCAAAGTCAACACTGAGAGTGGCTTGTTTTGTCTGCTAGTTACAAGAACAAAATGCTTGAGACAAGACAGCCTTCAGAAAAGAAGTTTCCAGCTTTGTGGAACAAATTCAGAAACCATCAACCATTTTGTTTTGTACAGCCCAATTGTTTCACAAACTTTAGACTTATTTCTGAATATGCTGGGATTACGATGGAGAATGCCTGAAGATACAATTGAATTGATGAGAAGCTGGTATAGAAGGGACTTGTCAAAAGAACAATACAAATTGTGGAGAACTATCCCAGCTGCTATGTGTTGGACGGTTTGGAAAGAGATAGATGCAAGATGATTTGAAGATATAGCTAGCTCTATACAGAAGATAAAAACAAAGAACTGTTTTGTTTTGTTTTCTTTTTGGTGTAAAGAGGGTTTGATTAATGATGCAGAATCTCTGTTAAACACACTTGAAAATCCATGCTGATTTGATGTGAAGCTGTCTTTTGAAAATATTCAAGCACAATTCGTGTTGCATTTATAATACTTATACACACTTTTCTCAATAGAATAAAAGGCAACTAAACAAACTAGAGGAATGAAAGCATTTCCACTACGAAGCAAAGGTAAAGAGAAATATGGCACGATGGCATAGTTTAATTCTTACTTCATCAATACTATCGGGAGCCTCAGAGGCACATTACCCTCTTCTACGAAAACGTTTTTAATACGCAAGAACTCCACTTATGCTTCCTCCTAAAAAAACCAAGATAGATCATAGTTAATAAGTAGGGTGGGGTCCAATCAGCCTCCAAAAAGTTTGATACACTATAGAGGTGCAAGACTTGACCTTTGGCAACAGAAAAACAACAGCACGTCCTTGTCGGCCCAGCATAGCTGTTTGGCCTACTCTATGTATAAACATTTTATCATCCTGAGGAGGGCAGTACACTGCACAACAAACAAAATAAGAGAATAATGCATCCGTGTAAGTTCCAGCTGCTTATTATCATGCTCATAATTACATGCACGATTGACTATAGAAGTTAATTAGGAGAGTGGTGGTCCATATTTCTACCACAAATATCCATCTGTATACCTATTCATGAAAATTAGTGACTTTGGTATGGCAGGCTGGGAGTGCACAAAAGCTAAGTTGCTCGGACTCTCCAAAATCGTTGCTGCACCAGAGTCGGATCCTCCAAAAATGCACTACTTTTGGAGGATCCGACACGCAACCGTCGACATTTTTTAGGAGTCCGAGCAACATAGCACAAAAGCCCTAAGCATTTACAGGTGACATTTGTTTCAAATTCAGGTGAAAGTTATTTCTTATTTTGAGATTTTCCAAAAACTGAACAACTTTTCTCTGGTGTTTGACCAAATCAAATTTTCAGAAAAATTGAAGTTTGATTTTTCCACACTTGCTGAAAACAAATATCAACTAGATCGTTCCTATACATAGTGCCTCTGTATGAACATAGCATTTTAATACTGTAGTTGACTCATATATAAACCAGTTAACGTTTTCGTATAACGATATCATGTTATTGAATAGTGGGAGGCAACAGTCAACAATGTGTAATACTAACTGGACTGCTACAGGAGTTGTTAATTCTGCTGCATACAGTCTCTGTTATTTAAGTTCAGGTGGTAAAGGAGTGATATAAAGCAATGCTACAGTAACATAGCAATAACCCCTCCCTCCCCCCCCACCCTCCAAAAAAAAAAAAGTGCCTGTATTATAAAATCAACATGTGCTGCTACATCTGTGCATTAAAGAATACCACTGGAAAGAGATGTAAATTATGCTAGTGTTTTCTCCCTTGCACTCTACAAACCTAAGATAATAGGATTACTTAAAAGATTTCATAAAATAAGAGGCATTCCTTATTAAAATGTCAAAAAAATGTACCTGCTTTATCTTTCTGTGAAGAGAGATTAACGAAAAACTTTTCAGACAAGAGAGACATGGAAGAACAGTTCCCCAACAATCAACACAAGCACAAGTCATGACGTAGCTGCAAAAGTAAAGAAATATCAGATACCGGACACCAAAGTAATCTCCTACCAGCTATATGCCGGTACACAAAATAAAGAGTATCTACATATACAAATCAGGAATCTGGGGAAGTTAGTTCACATTATAATTTTTTTTTACTTGTTCTTCGTAGGAGATGTACAAGCTGTGATGATTTCTTGTCCGCTTCGCATTCAATATACTGCAAAATTGAAGAGAAGCTAGAATATGGTAATATGCATCTTGACATTAATAATTCATTTGGACTAAACGAACACTCTGAACATTCGAAACATACCTCAATATGAAGGCCAGAAGAAGTTTTTGATGAGGTTGAATTCCCAGGCGCAAAACCGCTTAACTGTTTTATTTCTGCCCAAACTTCAACCTGACAGGATTTCTCAATCATACCTTTGATAGTTCTTCAACTGCCTCAGTTTGAGTAGCAGAGAAGAGACCTGTTCTACGAAGCTTAGGTAAATGAGAAATGATTGAATTTATCTGCTTCTCGAATCCCATGCCTAATAGCCGATCAGCCTCATCTAATATCAGGATCTGTACAAATGATATGGTTGTTGCTGAGTGGCGAATTAAGATGTAGTATTCATATAGCACTACCAAATCCCGAACACTTTGGACAAAAGAAAGGTTGGGGAAAGGGGGAGGACTCAACAATCAAAACCCAGTGTTCCATTTATTGACGGCCAATAGATCACGCTACATGTAGGAAATCAGTGACCACTTAGGTCAGAATGTGATAATAGGCAATCATGAAGGTCAGCCTTAAGTACAAACTTATGATCTACAGTGGAAATAAAACTTAACTTCTTTTGGTAAGGCTGAACTTAGCATTACTCCAGTGCACAAGTGGAAAGCTTTACATAAATGTAGCACAAAACTGTGCAGCTAAATTGTTTTAACACAGGGCATATGACACTTCCTTTTCTGTTTTGAAGTATCATAACTAATAGCAGCTAAAAAGATACTGCCGCACTCGAGCAAAAGAATTTGATACTACTAAATTCCCATGCAAAGCTTATGCTTAAAAGTAGAAAAATAGTTAACAGCTTAAAAACCACTGTAGCACTTGAGCACAAAGCTCTTTGCTTTCCACTGAATGAGGCATGAAAGTAAAAACCTCAAGATCCCGAATGTCCAGTATATCCATGCGCTCCATTATGTCATATAGCCTCCCAGGTGTCTCGATCGATCAACAAATTCGCTCCTTCCTCCTCTATCTTTCTTTACTTCTAGTCCCCCAACAAGAAGCATAGGCCTAACATTTGCTAATGTGGAAATGAACGGTTGAGCAACGTGAAATATATGTGACGACAACTCCCTGGTGGGTGATATAATTCCCATTACCTGCAAGGACACCAAAGAGACAGCTAAACACAAGAAGAGGACAAAATAGAATTGAAGGAAAAACAGAAACATATCACAAGGATCTTTATTGGCTGTCAAATGGGTGAATTTGAATAGAACATCATTTGTTTCAATAAAGTAAAACATGTCCGGCGATTAGTTGTTTGTTTATCAAGTGTTCAACGATTTTCTGTCTTTTCATTGTGATGTAAGGCCTATCGTGATCTCACTATAACCGGGTGAAATTTTATTGATAAATCCGTATTAAATTTTGGATTAATCTTTAAATTCATGATGTGTTGACTAAGTCAAATTATTGGTTAATAAAGGATTAATATTTAAGTTAAAATTATATGACTTAAATTAAATCCAAATTACATTTGGGTCAATTTAAGTTGACACTTGACAATACTAGCTCAACTCATGCTCTTCAAGCCCAAATCCTCTAAAATTACTTGAAGACCAAAAATACCCCCAAAATCCTAGCTCACAACTATATAAAGAGGTCTTCATAAGACCAAATGGAGGAAGAAGAAGAAGAGAAATAATAGAAAAGCTCTACTCTTCCATAGAGATCCGCAAGTTTTCCGCATATAAAAGATTCTTCGTCTTCAAGTTGTGAGCCACAAGTTCCCATATGCTCCACATTCGTCGAGAAGTATCAACGAGTATTTCATCGATTCAAGAACAAAGTAAAGCTCTTGAGTTATGACCATGAGGAGAAGAATCAAAGGATTAAATTTGTTTTCTTAGATTTCATATAGATTGTAACCTTTCGCACAAATCATTCTAATATAATATTATTGTTTGTTTGCTATTTTTTTTCCTTGATTCCTATATTTCAGGAACAAAACTTAGTCTCTTACAATTCCAGCTAAGTCTCAAGTCCTGAAGCACCTCAAATTTGAGCTAAGTCTTCAAGTCGTGATGCTCCTCAAATTCCAGTCAAGTCTTCAAGTCACAAAAGCTCCATGAAAATGAGTTAATCTTCAAGTTGTTACTCTTGGCCCTCATGAGTTTAAATCCATATGGCCCCAAAAGAAAATTCACTAGGTTGAAAACCTTGAAATAGGTGGCCTAGGCAAATTAGAAAAAAAAAAAACTTACATATTTTGCATTGAAGTGTAAAGTAAATATATTTTATTGCTTTAAAATTGCAAGAGTTTTTATACATTAACAATCATAAGGAAGGGATGAAAAAAAAATTGACATATCATCCTATACAAAAAGCTCAAGTAGAAAAAAATCACACGCCAAGAAGTGGCTCGTCAACATGTCTTGGATGTTTTTATCAAGTTCATCTCTTCATCAAACATCATTACTTCAAATATTTTTATGGATCGATGAAGTCATTAGTGACCCTCTATCTTTGACATGGATGCATATTTTGAAGTCTGATTTGTGGAGTTGATCATGTGCCAAGTAGTTACTCTTAGAAACTAGGACAGACTACACCAAATTTTCTTTCTCGCCAAAGCCGAAACTACAGAGGAAGAATCACAAAGTGTGATTTGTCACTAAGTCGCAACTAAGAGGAAGATACACTGAGTGTGGTTCTCGCCAAAACCGCAATCATAAAAAAAAATGCACTAAGTGTGGTTCGTCGCTAAAGCTGCAACTGCAAAAGAAGATACACAGTGTGGTTCGTCGTCAAGGCCGCAACTGCAAAAGAAGATGCATTATGTATAGTTCGTTGTCAAAGCCGCATTTGCAAAAGAAGATGCACCAAGTGTGGTTTGTCACCACTAAAGCCACAATTGATAAAAATAAATGCACCAAGTATGATTCGTCGTCAAAGTCGCAACTACAAACGAAGATGCATCAAGTGGTTCCTCACCAATTATGGATTAACCCTCACTTTTTTTTATCTGATATTGAGACTGTTTGCGGTCCATCGTAAACCTGCAAAAAAAATAGAGGTGATGTGTCTCATAGTGGCAATAGCACGAAGCTTCAAATTGGCATAATGAAAATTGTGGCATTTTCTCTCGTCATAATGAATAAGGTCTTATTGACTTAAAAGTTGTGTTTTGTCTCCATGTAGATGATGATAGAATTCTCAATCAATATGCGGCTCTTCGGCGAAGAAGTGAACTCATGAATGTTGTCCAAAGTCAATTGGATCGCTAACTTTAAAAAAATAATTTTGGTCAATCCATAAGGACTTTGACTTTTGGATATATTGTAGACTTAAAAGTTTATTTTCTATAGAATTAAGTCGCTCTCTATTCGGATGCTCCTAAACGAAGATACATACGTTTTGAGCAGACTCCACAGCACTGTAAAACAACAATGGTAGACCTGAAGATCAACTTCAAAAATCAATTCCCGTCAGTCCATGAAGGTTTTTACCTTGATTTTTGGATATATTGAAGACTTTGAAATCTAGTTCCTATAAAATCAAGTCGCTCGTCACTCAAAAGCTCCTACACCAAGATACATATATTTTGGTAAGACTGCATAGAGTTGTGAGGAAAAAAAGACAATAACAATTTTCAAAAATTAACCCCAATCAATCAAAAAGGATTTTGAATTTCAGATATGTTGTAGCTCTGTGAGTCTAGTTTCTGGAAAATCAAACGAATCATGATTTTGACAACAAGATATGAATTTTCTGCCACAGGTGTGTAGAAAAAAAGTGACGAATTTTTTTTTAAAATAGGTACCTAATAGAGATGGATTTGATGAGCTTGACGATGTCGCAAATTGACGATCAACCACCATAAGAACATGGGTATTTATAAATATAAAAATACATAAACTATGTTTCTACACATTATGGAAAAACCATTGTTGAAAGTGAATCATTGTATGTTTTCATAAGAACCAGATTATGGTAAGTTTCCATAGGAATCAAGTTATGAAAAATTTCATTGGAATCAAATTATGGACAAATATAGCAAGTTTTGTTCCTACAAATTATGGTAAATTTTCATTGGAACCAAATTATGGAAAAACTTCCTACGAAAAAAATATTTGATTCACGAATACTTCAGACCTTGTCTTTAAAGGTTTGATAAGTCAAGCACCCGAACAACCCTCAAAGCAAGGAGCATTTGTAGACAGTTAAATTTTATTGATAGATCCATATTAAATTTTGGATTAATCTTGAAATTCATGATATGTTGACAAGTTAAATTATTGGTTAATAAAGTTAGATTAATATTTATGTTAAAATTATAGGACTTAAATTAAGTCCAAATTACATTTGGGCCAATCTTAACAATACGAGCCCAACTCATGCTCTTCAAACCCAGGTCTTCTAAAAAAATTTGAAGACCAAAATACCCCTAAAACCTTAACTCACAACTATATAAATGGGTCTTCATAAGACCAAATAGAGGAAGAAGAAGAGAAATACATAAAAAAGTTCTGCTCTTTGGTAGTGATTCACATACAAAGGATTCTTCGTCTTCAAGTTGTGAGCCTCAAGTTTCCATATCTCCACGATTGTGATCAAAGCTTGGCTCCACATTCATCATTAAGTTTCAACAAGTACTTCACCTATTCAAGAATAAACTAAAGCTTTTGAGTTGATGATCGTGAGGAGAAGAATTAGAGGATTACATATTTTTTTCTTAGATTTCAAATATAAATATTATTGTTTGCTTGCTATATTTTAGGATCGAAACTTAGTCGCTTATTTCGTTCCTGAAATATAGCAAGCAAGCAATAATATTTATATACGAATGACTATTGCAAAAATTACAATCTTTATGAAATCTAAGAAAAAAAGAAGTAATCCTCGGATTCTTCTCCTCATGATCATCAACTCAAGAGTTTTACTTTGTTCTTAAATCGATAAAATACTCGTTGAAACTTCACGATAAATGTGAAGCCAAGCTTTGATCACAATCCCGGAGATATGGGAACTTGCGGCTCACAACTTGAAGATGAAGAATTCTTTATATGAGGAAGACTTGTAGATCACTACTAAAGAACAAAGCTTTTCTATGTATTTATCTTCTTCTTCTTTTTTGGTCTCATCAAGATCTCTTTATATAGTTGTGAGCTAGAGTTTTGGGGTGTTTTAGTCCTCAAGTAATTTTAGAGGACCTTGGGCTTGAAGAGCATGAGTTGAGCTCGTCTTGTCAACTTTATAGTCTGGCCCAAATGTAATTTGGACTTTATTTAAGTCATAAAATTACTTAAATATTAATCCAACTTTATTAACCAATTTGACTTGGTCAACATATCATGAATTTAAGGATTGATCCAAAATTTAATATGAATTTCAATAAAATTTCACTGTCTACAAATGTCCCCTTCTTCGAGGCTTGTTGCGGTGCTCGACATGTCGATCCTTTAAAAGACGAGGCTTGAAGTATTCATCAAGTATATATTTTTTCGTATGAAGTTTTTCAAAATTTTCCATATTTGATTCCAATGGAAATTTTCCATAATTTGGTTCCAATGGAAACTTACCATAATTTGATTTCAACTATAGTTTTCCCATAATTTGTAGGAACGCGTTTGTTTCAGAACTTTTTATATTTGAATCCAATGGAATTTTCCATAATTTTATTCCAATGGAAATTTTAATAACTTGATTTTAATGGAATTTTTCATAACTTAATTTCTATGGAAACTTACCATAACTTGGTTCCAATCATAGTTTTCCATAATTTGTAGGAACAAAATTTATGTACTTTTGACATCAATAAATATCCATATTTTCATGGTGGTTGATTGTCAATATCAAGCTTATCGAATACATAGGTAATGTTTTATATATATATAACTTTCGTTACTTTTTTTAAGCTCAGCACACCTACGGTAGAAAATTCATATCTTGTTGTAGTAACATTGAAATCATGACTCCGTTTGATTTTTCAAAAACTAAACTCACAGATCTACAACATATACAAAAATCAAAGTCATATTCCTTCTCAATTGATGGAAATTAATTTTTGAAGTTTGCTATCACATCTGTCTCTTTTTTTTCACAACTCTATGCAGTCTCACCAAAGCGTCTGTATATTGGTGTAGGAACATCTGAACGATGAGCGACCTGATTTTATAGTAACTAGACTTCAAAATCTACAACATATACAAAAATCAAGGTGAAAACCCTCATAGATTGACGAGAACTGATTTTTGAAGTTGGTCTTCAGGTTTGCCATTATTTTTTTACAGATTTGTGGAGTCTCACCAAAACTTCCGTATCTTGGCGTAGGAGAGTCTAAATGGAGAGCAACTTTTTTTTTGTTTCCCACCCGGTGTCCGAAGCCCACATTAGAGCTCCGACTAAATTCGGATCGCGCTCTGCAGGGCCCATTCGGGGTGGCGCTCCCAATAGGATTTTCTCCATATCCAGGGTTCGAACCCGAGACCTCTGGTTAAGGGTGAAACACTCCACCAGTGCACCACAACCCATGTTGGTATATAAAATAGACTTTTAAGTCTACAACATATCCAAAAATCAAAGCCTAAGTCTTTATGGATTGGCCAAAATTAACTTTTTTAAAATTAGTGACATCTTCGCCAAAGAGCTGTATATTGAAGCCTGTAGCAATTGAGACTTTTGTCATCATCTATACGGACAGATTACACAAAAAAATTTAGTTACTAGGACCATATTCATCATGATGAGCGCCAGAACATATGTCACAATTTTTATCATGCCAATTGGAAGATTCGTGTTATTGGCACCATGAGACACATCACCTCTTTCTTTTTTTGCAGGTTTACGATGGACCGCAAACGGTCTCAATATCAGACAAAAAAAAATGTAAGGGGTAATTCATAATTGGCAAGAAACCACTTGGTGCATCTTCGTTTGTAGTTGCGACTTTGACGACGATCCACACTTAGGGTCTGTTTGGAAAGCCACTTGATAATTGGAATTGGTGTAATTACTAGGGTAGTAATTACATTGTCTAGTAATTACACTGACCTGTTTGGTTGCCACAGTGTAATTACACATGTCCTGTTTGGATGCCACAGTGTAATTACACATGTTCTGTTTGGATGCACAATTGCAATCATAAAATTATAATAAATTTTAAAAATAAAAATTAATTATTTAAAATTTATACTAGACAAATAAAAAACTTTATAAATGACATTAAATTAAATATTTAAGATATATATTCTTTTTTGAAAATATATTAATTAATAAACATATTTTCTGTAACTAATATTATGAAAAAATAATTGATTTATATTTTTTCAAATTAATATATTTCAATTGAATTGATCGAAACAACTAAAAGTATGAAGTTTCTACGAACATCGTGAAATGCATGTTTGATAAAAAGAATAATATATAAATAAAATGTCATAAATTATTAAATGTTTGACAAAAATATAATCTATCAAGTCTAATAAAAAAATGACGTGCAATGTAAATTCAATATTACTAAAACAAATGAAACTGAAAATATAAAATATGTTATAAATTCAAAACAAAAAATTTAACATAATACTCTTATAACAAATTTCAACATAGCAATAAATATGATTTATTTTTATTTTTTCTTAATAAAGAAAACGTAAGTCTATAACCTTACTTAACAATAAATTCTATTTTAATTTAAAAATTAGAATACTAATAAAATTATGCTAATGAGAAAATAAGCATGGCATAAAGAAATAGATAATACGAGAAAATTATATAGAATCATGTAAAGTAAGGTTGAGAATAAGAAGAAAATGAAATATAATAATATAAAATAAAAAATAAACTTTTACAAATTTTTAGAATAATAAAAATAAAAAAAGAACTTAAAATAATAGAAGTTAAAAAAATTAAAACAAAAAAATAAAATAAAGAAATTAAAAAGTAATCAAGTGGTAATTACACCATGTAATTACCAGCAATTCACAATCTCTGCCGGTGAATTGTAGAGTGTAATTACCCCCTGCCAATTACACCAATTACCTGCTGACCAAGTAATTACTAGTCCTTCCAAACAGGACAAGACAGTGTAATTACACCAATTACACAAAATCCAGTTACCAGGATGTCCTTCCAAACAGGCCCTTAGTGTTTTTTTTAGCAATTGTGAATTGGGTGGCGACGAACCATATTTGGTGCATTTTCTTTTGCAAATGCAACTTTGATGACGAACCACACATGATGCATCTTCTTTTGCAGTTGCGACTTTGACAACAAACGACACTTGGTGCATCTTATTTTGAAGTTGTGGCTTCAGTGAGTAACCCCACTTAGTGCATCTTCTTCTATAATCATGGTCATGGTGAAAATCACACTTACTGTATTTTTCCTCTAAATTGTGGCTTGCGATGAATCACATTGTGAACCTTCCTCTGTAGTTTTGACTTTGGCGAGAAAGAGATTTTGGTGGTCTGTCCTAGTTTTGGAGAGCAACTATTTGGAACATGATCAACTCCAAAGTTCTTTCTACCACCTCAAAGATGTTGCATCCTCGTTCTAGAACATATGAAGAGGATATTTTTTTTATTGGAGAAGATAAACCGAGAACATGAGATGACTTGGATGCTTGATGCACTTGTTGTCCCAGCATTACGACTTTACTCCTAATTTTGCCAACAATTTCCATGGCAATTTTCAAACCATTTGTGGAGTCAACATCCTCTAAAGCATTGGATTCAGAGTTGATATTCATTGTGGACATATTGATATTTATTAAACTTTGAAGAGAGAATTTGGATCCAACAGTTTTTGCGAAAGCGGATGCAGATGCATATGCGGATTTCGAGTTGACCTTTTTGGAAGTCATTTCAGTGTTCTTGAACTTTGATATTTTTTAAGAGATGAGATGAGAGGTAAGATTGTCCCACTAGGCGTGTCAATTTGTAAGCGACTAAGATTCGTTCCTGAAATATAATAATCAAGAAAGGAAAATAGCAAGCAAACAATAATATTTATATTCGAATGATTTGTGTGAATGTTACAATCTTTATGAAATCTAAGAAAAAATATGTAATCCTCTGATTCTTCTCCTCACAATCATCAACTGAAGAGTTTTACTTTGTTCATGAATCAATGAAATACTTGTTGAAACTTCACGATGAATGTGGAGCCAAGCTTTGGTCACAATCGCAGAGATATGGAAACTTCCGGCTCACAACTTGAAGACGAAGAATCATTTGTATGCGGAAAGACTTGCGGATCACTACTGAAGAGCACAACTTTTCTATGTATTTATCTTCTTCTTGTCTTTTGGTCTTATGAAGACCCCTTTATATAGTTGTGAGCTAGGGTTTTGGGGTATTTTTGTCCTCAAGTAATTTTAGAGGACCTTGGGCTCGAAGAACATGAGTTCGGCTCGTCTTGTCAACTTAAGAGACCGACCAAAATGTAATTTGGACTTTATATAAGTTATATAATTTTAACTTAAATATTAATCCAAACTTTATTAACCAATTTGACTTGGTCAACATATCATGAATTTAAGGATTAATCCAAAATTTAATATGGATTTATCAATAAAATTTCACTGTCTACAAATTTATTCGATCTTCAACAAGATTGGAGGACATTATTTATCTGTTGTAACTATGTTGAGAGTTGAATGCAAATTTTCCTTCCTACTATACCATTCCTCATCATGTTACATCGTTTTATTTAATCGGGAAAAAAAGTAGGGGTGGGGTTGGTGGGGCATGGCATTGACATCCTTGCGGGTTAACCAGGAAAGATGGATGTCTATTAAAACAGCAATGAGTAAGTGACTCATTTTTCACATAGTCAATCAGCATATTGTCCACTTCTCTAAACATGTGAAGTGGATAGCAGTGCCATTGTCATGCGGCTTTTCATTCCCACAACAATATGTATTTGTATAAGTAACTCATTCTGTAGTCAAATTTGAATGTCCTATTGAACTAATAAGAAACTTGATACAAATGAGCACAATGGCATCTGCTTCCACCTTATATCAGTCAGCACAACAAATCCTTCATAACAGGACACTAAATATTTAACATTATAGTTCTCCAGCGTTTTGATTATATTCAGATGACAGGCCTCTTATTGGGAATACTAAATCCACTGCTCTTTATGAACTAAATCAGTCTTATTTCCTGTTCTCTGTATGTAATAAATATGTTACAGCAAAGCCTTGTTTCTGAACCCAAAATCTGCCTATCTAACAAATCTAAACTCTCTAAACAGCCCAATCTAATTTCCAATAGAAGCCAACAAAGTTCACCTAAAATTGCTCTAAATGGTTGCACGTATCAATTCAATCATAACGAGACTAAACACAGTATATTAACATGGATGAAAAGAAGAAGGAAGCTTACCTTGTGAGGTTTGGGATTAGAGGAGTAGCGACGGAGTATCTCAACCAGAGGTAAGACGAAGGCTAGGGTTTTACCAGAGCCAGTAGCGGCATCGACAGTAACATCCTTGTAGCTGCAGACTCCAGAGTAAGGGTATAGTAACGGCCTGAACAGGTGTACAGAACTCGAAGCCGGAATTGGTTAAGGCTTCCAAAACTGGCGCAGAGAGTGGTGGTTCGAGGTCGGAGAAACGAGTATTCGTTAAGGCTTTGTTAGGATTCGAAAAGTCTATGACGGCATGCCGCCGCAGTGCGGTGGCCCTCGGTGTCCATATGAAAGAGTTGTACTTGTGCTACTCCCTCTCTTCCAAAATTGTTCTAATGATTTAATTAATTTTTAAAGTTAAATTAATTTAATATTTTAAATTAAGATTTAGGTGAAAATTATTTTCATTCCCTAACTTTGTTTTTAAAATCAACCTTTTCATCAACTTTGAACAATAATCAAACTCTTTCATTTATACTAATTATTTTTTTAAAATGCCTATTATATTCTTTCATTATCAAATTTTTTTACTTCTTTAAAAATCATCATATTTTCATTTTTTTAATTCACGTAACAATTTTTCAATAAAAGCATAAGTATTACTTTTTGGACGAAAAATGAGAGATATTAATTAGGTATATGAAATAAGTTAGCATAATGAGAAAATTAACTTTTTAATAATAATTAAATCTCTAATATTTATTTATACATGTAAAAACAACAGAGGATAATAACTATACAATAATATTTCAATGAATGCAATATAAAATAATTAATTTAATTAAGATCAGATTTTTAAAGATTATATTTATTTAGATTTAAAATTATTTTAAACTATAATTTATGTAATACTCCATCATTATTAATCAATACCTGTTTATATATATAGACAATAGAGAATACCCCTAGACTTTATATTACTTGACCCTCTCGTTCCAAAAATTGTTGTTTTAATTTACTTGTCCAATTATGAAATCAAAAGAATTTTTTAATATTTTTTATTTCTACCCTTAGTATTAAATAACTGCATAAAGTAGTAGTCAGATTTAAAGTTTCAAAAAATTATTAATAATGTTAGTTTAGTAAAATACACCTCAAATTTAAAAAAATAAGAGGTGGCATATCAAGAAGGATAAAGTAATATGAAACTGATGGAGTAAGAGAGTGGAGAAAGACAAAAATAGACGCATAAATTCATATACACACAATTAATGCATATCAGTCATATTAAATTTTGTGACAAATTCATAAAAATATTATTTTGCTTATATTAATGTTAATGAACTTAAAGAAAAAAATCATAAATATCTTGGTTAAAAAAATAAATTATGTATAATATAAAGAAGTATTACATATATGTGATATAACAAGGGTAAAATGGATAGTACATAGGATTAAGGGGGAGCTTGATTATTGTTCAAAATTGAGGGGAGAATTTATTTTTTAAAGAGAAAAGACATAAAGTAACAAATGAAATTGTCCCAAATATTCAAAAAGATACCTAAAGTTTGTAGGCGTCCTATTACCCCATGAAACCATTTCAAATCACAATAAATAAACACTTTTGATCAACTTCACAACAGTTGTGTTCTCACGTTTGATAGGCTCGTGGAGGAGTAAAAATACACCCCAAACAAGTATAAAAATGTCATGTGGCACAGTCAATTTAAATTTTATTCTTTATTAAAAGACCCAATTTTCCATCTTCTCCAAATTCTCCATTGATAGATGTTGAAGAGTTTTCCATCTACGACCAAAAAAAAAAAAATCCATCCTCGACAAATTTTTCATCTAGCTTAACAAGTTTCAATTACTTTTTTAAAAAAAATTTTATTTAAAAGTTATGAAATCAACTAATTGCAAATTCTGAAAGTGCAATTGCAAACAAATTTCAACACGAAATCAGTGAAAAAACATTCAAACTCAAATCAGTCCTAAACTAACACTATATACACATGAATAATAGATAGCACAAGAAGAAAATAACAACAAATCACTACAAAGATGATTTTTAAAAAAATTACTACTATATAAAAAGATCATCTTTTTTGCCAATATTTACATTCAAATCAAGAACTCATTAACTGTGAGCCTTCACTTCTTCGTTTTGACTCCATAATTCAAGAAATCATCAACGCGAAGTAAATTTTTGACTATTGAATTGCTTTAGGGTTTTGATGAGAGAGAGAGAGAGAGAGAGAGAGAGAAGATTTGAAAGGGGTTTAGGGTTAAATGGAGCGGGTCAGGATTAAAATGTGAATGGGTCAAAATTTAATCCGATCTTTACTAAATGGGATTAAAAAAAAAGTAATTATATTATTAACTGGGGTGAGACTCACGTGCATGCATTGAGAATATAGATATTGTGCAAAGAGTGTGTATTAATTGTGATTTAAAAATGTTTTGTGGGGTATAAGACGCCAACAAAATTTATGTGTCTTTTTGAAAATTTGGAACAACTTCAAGTGTCACTTTATGTCTTTTCTCATTTTTAAAAGCAAAGTTGGGGGGTGAAAAGGATTTTCACCCTTAAAATATGGATATTCAAAGTTTATACAAAAAAATATTAGATTTTTTTTCATATCAATATGATGCAAAATACATTTTAAATATTGATCAAAATTTGTATCGTTTATAACAAGTGTTTTGAAATAGAAAAGGTTATAATTGGACTGGATCGAATGAAAACTACCTCACCAAGTATGTTTTGGTTTTTGGTTTTTGGCTTTCTATTTTCCTACTTTTATATGATATTTAAATCAGTCAATTAACGGAAACACACCAAAACTACCCTCTTCTCTTTTGAGTTTCATACCTAAATTATTGAAAATGTGAGAAACATACCTAAACTATCACCCATTTGTTTGAGAAACACACTTAAACTATCCATTTTTTAGTTTCATAGCTAAACTATTGAGAGTGTGAGAAACACACTTAAACTATCACTCATAAGTTTGGGAGACACAAATTCAAACCCAACACTTATCAAATTATCATGCTAGAACAATCAACAAACGTTCATAGAACTATAGTAAGTAATAGCCTACCTCAAAGTCAAACACACACGCTCCACGCCTCTAAGTTGGAACTTTTTCCTTCCAAGTCACCCCTGAATGATTAGTGATTTTGGTGTCAATACGATCATTTTTACACCCAAATTACAAAAAATGAGCCAAAAAGGCATTGTGGAACCCGCACAAGGAGTCTCAAAATTGACTCTGTCAATGGATCCCAACCACTCAAGTAACTTGTGTCCCAAAAATGAGCACAAACCAAGCTCGAACATGCCCCAAAACAGTTCATGCACCAAAAGTTTGAGAATTCACAATTAAAGATCCAAAAGGGAAAATTCGAAGGAAACTTATGGATTAAATGTGTGAGCAACCAGCCTAGCAATGTTCCAACACAATCCACAACTAAAATCCAAAAACATACACTGGTTCTCTGCAACACCGAGCTCTTAATCAGTTTCTATGGAGGAAATATATCTAGAACAAGACAAAAATGAGCAATATATAATTGTCAAGACAATTGGCCTCCAAGAATGTGGGATCCAGAGCCGGAACGCGAAGGTAAAACTTGATTGGGTCAACGGTGACCCTTATCCACGAATGTGGAACCTTGTCTGTGATTGCAGGACCTTATTTGTGATCACATCGGTCGGGGTCCCAACTCTTAGAGAACGCAGAGTTGATCCCACAAACGCAGTGGTTCATTTCATGGACTTTTGCGAACATGGATTAGGACTCATGAATGCGAAGCTCATACCATGATGCACTAGCAAAGGTTGAACTAGCTCAAATTGGAGTTGGCAAAATGCCTTGACGGGGGCTAGGGGTTTGTTTAGAACCCCTTGCACAAAAGTAAACTATGGTACCCCCATCAAATTACATTTCAAACTCAATGGAGATGTCGAAGCTTCCATCAGAGATTGTCTAAAAAAAAGGGGTCCCACACTTAAGGCTTCATTTAAACATAAGCCACAAAGTTGCTCGAGATAAGTCTAAAGGCCTCGGGACCTTAACCAAAAGTCCATATAGACCAAACACGACGTTCTGGAGCTAGCTGAACCATCAAAATTGCATTATGAGGTCGTTTGACTGAAGTTTTGATCGAAGTAACCTATTCAAACTTCAAAAACTCCAAAACATATAAACTTGCATAAAAAACAAACGAACGACCCAATGACCAAACTATTAGTCCCTGCAACCCATAAATGAATTGAGATCGCAATAGAAATACTCTAAACACCAAAAATACCAAAAAATGGAGAAAATGACCTAAAGAGTCATTACAAGATCCACTACTAAAATGACTTTAATCCTTAAAAGTAAAGAGTCAAGAAGTACCTGAAGCCTCAAACAAGTAGGTATATTGCGCTTGAAAGTTATGCTCGGTATTCTAGGTAGAATCCTTGAATGGACGGTGCCTTCACCAGACCTTAACCATATGAATATCTCTCGAGTGCAATCGTCTTAAATCCCTAACCAAAATAGCAACTACTCCTCTATGAAGGTCAAACAGTTATCCAACTGGACTGATTCATACAACACATGAGACTCATAGAAAACATATCGATGAACCATCGACAGATGAAAAACACTATGCACAACCAAATAGGTAGGTGACAAAGCCAACTCCTAGGCAACGTCTCTTAGTGCTCGAAGAATCTCAAAAAGGTCAATATATCAGGGGCTAAGCTTGCCCCACCTCCCAAATTTTCATCACGCCATTCATGAGCGACACTCAGAGGAAAACCAAATCACCAACACCAACACCAAAAGCTTAAAGGACGATGCATGCGGTCAACATAACTCTTCTGATTGCTTTGAGCCTCTCGTAGCCTATCTTGAATCACATGAACTTAGGCCAAAACATCCTGAAGAAAGTCTATACCACGTGGATTTATTAAATTTTATCATTGTTGACCGTCTTTTCGATTTTAAAAGTAGATGGTTTATCTTTTTTAAATTTAAAAATGACATTTTGTGAGTGATAAATTTATTAAGATGACAATTATTTATCCTCAAATAATTCAAGGGAAAAAATAGCAAACATGACAACAAAATTGTTCTTCTCATAGCTAGTTCGAAGGCCATAAAAAAATAATATTGTCCGACAATTATCCACCTTGACTCAATTACATAATAATTCAAGGATATAATTGGAAAGAAGTTTTTTTATAGAGTTTTAATCCAAACACAAGTGATGTGGGAAACAATGAACCAAATACTTGATAAAAATAAACTCTGCATTGCTAATCCCTGCACTACTAATCCGTGCATTACTAATCCCTGCGTTATTAATCTTTGTACAAAATGACCCCGTAATGTCTTAGTATTCTAATATAATATAATGTATTCGTTTAATTAAAAAAAGAAGAGAAGATGAATAGCAAAGAGCTTGCATCCACGAAATAAAGTATACTAAGATCTTACCATGGAACTACCAACTTTTCTTTATTGGGTTTCCATCTTATCTATTTCAGCATTTAATGGAATCTTGGTATAAATATATTTTTTGTATTGATATTTGAGAATATACACATACTACTGTTGATCAGCTCAAACCAACAAGTTACACATCAAATCAACCTATCTATCTCTTATTAAGTACTCCCTCTGTCCCATTTTATGTGACAACATTTCCTTTTTGGTCAGTCCCAAAAAGAATGTCACATTTCCTTATATGGAAAGTTTATAAAGGTACAATTCCTCTTTTATCCTTGTTGGTCCCACTTAATATTAAAATAATACTCCAATTCATTTATGAGGAGAGAGAAAAAAAAGTCTACTTTTTAAAGGGCAATTTGGTAAACATTTCAAAGTCTTCATTTATTTCTTAAACTCCGTGCCCGGTCAAATGTTGCCACATAAAATGGGACGGAGGGAGTACTAAATAACTGTTGAAAAAAAAAAGATTATAAATAACATATCTCAATTGATTTTTTTTTTAAATCTCCAAGCATATTTTAATTTCACTTGAAATTATGATATTAATCGATATGAGAACGAGCTATTGTGTCTTTACAAATTAAATGACAATTGTATTCCTAGATAGTTTTCTTCTTATGACATGTCCTTCATTAGATTGTTATTTTTCATTAGCGGAATCTAGCGGTGACCATTTAAAATTGATACTAACTTTTGCTTAGACAACTTAATTAGAGTGTTTTCACTTTAAACACCTCATGTCGAGCTTCACTATGTCATTTTGACACATTTTTACAATTAATCAAAATATATAATATGTGTGTGTTACACTTATGAATAACGTGTAAAGTGACAAATTAAACAACCATATTTACCAATTTTTCCTAAAAAAAAATTTCAATAATGAATTGAGTAAAAACAAAAAGTGACCAATGAATCAATGACACGTAATATTTTTGTCCAAAGAAATTATAAAAAAAAATAGTATTTAACTAATTTTAAAAAATAAATTGTAGAAGCACCCTACCCCTTTTGAATGTTTCCTCAAGAATACCCTATACCCCTTTGTAAGAACAACTTCACCCCCTTTGTGTTCACCAAACCCTCTATATATTTGTAGATTACCATAAAAAAACACTCCTATTGATATTTTTCTTTACAAAAAGTTTACTATCACTTTCTTCTTTCTTCTTAGCCTAATAAGTAGCTCAAGAATCCATCAAAAAACAAATTAACTCTCCTGTAAATATTAAATTCTTTCATGAAAGATTCTCATTAATATTTCAATTTTTAGATCTTAAAATGGTTCTATTCCTAAATTTCTAAAACATTGTCCATCGTTTTCATCATTTTGTTGTAACTACTTTCATTCACCATGGATGAAGTATAAGTTTGAGAAAATGATAGTTGAAAAAGGGGAAAGAAAAAGAAAGAACAAATTTAAAATTAGCTAAATAAGTCTTTCACACACGGTCAACGAATGTAATACACTTACTATAACCATGTAGGTAAAAAGTGTCAAAATGATATATCGAAACCCAACACTAAGTGTTTAGGATGACTAAACCCTAATTAAGGTGCAAGGTGTTTAAGTGACAATTGATGTCAACTTTACATGACCAGTGAATTCAAAAACGGACCTACGTGGTTGCAAGCGGGTTCAGTTGAACTCACTTCGTTCCGAAATTTATTGTATATGTACGGAAAATTATTTTGACATATTTATATATTCAATAACTTGAACCCACACATAACATAAAGCTTTGCTTTGGAGCAGCAGTCTAGGGGTTCAAATTCACGCCTAATGCGCGGGTTTGAATCTCTCCTATAGAATTTCATATTTTTTTGCTACTTTTGATTCAGTATTAAACTATTAATTAGTTGGCTTTGCTACTTTTGGTTCAATATAAATTAATTTGCTGCTTTTAGAAATTCGAAAAAATTATGTAACCATGTTTAATATGCTAGCTCATAAATTTACTAGGAGTATATTAATATTTTCTTTCTTTTTTCTATTTCACCTTGTATATTTTGTTTTTTAATAATTTAAATTCAATATTCAATAAATTTCTATAATCTTATTACTTCAACAAAAAAAAAATATTTTGGTAATTGAATTTTGGTACTCTATTTCATAGATTTTTAACTAAAATATGAAATTATTTTCATTGAAATTTTATATAGTTTGTTAATTTACTTTTGATTTAGTTAAAATAAATGTAAAGAGGTTCTTTGTAATTTTTATTTTTATTTTTTTCTCCTTTATAAAATAAAAAAAGTTTTGAGTTGTATAAAAAGAGAGGTTACATTACTATTTGTAAAAATAAACAAATGAAAAGGCAATGGGGTAATCATTGGTTGTGCTCGACGCTGGCTACACTATTGAATATTACTATCGATCTCTATTTATTAATTGAACCCACTTATGTAAAATGCTGAGTCGGCCACTACCAGTGATGAGTTATGTCTTTTTGATTTAGCATCATTGTATTAGAACCACGGGGAAGGTGCGGTAGGATGATTAGGATCACTTGATCACCGCTAATTAAATTGAATGGTTGAAATGAAGAATTTTTCGATAAAATGTGTTTTATCCATAACGGGCTATAATGACTCGATTGGTCATTTTTAGATATTTTCATGAAATTGCCATTTTCTCCTCCTGATATTGACCTCGAGTCTTTTATGATTGAGTTTTGAAAGTTGGGTTTGAACTTTGAGTTTAAAGTTGAGAATTTTGTAAGTTTTGAATTGAAAGGTCAATATTGTTAAGAAAGTGGTTTTCAGACTCTTTTGAAGTTTCGAGCGTTGGAATAGAATCTGAGAATTCTATGAGTCCCAAAATGTAAAATCTGACCTGTAAGAGTTGTCGATTATAAGATCAGAGTCTTTTTGAGGATTTGAGTTTCTAAGTTGTGAAATGGTAGAAATTTAGCCTTTGAGTTGACTTTGTCAACATTCGTGGTTCAGATGCTCAGATCAAAATTTTGAGAGTTCCGTCAGATTTGGGGGGATGATTGTAAGCCTAAGTGAGGTCTTGGTTGATTTTTGAGAGGTCCTGAGCTTGTTTTAGTCTTTTAGGCATTGGATTAGTTTCTTGTGTTTTTTTACGGATATCAGGTCAAGGAGACCTCAAATTCTTGTTTTGATGGTTTCATTGAGTCCGCAACCGTGAGTATAATTGATTTGCATATGTGGTTTATGTATATGGGGATCCGAACGAATTTTGAGGGTATTTTCGAAAGATTTTATGCCTTGTCTGTTTTGTTGGTTACTGATTCTGGTGCATGACTATTTTGATCATCGTGATCATGAGACTCTCTCATCACAATCGCTTAGCTTTAAATTGAGGTGCATCTCGATTGCGTGGGTCTTGTCGCGATCGCGACGGTCAACTTAAATGAGTTGGCTGTTTTACTCATCATGATCGCGTGGCTTTATGATGAGCATTTGAGACCTGGGTAGAATGTTTTCCAAAATTGGGGTTTCAACCCCATTTCACCATTTTTGAGTTTTGAGAGCTTTAGGGTGGCGATTTGAACCTGGTTTTTGAGGAAAAATTTCTGGTAACAATTTTTAACTCTAAATCTTCTAAGGAAAAGGGTCAAAAATACCCCTCAACTTTCATTTATTAGTTTTCTTTACCCTTATCGTCAAATGAAGTTGTTCTTACCCTCGCCATCTACAAACTTATCACTCGTATCCCTTAATTGGATGGAAAGCCCCAAATCAACTAAAAATATCCAATTTTGATTAAAATGACCCGATTTCTCTTTTAATCCAAAACCGACCCACTAAACCAAATAAATTCATACCAAATTAAAACCCTAAATCCATCTCTCTAATCTCTTTTATCTCTTCTTCCGTTGAAACACCATGCTACTTCCACCATTGAAACACCTTGCTGCTGAAATCGTCGGAGGCAACAATGTGATTTCTCTCACAATTTTGTAATCTTCTTCAAGTAGCCATGATTATTTCAGAGAAGAACCATAGAGTGATCTCCAAGTACAGAGTTCCTCAAGACTTATCTTAATCCTCTCTTCAGAAATTGTCCTTGTATTCTTGAAAAAATCTGCTATCCCTTTGGTCGTTCCATGGGTGACCTTCTAGGCGATTGTCCACTTAGACCACTAAGGTTTGATGGTGATAGGACAAGGTTTGGCGACATGGATGGTTACTGTGTTGGACCTAGAGGTCCACCTGATGAGTCTAGACGTGAGAAGGGTGGAGCTCCAACTAACTACCAGCTTGCTTTCAGGGGTTCTGGTGGAAGACCTGGATTCGGTTGTGGATACGGAGGTTTTGGTGATGGTGCACCAACTAGTTTAAGATTTTCTTAGATTCGTGCCATATTAAACTTAGTGGTTGTTTCAACTTTGAAAATAGATGTTGAAATGATCATTTGGTTTTTCATTTTCTTGTTAAAACTCAATATTCAAGCAGGGTAATTTTATCTTTGATGATCTTTAGAGAACTACATAAGTTTTGTTCTGTTCCTTTCTCGGTTATGTCTTTTTAAGATGACTTTCAATTCAGGTTATTCCAATGTAACAGTATCAGACACTTTATATATTGGTGATGCATTTTCTTTTATCAATTCCCCTGTTAAAAATGAAATGGTGAAACTGTTCTTAAAAAAATTGAGCAAAGTGCCTTCGACAATTTCATCATCAAGTGTTTTAATGGGGGAAGGAGATGAAAAAGATTAGATAGAGGGGTTTGGGGTTTTAATTTAGGATGAATATATTTGGTTTAGTGGGTCGGGTCGGATTAAAAGAAAAAATTGGGTCATTTTAATAGAAATTGGATACTTTTAGTTTATTTGGGGCTTTCCATCTAATTGAGGGTACGAGTGATAAGTTTGTAGACGTCGAGGGTAAGAATAATTTTATTTTAACGGTAAGGATAAAGTCAACTAATAAATGAAAGTTGAGGAGTATACGGGTTAAGAACAACTGCATGTGAGGTTTGTGTATACGGGGTTCCTAATGAATCCTGAGGGTATATTCAGAAGATTTTATGCCTTGTTTGTTTTGCTAGCTTTTGGTTCTAGTGCAGGACCATTTTGGTCATCGCGATCGTGTAGCTTTAAATTGACGTGCATCGTGACCGCGTGGGTCTTTCTGTGATTGCGATGGTCAACTTAAATAAGTTGATTGTTTTACTCATCGTGATTAGATAGCTCTGGGTTGCGATCGCGGTGAGTATTTGAGATCTGGGTCAAATGTAGTCCAAGCTCGGGGCTTCAACTTCATTTCAATATTTTTGAGTTTTGGAAGCTTTGGGATTCTGATTTGAACTAGGTTTTGAGGAAAAACTTTTGGGTAATGATTCTTAACTCTAATCTTCTATTACCCATTATTAGTTATGGACTTAAGTGTTCAAATCAAGCTTTGGAAATGAGAAATTTGGGGTTAACTTCAAGAACCCAAGAACTTAGTAAAATAGTGATTGTGACTGATTTTAAGTCATTTTTCGAAATGGTTTTCACCAATGAGTTCCTAAGGCCTTGAGTAATATCTTCAAGTATTAAATTTTGGATTCAAACCTTATTTTCAAAATTGAGTTTTGTGTTGAATGACCCAATTTTCAAAGAAATTGATGTGGGTATTGTTGTTTCTATAAATTTATTGTGAATACTTGATTGTTTTGGATTGTGTGGGTTTGGACATTGATCGGAAGGGGAAGACTCAAATATTGGAGTGATTAATTGATTGATTTAAGGAAAGTGATCTCATAGACCTTGTACTCTAGTAAAATTCATGTATTTCCTTCGTTGTTTGTGTGTTGGGAGTAATGGGAATGAGGTGAAAGGTTAATTATCCACTTGATAAATCTTAATGAATAAAAAAAGGTTGAACTAAAAAGGCCTTGTGATGATGTGAATTGTCTAGTTGTGACCCTTATTGATTGATTGATGAAATTCTTGATAGCATAAATGTGGAATTGAATCGCATGAATTATTGTCTCTTTCATGTAGTGTGATATTGCTTGTGGACATTGATTGTTGAACATCGTGATGAGACATGTGAGTTTTATGATGCCAAGGTCATTGCCGGTAAATGTTTATGATGGCCAAGTCATTTCTGACAAGTGTTTATGATGCCAAGGTCATTATTAATGGTAAATGTTTATGATGTTGAGGCCATTTCTAGCAAGTGTTTGTTATTCGAGGTCATTTCCGACGAGAGATTGAGTATTATGATTTGATGCATTTTAAAGCTTATTTGTGACATAATTGTTAATTTTGATTGATGTACTTGTTGCCTGTGAATGATCTACTTGACATTGAGTTTGACTTACTTGATTCAAGTTGGTTATTGAATCGTGACCGTTGAACTATAATTATTGAGCCTTATAAGCTATGTATTGTACAACTGTTAGGTTGGGCCGATTTCTATCCAGGTTGTATTTTGAGAAGGTTCGGTTGGGATGCAAGAGGTATCAATTTCTAGCTAGATGCTTGTTTAGTAGGTTGCTTGTTGGGTACTGTGTTATTGGTATTGTCACGCCCCAAGCCTACACCCTAGACGTGGCCGGCACTGAAGAACTATTGTTGGCCCAAAGCGAACCCTTGGCCTGGCATACTTACTCAGCGGAAGACTTTACTCAAGATAAATACTTTTAAAACAAGTAAACTGAACTACTCAAAATATAACTTAGAATGTATTATAATAACATTCACTGTCAAAGTGGCAACTCAAGTCTCAACTTAACTTAAAAGGAAAAGTAAAGACTCATGAACTAACATCAATTAACTTTGTCTGTGAAGCCTCTAAACAACTGAGATGGACGTCGGGACAAGACCCATGATATCCTAATGAACTAAAATACTGAAAGCAATAAAAAGATCCTCCGGAAATCTAGGAGGCTCACTAACTGACTCTGAGTGCTCAACTGGATCAACGAGGCGTTGGATGCTGATCCTGGTTACTTGCGTCTACATCATAATAAGATGCAGGCCAACTGGCATCAGTACATTGAATGTACGAGTATGTGAGTTGGAATGCTAAAGATAACTTAAGCTTGAAAAGAATCTGAAAGAAACACTTACCTTGGCTTTACTCAACTCCTGAATAACTTAACTCAAGATAAAGCAACAATACACATGCAATACATGGAAAGCTTTTAAAACAGTAGAAAGCAACTCAGTTTGTTAAATAAATGGAATAACAACTCAACTTAATCATATAATAAAGTAATATAATTTTTTGTGGGAGTTTCTCTAACCGACAACCACCCCTACTAGCCTAAGTGGTGATACAACGTCTTACCCACGCTGCCATAACTGTCCTATACTTTGTTATCATATAAAACGCCTTAACTAAATGGATCCACTAGTTTATGCAAAAATGCACTTAAGGAGTCATCTAAAAAGTATGATCCTTTACTACCCATGATGGCTACATGGTTTATGGAGACTTTGAATTATCTGAACTCAAACTCGTCCCCATATCGGTGCTCAATACTACTCCCAAAATATACTTAGTTCATCTGTTTGAAAAAACAAAACTCTTTCTTTGGTTTGAGATAATTACTCAAAAACTTAGCTTAAAAGCTCTCTTGGAAATCTCAGTTTCCCTTTCTTGTTCAAATGTGAAAACATTTTAAACTCTTGGGAATACTTAGTTCCCGTATAATCTTTGAAAAATGAACTTTACTCTTAATCCTTATTGAAAACTAGCTCAAAGGCTCTTTTAGAAATCTCAGTTTTCTTTCTTGTTTAAATGTGAAAAAATTTACTCTTTAGGAATACATAGTTCCGATATACTCTTTTGAAGAAATGACTTCAATCTTTACTCTTTACTCAACTTAAAACTTAAGTCTTAAAACAAAGTTAAAACATTTATAAAAGACTTTTGGAAGACTCTATGAACTTCTCTTGACTTGACTCTTAACTTCTCTTTACTTGATTCTTAACTTCTCTCGACTTGACTCTTAACTTTCATTGAATTGAATTATGGATTCAAGTATTGTGATTTGTGATAGGAAAGATCTTATGATGTTTAGGAATGATTTTAGATAACTAAACATGAGAAAATATTAAGAAATCACTGCCTGAAAGTTGGTCCGCGATGCGGAGATGTATTTAAATTTTTGTTCACGAAAATAACTATTGAGGCAGAATGGTCTGTGACCACTCCGCGATGCGAAGAGATTTTTCTCGAATATGAGGGGCAGGTTCGCGACGCGGCCCCACTGCCCAGATTCGACCGACTTTTTCCTTCTTCATTTTCCTGTCCCAATTCACCTAAACTTGACTATTTTTCTCAAATTCTCTTTAGATTCAGATACCCAACATTTGTACCCAAGAACCTAACTCAAATCAACTCTATAACTTCTCAAAAACTTCTCAATATTAGCCCAATTCAAGAACGACATCAAATTCAAGAATACACATCAAGAACATCAAACTTTCAACCTTTTTAGAATGAATTTCGCTGAACTAAACATGTTTGGCGCTTGGGTGAACGAACCCAACACTATGAAAATCTCACATACATCGAAGGGATCGCCCCTTGACGAAATCCATGACCTTAGCTTCGCAAATTGACAATTTCTTGCCTTCTCTTCTCCTTTCTCTTCTTCTTTTCTCTTCTCTCAAAATCCTAACTCAAATTCCAAAATCGTAAACTGACCAACTTCAGTTTAGAACCCTAAGTAATTATCAAAAATGAGATTAAAATAATAGGATATGGAAAAGACCAAAACACCCTTCCAAAATCTAGATTGGACTTTCCTTATCCAAACAACCCAACTTTCAAAGGGCATATCTCACTCATACGAACTTGGAATCGCTCAAACTTGGTGGCGTTGGAAAGATAATTCAACGATCTTTCCTATGGTATCTGGAAGAACACCTAACTCATTCTGAGCTAGGAGTTATGGTCGTTTGAAGTTGACCAAAAACCATAGTTAACATAACCCATTTTCCAGATTTTTTTCATTCTTTCCAAAAATTGACTATTTCTAATTCTAGCCCTTTCTAGTTCTTTCAATTAGTGAGATGTTACAATATCTTCCCCTTGGGAACATTCGTCCTCGAATGAGATTACTCTTAGTAGGCTAAGGGTGTAACATTTAACATTCAACTCAAACACCCAACAAGCAATGCAATTACAACATGCTAATCTTATAAATAAAAGCCAAGAAAAGAATTAGTACCTTAATTTGGAACTTCTCCGGATTCGAAGAGATGTTGGTATCTCTTCTTTATATCTTCCTCAGCTTCCCAAGTAGCTTTCTTAACAAATCTGGTTCCTCCAAAGGACTTTGACTGATGCTACTTTCTTAGTCCTCAACTTGCGAACTTGACGATCTAGAATCTGAAGAGGAATCTCCTTAAGAAAAGCTACCCTTGATTCCAATATTTTCAGTTGGTATGATCAATGAAGGATCGCCCATACACATTTTCAACATGGAGATGTGGAACACCGAATGGACTGTTGCTAACTCTTGTGGTAGCTCTAACTCATAAGCTACATTGCCAATCCTCTTGGATATTCTGTAAGGACCAATATACTGGGGACTAAGCTTTCCCTTCTTACCAAATCTCATAATACCCTTCATGGGCGAAACTTTCCAATAAACTCACTCATCTACTTCAAACTAGAACTCCATTCTCCTACTATCAGTGTAGGATTTCTGACGACTCTGGGCTGTTTTCAATCTCTCTTGAATAACTTTCACTTTCTCCATAACTTGACGAACTAAGTCTTGTCCTATTAACCCAGCTTCACCAACTTCAAACCATCCAATATGAGATCTGCATCTTCTCCCATAAAGAGCTTCGTAAGGAACCATCTGGATGCTAGAATGATAGCTATTATTGTAAGCAAACTCAATGAGAGGTAGGTGATCATCCCAATTTCCCTTGAAATCAATCACACAATCTACCTTGATACCTCAAAACACCATCTCCCCTTGTTCAAAATCTATTACTTTTTTACTTATGAACACTTACCTTTAATTCAAGTAATAAATGATCTTGGTCTTGCTTCTCTTTTAGTTCTGACACTAATAAAGATTCAGCCCCATTCATCACCACTACTCCTCCTTCTGTGGAATTCATTAGTCAAACTCCTAGTCGTGTAAGTCTATATACTTATATTGCTAACTCTTTCTTTATCTTCTTCAAAATGGGCGGTACTACCTATAGATAACTTGCTCAAGGCATCAACAACAACATTAGCCTTACCTGGTTGATAAAGAATACTCATGTCATAATCCTTTAGTAATTCTAATCACCTCCTCTGTCTGAGATTAAGCTCTTTCTGACTAAACACATACTGAAGACTCTTGTGATCAGTGAACACATCCACATGAACACCATACAGATAATGACGCCACATCTTCAAAGCAAATACTATGGCAACCAAATCTAGATCATGGGTTGGATAATTCTTCTCATGAACCTTCAACTGTCTGGAAGCATAAGCTATAACTTTTCCATTCTGCATTAACACACAACCCAAACCAACTCTAGACGTATCACCATATACAACAAAGCCTTGCATACCCTTCTGGTAAGATCAATACTGGGGTAGTAGTCAACCTCTTTTTCAATTCATGAAAGCTTTTCTGACAAGTTTTAGACCATTGAAACTTCATTGTCTTCTAAGTTAACTTGGTCAAAGGAGATGAAATAGATGAGAACCCCTCTACGAACCTTCTATAATATCCAACCAACCCCAAGAAACTCCTAATATAAGTTGGAGATGTGGGTCTAGGCTGATTCCGCACTGCCTCTATTTTTTTAGTGTCAATTCTAATTCCATCATCGGAAATAATGTGGCCTAAGAATGCCACAGACTCAAGCCAAAACTCACACTTAGAGAACTTGGCATACAACTCTCTATCATTTAGAGTTTGGAGAACTATTCCGAGATGACTAGCGTGATCTTCCTCATTCCTCGAATAGATTAGTATGTAATCAATGAACACAATAACAAACATATCTAAACAAGGCTTGAATACTCTATTAATAAGGTCCATGAACACCGCAGGTGCATTGATTAAACCGAATGTCATGACCAGAAACTCATAATGACCATAACAGGTCCTGAATGCTCTCTTGGGAATATCACATTCCCTTACTTTCAACTGATGGTAGCCAGATCTGAGGTCTATCTTAGAAAAATGAGAAGCACCTTGAAGCTGATCGAAAAGATCATCATTTCTCAGAAGAGGATACTTATTCTTGATGGTAACCTTGTTCAACTGACGGTAATCTATACACATCCTAAGGGAACCATATTTCTTTCTCATAAATGGGAGCGGAGTGCCCCAAGGTGAGATACTTGGTTGAATGAAACCTTTCTCTAAAAGGACTTTCAACTGCTCTTTTAACTCTTTCAACTCTGCTGGAGCCATTCTATATGGCGGAATAGAGATATGACGAGTATCTGGAAGAATATCTATACCGAAGTCTATCTCTCTCTAAGTAGGGACTCCGTGAAGATCATCTGGGAAGACTTATGAAAACTCTTTTACTATTGGAACTGACTGAATATGAGGTATCTCAACACTAGAGTCATTAACTCGGACTAAGTAATAGACACACCCCTTGGAAACTAACTTTCTCGCCTTAAGGTACGAATTAAAACGACCCTTAGGCACTGCTGAATTGCTCTTCAACTTTATAACTGGTTCACTGGAAACTGGAACTTGACTACTCGAGTTCTACAATCTATTGGTGCATAATAGGCATGAAGCCAGTCCATACCTAGAATGACATCAAAATCTACCATGTCTAACTCAACTAAGTCAGCATGGTGCTCTTGTGATTGGCGGAAATGGGACAATCATGATAGACTCTTTCTAGTAGAATAGACTCACCAACAGGTGTAGAAACACTGAAGGGATCAAGAAGTTGCTAAGGAAGAACATCAAAATTAAAGACTTGGATCATACCAGTGACAACATCTGGCGAATCCACTTGCTCTTGGCGACTAGTGATGGCATAAAGACGATTTCCTCCTCCGCCTGCCTCTGAAGTAGCTCCTCTAGATGCAGCTCTGTCTGGTGGAGTAACTGAAGGAGACTTGGTTCTATTGTCCCCAGTACCATTACTCTGCCTGCTCTTAGGACACTCTCTCATAAAATGACCATTCTGGCCACACTTGAAGCAACTAGTAGAGCCATCACGATACACCCCTGAGTGGCTCCTACCACACTTAGCACATGCATGAGTCTTAGTACCCCCTTGTGCCTTACTACCTTGCGAATGCGCAGGTCTAGCTTTGAAGTTCTGAGAATTCTAACTATTGTACTCACATTTGTCCCTTGGTGCAGGTGCACTAGCAGATGATAGAGCAGGTCCTTTTTGCTTATGTTGGAAAGAAGACCGATTCATATTACTCTTTTGTTGCCCGGATTCATTCCCTGATGTCTTAGCCCTCTTATTCTTAAACTCTTCTCTATCCTTTAGCTTGTCCTCCTCAACTTGTTGCACATGAATCATCAATCTTGCTATGCCCATGTAACCTATTAGCATGGCTGCCTTACTTGACAGACGAGTCAACCCAACAACGAATAAACTCATCCGACTCCTCATGTCAGCAACCATCTTTTTGCCTCTCTTAGCTCACGAGGAAAGAAATACCTTATGAAGGCACTCTCGACCATAGGCTAGCTCACAATTGGTTAAGCGTAAGCACGAGTTAGAAATAGACTTTTATAGAGATATACTTTATTGCACGAAATGTGTATGAAAGAAGTGAAGTAATTCCTAAATGTTGCAGCCTCCTAATTATAGATGTGGCACACTTCACACCAATAACTGTGACTCCCTAGGACTCTTAAACTCTGTGCTCTGATACCAAGTTTGTCACGCCCCGAGCCTACGCCCTGGACGTGGCAGTCACTTAAGAACCATTGTTGGCCCCAAGCGAACCCTTGGCCTAGCTTACTTACTTAGCGGAAGACTAATCAAGAGAAATGCTTTTAAAACAAGTAAACTGAACTGCTCAAAATATAACTTAGAATGTATTATAATAACATTCATTGACAAAAAGGCAACTCAAGTCTCAATTGAAAAGGAAAAGTAAAGACTCATGAACTAACATCAACTAACTTTGTCTATGAAGCCTCTAAACAACTGAGATGGACGTTGGGACAATACCCACGACATCCTAATGAACTAAAATACTGAAAGTAATAAAAGGATCCTTCGGAAAGCTAAGAGGCTCACCAATTGACTCTAAGTGCTCAACTGTTTCAACGAGGCGCTGGATGATGATCCTGGTTACCTGCGTCTACATCATAATAAGATGCAGGCCAACTGAAATCAGTACATTGAATGTACGAGTATGCGAGTTGGAATGCTAAAGATAACTTAAGCTTGAAAAGAATCTGAAAGAAAGACTTACCTTGGCTTTACTCAACTCCTGAATAACCTAACTCAATATAAAGCAACAATACATATGCAATATATGGAAAGCTTTTAAAACTGTAGAAAGCAACTCAGTTTGTTAAAGAAATGCAATAACAACTCAACTTACTCATATAATAAAGTAATATAATTTTTTCTGTGGGAGTTTCTCTAATCGACAACAACCACCCCTATGAGCCTAAGTGGTGATACAACGTCTTACCCACGCTGCCAGAACTGTCCTATACTTTGCCGTCATATAGAATACCTTAACTAAGTGGATCCACTAGTTTATGCAAAAATGCACTTAAGGAGTCATCTAAAAAGTATGATCCTTTACTACCCATGATGGCTACATGGTTTATGGAGACTTTGAATTATCTGAACTCAAACTCGTCCCCATATTGGTGCTCAATACTACTCCCAAAATATACTTAGTTCATCTGTTTGAAAAAACAAAACTCTTTCTTTGGTTTGAGATAATTACTCAAAAACTTAGCTTAAAAACTCTCTTGGAAATCTCAGTTTCCTTTTCTTGTTCAAATGTGAAAACATTTTAAACTCTTGGGAATACTTAGTTCCCGTATAATCTTTGAAAAATGAACTTTACTCTTAATCCTTACTGAAAATTAGCTCAAAGGCTCTTTTAGAAATCTCAGTTTCCTTTCTTTTTTAAATGTTAAAACATTTACTCTTTAGGCATACATAGTCCCGGTATACTCTTTTGAAGAAATGACTTCAATCTTTACTCTTACTCAACTTAAAACTTAAGTCTTAAAACAAAGTAAAAACATTTGTAAAAGGCTTTTGGAAGACTATATGAACTTCTCTTGACTTGACTCTTAACTTTCCTTGAATTGAATTATGGATTCAAGGATTATGATTTGTGATAGGAAAGATCTCATGATGTTTAGAATGATTTTAGATAGCTAAACTTGAGAAAAGATCAAGAAATCACCGCCTGAAAGTTGGTTCGCGATACGGAGATGTATTTAAATTTTTGTTAGCGAAAATAACTTTTGAGGCTGAACGATCCGTGACCGCTCTGCTCTGCGAAGAGCTTTTTCTCGAATCTGTGGGGCATGTCCGCGACACGACCCTACTGCCCAGATTCTCACGACTTTTTCCTTTTTTATTTTCCTGTCCCAATTCACCTAAACTCGACTATTTTTCTCAAATTCTCTTTAGATTCAGATACCCAGTATTTGTACCCAAGAACCTAACTCAAAGCAACTCTAAAACTCGACGTAAAGATCTCAAAAACTTCTCAATATAACCTTAATTCAAGAACGACATCAAATTAAAGAATACACATCAAGAACATCAATCTTTCAACCTTTTTTGAGCAAATTTCGCTGAACTAAACATGTTTGGCGCGTGGGTGAACGAACCCAAATCTGTGAAAGTTTCACATACCTCGAAGGGATCACCCCTTGACCAAATCCATGACCTTAGCTTTGCAAATTGACGATTCCTTGCCTTCTCTTCTCATTTCTCTTCTTCTTTTCTCTTCTCTCAAAACCCTAACTCAAATTCCAAAATCGTAAACTGACCAACTTCAGTTTAGACCCCTAAGTAATTACCAAAAATGAAATTAAAATAATAGGATATGGAAAAGACCAAAACATCCTTCCAAAATCTGGATTGGACTTTCCTTATCCAAACAACCCAACTTCCAAAGGGTATATCTCACTCATACAAACTAGGAATCGCACAAACTCAGCAATGTTGGAAAGATAATTCATCGATCTTTCCTACGGTATATGGAAGCACACCTATATCATCCTGAGCTAGGAGTTATCGTCGTTTGAAGTTGACCAAAAACCATACTTAACATAACCCATTTTCCAGATTTTTTCATTCTTTCCAAAAATTGACTATTTCTAATTCTATCCCTTTCTAGTTCTTTCAATTAGCGAGATGTTACACGTATTCACTTCTTGCTTCTACACTTGTGTAGGTTCCAAGCCCGGACCCCCAATCTTCTTCTTCTTCTTCTTCATAATTTCGAGGCTTGTGAAGGATTTTGAGAGGTAGTTGTTTGTCATTTCGGTGGTTCCTCTTGCTCATTTATTTTATGCTTTGTTATTTTTGAGAAATAAATACTTTGAGATTATTTAATTATTCAGTACTACACTTTTGATAATAGAGGTTTGTACACGTGACAACTAGATTTTGGGGGTTTTAATAGAAAGAATAAGTTTTCTTCTTTATCTTGTTCTTGTTTTATTTATTTTCACGTTTCTTTCATTTTTTCGTTGGGTTGAGGATGAATTGTCTTGGTGGGAACAAACAAGTGTCATCACACCCATTTTTGGGTCATGACAAATGGTGTCAGAGCTAAATTTATAGGTGTCACGTGTTTAAAAACCAAGTTTAAGTAGAGTTTTGAGAATCAGTACGGAGACGTCTGTGCTTATGTTGAGAGGCTATGAAGATTGTTAGCAAACTTCCTCTTGATTCATTCTTTCTTATCGTGTGCTTACCTACACTAGTGCTGAGTTGTTGCGTGTTATTTTGGAAGATGTAGAGGACAAGAGATTTTGTTTCCATTTGTAGAGGGGAGGTTTTCCCCGAGGTTGTTGTTGAGACCCCAACTAAGGGTATAGGTAGGGCCCGAGCTAGATGTCGTGCTCATTGGGTAGCACTAGTTAGAGGTTATGCTCGTGGAGCAGCACCAGCTAGAGGCAGAGCTAGAAAGATTTCCCCTAAGACACATGTTTAGATTGCTGAGGACTAGGTTTCTCCCGAGTTTGGAGCTCTTTTGTTTCAGAAAACGTTGTTGAGGATGCTAGGTGTGTTGGAGAATCTCTCTTAGGGTAGTGCGACAAGTATGTCACAGGGCGCTTATACGAGGGTAGGGGCATAGACCCCAGGTTAGTAGTAGACTCTGAGTATTCATGATTAGGTAGGCCAGCCACCAGTGGTTCTTGCACCTGCTATTGGTGCACAGATTGTTCCTGAGGTTATTATGACAACGACTGATCAACAATGTTATGAGATGTTTCAGAAGATGAAACCACCTAAGTTTCAGGGTGGTAAGATGGAGGATGCTCATGAGTTCTTGACTTTATGCCATGCGATTCTTGGGGAAGTGGGTATGTTGAATGATCGTGGTGTCCGGTTTGTTGCACTTCATCTTCATGGATGTGCTAGAGAGTGGTGGAGGACTTTTGTAAGGTCTAGACCAGTTGTATTTCCCTCGGCAAAGTGGGATGTGTTCTCTAAGGCTTTTCTGGACCTCTTCATTCCTTGGAGCGTGAGAACTAAGAGTCGTTTGAGGTTTAAAAGCTTGACTTGGGACATTTATCTGTGACTGAGTATCACATTTCTGTGAGCTTTCTAGGCATGCTATGACTATTATTCTTGATGAGGCAGAGAGAGTCCACACGTTTGTGAGAGGTTGACTTTCTCCATTAGATCTTATGTGGTCAGAGCAGCTAGACAGGGGGCTTCCTTCTAGTCCACTGCCAGCACCACCAATGAGGCAGATTTGATGGTTTTAGAGGAGTTTGGGGAGCCTAAGAGGTCCTAATCATCTGGTCAATATTTAGGTGTTTCATCTGGAGGTAGAGGTTCTCATAGAGGTAGTAGATTCTTTCAGCATCATGGGTCGGTTCATGCATCTATGCTAGCTGTTGAGGGTGGGCAGTTAACTCGAGGATCTTATGATTCTGGCCAAGGTGGCCATGGTAGTTTGTCTGGTTCGCAACATCAGTTATTTGTGCCGAGGTCTTGTTTTACTTGTGGGGATCCTGGTAATTTGAAGTGACAATGTCCGCTACAGATTCATTTAGGATTCCATTGTTTTTATTCAGCTGCTCCAACTAGAGATTCATTAACTCTGTCCAGGGGTCGAGGAAGAGGTCAACCCGTAAGAGTGCTCCAGCTCCGCAAAGTTGAGATAGAGGTTCTACTTAACATGCCGGTGACTGTGAGGGTCAGTGTTATACTTTTCTAAGGAGGCCTAAGACCGAGACTATTGATGTTGTGATCACATGTATCGTCCTAGTTTGCCATCGACCTACGTTTGTATTGTTTGATTCAGGGTCTACCTTCTTATATGTCTCTACATATCTTGTTGTTGGATTTGATATGATGTCTGACTGCATGCATGTGACTATTCATATTTCTACACCAGTGGGTGAGTCCTTAGTGGTGGATCGAGTGTATCGATCATTTCTTGTTTCTTTGACTGAGTATGATACTTGGGTAAACTTGATCATTCTGGGGATAGTAGACCTTGATATTATCTTAGGTATGGATGGACTTTCTTTGCATCATACTATTCTTGATTATTATGATAAGACTATGACTTTAGCGATGTTGGTGTCCAGAAAGTTGAGTGGATGGGTGTTAGTGGTTAGTACCCTAGAAAAGTTATCTCTTCCCATTGAGCTCAGAGTTGTTGATGGAGGTTGTTTGACCTATTTGGCCTTCATTCAAGATACTAGTGTTGAGCCACCTCCCATGGATTCTGTGCCTGTGGTTCGAGAGTTCTCACATGTGTTTCCTACTGACCTTTTAAGTATTCCTCCGAACAGGGATGTTGACTTTGCTATTGAATTGGAGCCGGGCACCAAGCCCATCTGCATTCCTCTTTATCATATGACTCCAGCTGAGTTGAAGGAGTTAAAAGATCAGTTATAGGATTTGTTAAGTAAGGGGTTTATTCGCCCTAATGTTTCTCTATGGGTGCTCATGTGTTGTTTGTTAGGAAAAATGATAGATCTATGAGGATGTGTATTGATTATCGGCAGTTAAACAAGTGACTGTGAAGAACAAGTATCCTCTTCCTCATATTGATGAGTATTTTGATCGGCTTCAGGGTGCATCTCTGTTTTCTAAGATTGATTTGAGGTCCGGGTATCACCAGCTAAAGATTAGGGAATCAGATATCCCTAAGAAAACTTTTAGAACTCGTTATGGGCATTATGAATTTCTTGTGATGTCTTTTGATTTGATTAACGCCCATGCAACGTTCGTGGAGTTGATGAATAAGGTGTTCCGACCTTATATGGATTCTTTTGTGATATTGTTCATTGACGATATCTTAGTGTACTCCAAGAATTAGGAGGATCACGATCGACATTTGAGGATTGTACTCTAGAGATTGAGGGAATATAAGCTTTTTGCCAAGTTTTCAAAGTGTGAGTTTTGATTTGATTCTGTGGCATTTTTGAGACACAAGGTTTCAAGGAGGGTATTCGAGTAGAACCAGCCAAGATTTAGGCAGTGAGGGGTTAGACCAGACCTACGTCAGTTACTGAGATCTGGAGTTTCATGGGACTTGCGGGCTATTATCGATGATTTGTTCAGATCTTCTCCACTATTGCATCTTTTTGACAAGATTGACTCGACATAATATGAACTTCATGTAGTCTTATGAGTGTGAGAAGAGCTTTCAAAAGCTCAAGACCTTATTGACTTCGACTCATGTTTTGACTTTACCCGATGAGGGTGTGGACTTTATTGTTTATTATGATGCTTCTAGGTCGGATTAGGTGGTGTGCTGATGTAGAAGGGTATGGTGATCTTCTATGCTTCTAGACAGTTGAATACCCACGACAAGAACTACCCTACCAATGATTTAGAGTTGGTAGCCATAGGTTTGTGCTTAAGCTGTGGAGAAATTATATGTATGTGTTTATTGTGAGGTCTTCACAGATCATCATAGTCTTCAGTACATCTTCAGTTAGAGGGATCTGAACTTGAGGCAACGTAGATGACTTGAGCTATTGAAGGACTCCGAAATCACAATCTTTTATCATCCAGGGAAGGCTAATATGGTGGACGATGCTTTGAGAAGACTTCTACCATGGGGAGTCTTGTCGCTTTAGTGTGGAGGAGATACAATTGGCTAGAAATGTTCATATGTTAGTCAACAATCTCATCTGATTACAGATTTCTGAGTAAACGGGTAGTTTGATTGCTTTCATTAAGGCTCGTTCTTCCTTAGTTAAGCAGATTCGTGAGCGTCAAGGTGTGCCCTTGATTCTGAGGGTGTCTTTAGGATTGGGGGAAAGATCTGTGTGCCCAAGGTGGGCGATCTGATTAGATTGATTCTTAAGAAGGCCCATTGTTTTCGATATTCCATCCATCCGGGACTGTTAAAGATTTATCATGATCTCAACAAGCACTATTAGTGTTGTGTTATGAAGAGTGATATTACAGACTTTGTTTCAAAGTGTTTGATTTGCCAAAATGTCAAGTGTTAGAACCACCGACCTGGAGGTACATCTCAGAGGATATCTATTCTTACTTTGAAGTAGGAACATATCCCTATGGACTACGTTATGGGACTACCTACCACCATGGGTGGTTATGACTCCATTTGGGTGGTTGTTGATAGGTTGATAAGTCCTTTTATTTCATCCCAGTTCAGGTGAAGTATACAACAGAGAAGTTAGTTGAGCTTTATATCAGTCAGATTGTGCGACTGCATGGAGTCCCAATTTTTATTGTCTCTAATTGAGGTTTTTTGTTCACTTCCCATTTCTGAAAGGCATTGCAGCATGGTTTGGGTACTCGACTAGATATGAGTACAACTTTTCATCTTCAAACGGATGGTAAGTCTGTGTGGATGATTTAGGTGTTGGAGGACATGTTACGAACTTGTTTGATTGATTTTGGTGCTAAATGGGATCGACATATTTCCTTAGTAGAGTTTGCCTACAACAAATAGTTCTCATTCTAATATCCAGATGGCCTCATTTGAGGTATTGTATGGAATATGGTGTAGATCTCTAATCATATGGTTTGATTTAGTTGAGATGGACTCATTATATACAAGCTTGCTTAGAGATGTTATGGAATAGGTTCGTATGATCTAGGGTAGACTGTTGACAACCCAGAGTTGACAGAATAGTTATGCACATCGTAGAGTTCGAGCTTTAGCGTTCATGGAGGGTGATCATGTTTGGCTTAGAGTGTCAAGCTTAGCCCTAGATTCATCGAACCCTTTGAGATTTTGAGTCATGTGGAGAACTGGCCTATAAGTTGGCCTTGCCACCTAGTTTGTTAGTTGTGCATCTTGTATTTCATGTCTCTATGCTTTAGAAGTACGTGCTGGATGAGTCCCATGTAGAATCTCTAGATTCAGTTGAGTTGGATCCAGACTTATCTTTTTAGGAGGAGCCTATAGCTATTTCGGATAGGTAGGTCCGAAAGCTTAGGACCAAAGTGATTACTTCAGTGAAGGAGCAGTGGAAGCATCATTCAATTGGTGAGGTGACTTGGGAGACAAATATGCATGCCACATATCCTTAGCTTTTTGAAGCTTCGGGTACTTTCTTTTGATTTATGCTCAAAGACGAACATGATTATTTGTGGTGGATAATGTAATGACCCGGTTGGTCATTTTTGGATATTTTCATGAAATTACCATTTTGCCCCTCCTGATATCGACCTTGAGTCTTTTATGATTGAGTTTTGAAGTTGGGTTTGAACATTGAATTTAAAGTTGAGATTTTTATAAGTTCAGAGTTAAAAGGCTAATATTGTTAAGAAAGTGATTTTTTGGGGTCTTTTGGAGTTTCAAGCGTCGTAATGGAAAAAATTCCACCAGTCCCAGAATGTGAAATTTGATTTGTGAGAGTTGTGGTGTAACGACCCGGAAAACTAGTAAGTGAAACTAGAGCCTAATGAGTGTAGGTTGAGTTTGTTATGGGGTTTGAATGTGTAGAATGAGTTCCCGAGCTTAGGTTGAGGGGTTTATGGGTTAAATGTCAAGGTACGACTCCCCAAGGACCACCCAAGGGGTCCTTGAGGAGGACCCTAAAGCCTAACCCCCAAGACCCAAGAAACTAAAAAGCTGTCAAATTGAGGAGAAGCTACAGATGGGACCTACGTCCCATAGGTCCATCCACTCCCCGTGGATTTCCTCCGTGGGTCAAGGTCCCAAAATACATGTTCCAGTACCAAACCACGAGAAGCCAAGATGGCCCGTGGACCTACCCACGGTCTGTAGGTGGGGGTTCGTGGATGTCAACTGGTTTGTTGTCTAGAATCGGCCAAGTGTAGGGGTGGTTTGGTGAATTCATTTTAAGTTTAGTTAAGTTAGGGGACGGTTATTATTGGTTATTTAAATTATTTAAGGGTTTTAAAAGTATTAAAACTCCCATTTCAATTCATTATTTCAAAACACTCCAAAGTTCCAAACTACCTCTCCAAATATTCTCTCTCTAGAGACCACCATTGGGGGTGAAGGATTCAAGCTTCCAAGCTCAAGATCTTATCTTTTTCAAGCAATTTTCGTGGAGTTCTTCCCTAAGAGGTATGGTAGTCTTCATCGTTGACCTAGTTTCTTTCAAGGAGCCAATCTCAAAGATGATTTCAAGTCTCCAAAATCCCCCAAAAACCTAGGGTTTTCAATCTATGCATGGGTTCAATTCCAAACGTTTTCAAAAGGAATTTAAGTGATGAATCATGGTTTAATTGATGTTTTAATGGTGAATTAAGATGATTTTACCCTATGAACCCATGTCTACCCCAAAATCCTAAGTTGTGAATTGTGATGGGGAATTGATTGATCATGAATGTATGTTGAATTGTTTATGTCTATATTGAATTAGTTCTTGAATCATGTTAATTACCTTATCTATTATAGTATCTTAGATGTTTGGGTTATGATTGGCGTATGGCCTTGGAGGGCAATTTCATGAAGGATCATGATGTGAAGTATATGTGTGTGATTTTAATGATAGTATTATGATCATGTTTAGAATGCAGTTGTGTTAGTATTGAAAGCGTATTCTCAATTATGCACTTATGAATGATGATGATGGAATGTGAAGGGTTTCTTCAATGTAATGTTGTATCTTGAATTGGTAGGCTTAGGCACCCTCTTCTTGTATAAATGAAAGTAATGTGATTGTGATCATAATGTAATGGTGTGGTTGTTGTTGAAAGGTTATTCTCACATACACACACTCATGAATGAAGAATGAATGAATGGAGTTTCTATGATTATGTTAATGATGATGTGTTAATTGAAAGACTATTCTCAATTGTACACTAATGAAAGATAATGACATGTTGTGAAAGGACTTTCTCACAACATGGGGATTCTTAGTTGAAAGACTATTCTCATCTTTGAATCTATGAGCTATCCAATGAATGAATGTTGAATTTGAGATGTATACTCAACCGTGAGTTGAGGCGGGGTATCTAGTAACAGTCTTTTATCCCATAATGATGACTAAAGTAATGAATGCTAAGTACTCCGTGGGGAATAATGCTTAGCACCGAATGGATAATGATATGAGATGGAAGTCCTCAAGTGAGTTAATGCAGGGTTTTTAGTAGTAATATCTTGAGATGGATGCCCTCACGTGAGTTGAGGCGGAGTATCTAGTAGCAATCTCCCTATCCCATAACTATGTGCCCACATATGATATTAGCTAGTGGATCCACCTAAGCTAAAAATTAATGGTCCTACCTTAGGCAAGTAGGAATCCCTTATCCGGTGAGGGTGACACCGGGATTCCATGAATTACTCACATGGTCTATGTCGGTTAAGGATTACCCTCACAAAGAATGATAATTAACTATGACTTCTCAAGAATGCACTACTTAGTGTGGGTGGTAGTATGGGATGCCATACATACATTGCACAAGTAGGCTTTGAAAGTAGTCATGGTGTGTCCCTTTATGTTATAATGTTAAATGAAATGAATGTGATCTTAATGAAATTAATGAAGAATGTTAACTTATGTACTTAATATAATGATGTGTGCTTTACTTGAGATTGTATTATGAGTTACCTCATTGTCATGACTTATTGAATATGAATGATCTTTGTCTATAGTGGCTTCAAATAAATACTTAGTGTGAGTAGTAGTATGTGATGCTATTCATACATTGCACAAGTATGACTTAGGGTTGCCCTAGATGATGGTCCTAATGTGTTGATATGATTTATGAAATGCTTATGTTCCTTATGTACGAGTATTGTTTAAAGATGAAAATGAGGAATGTTTGAAGGTAAAATGGATGAATGGTAAGTTCACTTTTGGTGGCCTTAATGTGATACTTAGTGTGGGTGGTGGTATGAGACGCTATTCATACATTGCACAAAGTATAGCTTGGGGTTACTCAAGGTGAAAGCTTAATGTGATGAAATGGCTTACATGTTGATTATGTTCTAATGTGATGAAATGGCTTAGATGTTGATTATGTTCCAAATGTGATGAAATGGACTATATGTTGATTATGTTCTAATGTGATGGAATGACGTGTATGTTGGTTATATTTGTACCTTATGCCTCTTTTACTTATGTTCATGAAATTTTCTCAAATTGGCATAAATCATGATTCTCAAATAAAATGTTTGTTTTAAGCATGGCTTTTGCATGACTATCATACTTAGTACACTATATGTGCTAACCCATATTTTATCCATTTTTACCAAAGTGCAGGTATACTTGAAGGATAGGTTTCTAAGGATAAAGGAGATGAAGATTTGGTGAGTCCTCATAGTTTCGAGGACGAACCCACTATTTCCCTTTATGTCTTTTACTTTATGTTTAAAGCTTTTGTATGGGCTAAGTCCCGAAGTTTATTCAAAGTGTTGTAGATGGTTTGAGACAAAGTATAGAAAGTCTTTCGCTTGCTTTTATGAAAAATGACTTCGATTGTAAAAGTTTTAAATTTTCCCATATTTTGTTTCTATTACCTATGTTATGATGCTAAGGGCTTGTATGAGACCCCTTAGGGGTCAAGTACGACATGTTACGTCTAGGGGATACCCCTGGGTCGTGACATTTGGGTTTTAGACTTAGAGTTTTTTCTAAGGATTTAAGGTCCTAAGTTGTGAAATTATGGAATTTTAGCCTTTGAGTTGACTTTGGTCAACATTCGGGGTTTGGATACTCGAATCAGAATTTTGAGAGTTTAATCGAATTTGGGGGATGATTTTAGGCCTAGGTGAAATCTTGGTTAATTTTTGAGAGGTCTCGAGCTTGTTTTAGCCTTTCAGGCATTGAGTTAGTTTCTTGTGGTTTCACGGATGTCGGGCAAGCAGACCTCATATTCATGTTTTGACAATTTCATTGAGTCCGAAACATTGAGTATAATTAAATTATGTATGTGGTTTGTGTATACGGGGTTCAGAATAAATCCCGAGGGCCTTTTCATAAAATTTTATACCTGTCTGTTTTATTGGTTTTTGGTTGTGGTGCATGACCATTTTGGTCATCGCGATCGCGAGGCTCCCTATCATGTATCTTTAAATTGAGGTGTATCACAATTGCTTGGGTCTTACCATGATCGCGATGGTCAACTTAAATGAGTTGACTATTTTACTTATTGCGATCGTGTGGCTCTAGGTTGCGATCGCGATGAGCCTTTGAGACTTGGGAAAATTGTTTTCCAAAATCAGGGTTTCGACCCCACTTCAACATTTTTGAGTTTTGGAGCTTTTGGGGTGGCGATTTGAACCAAGTTTTTGAGGAAAAACTTTTGGGTAACGATTCTTAACTATAAATCTTCTATTACCCATTATTATTTATGAATTTATGTGTTCAAATCAATCTTTTTAAATGAGAAATTTGGGGTTAACTTCAAGATCCCAAGAACTTAGTAAAATGGTGATTGTGATTTTAAGTTCTTTTTCGAAATGGTTTTCACAAATAAGTTCCTAAGGCCTTGAGTAACATCTTGAAGTATTAAATTTTGGACTCAAACTTTATTTCGAAATTATGTTTTGTGTTGATTGACTCATTTTTCAAAGAAATTGATGTGGATATTGTTGTTTCTAGAAATTTATTGTGAATACTTAATTTATGTAGATTGTGTGGCTTTGGACATTGATAGGAAGGGGAAGACTAAACTCTTGTAGTGATTAATTTATTGATTTAAGGCAAGTGATCTCTTAAACCTTGTACTCTAGTAGAATTCGTATATTTCCTTCGGTGTTTGTGTGTTAGTAGTAATGGGAATGAGGTGAAGGGTTAATTGTCCGCTTGATAAATCTTAATGAACAAAAAAGGGGTTGAAATGAAAAGGCTTTGTGATGATTATAATGATGTGAATTGCCTTGTTGTGACCCTTATTGATTGATTGATGAAATGTTTGATAGCATAAATGTGGACTTGAATCGCATGAATTGTTCGCTCTTCTATGTGGTGTGATATTGCTTGTATTCTTTGATTGTTCAACACCGTGATGAGACATGTGAGATTTATGATGCTGAGGTCATTACCGTCAAATATTTATGATGTTGAGGTCATTTCTAGCAAGTGTTTATTATGCCAAGATAATTGCCGACAAATGCTTATGATGTCAAAGTCATTTTTGTCAAGTGTTTGTGATGCCAAGGTCATTTCAAGTGAGAGATTGAGTATTATGATTTGATGCTTATGTATGACTTACTTGTAAGTTGTTATTGATGCACTTGTTGTGTGTGAATGATCTACTTGAGATTGAGATTGACTTACTGTGTTGGTTATTAAATTGAGACCGTTAAACTGTGATTATTGAGCCTTATGAGCTGTGTATTGTAGAACTTTTAGGTTGGACTAATTTCTGTGTAAGTTGTAGTTTGAGGAGGTTCGGTTGACATGAAAGGGGCATTTGATTTCTAGTTAGATGCTTTGTTTAGTAGGTTGTTTGTTGGGTACCGTATTGTTGGTGTTCACTCATAGTTGCTACACGTGTGTCCCGGAACCCCGTGATTTTATACTTCTTCAAATTTCGAGGCTTGTCAAGGTTTTTGAGAGATAGCTACTTGTCATTCTGACGACTCCTCTTGCTCCTTTACTTTATGCTTTGTTCTATTTGAGAAACAAAGATTTTGAGACTATGTAATTAGTCAATTAGGCACTTTTGGTAATAGAGGCTTGAACACGTGACAACCAGATTTTGGGAGTTTTGATAGAAATAATAAATTTTTTGCTTTATCTTGTTTATTTATTTCCGCATTTCTTTCATTTTCATTGGGTTGAGGCTAACTTGTCTTGGTGGGAACAAACAAGTGTATTACGCCCGTTTTTGGGTTGTGACGAATAGTATCAAAGACAGGTTTATAGGTCTCACATGTGTACAAGCAAAGTCTAAGTAGAGTCTTAAAGATCGGTATGGAGACATTTGTGCTTATCTTGAAAGGCTATGAAGACTGTTAGAAAACTTCCTCTTGATTCATTCTTTCTTATGGTGTGTGGTTACCTTCGCTAGTGTTGAGTTGTTGTGTGTTGTTTTGGCAGATGTCGTGGACCAGAGCTTTTGTTTCCAATGATAGAGGTTGTGCCCGTGGCCGGGTAGCACCGATTAGAGGTCGTGCATGTGGAGTGACACCAGCTAGAGACAAAGCTAGAGAGTTTTCCCCTGAGCCGTAAAGTAATATTGTTGAGGACCAGGTTCCTCCCGAGTTTGGAGCTCCTTTGTTTCAGGAGACTTTGTTGAGGATGCTAGATGTGTTAGAGAACCTCTCCCAGGGTAGTGTGACAGGTACTCCACATGGTGCTCAGACGAGAGTAGGGACATAGACCCAAATCAATAACAAACTATGAGTATTCATGATCAGGTGGGCCAGCCACCAGTGGTTCCTGCACCGGCTATTGGTTCACAGATTGCTCCTGAGGTTATTCTGTCAGCGGCTGATCAACAGTTTTATGAGAGGTTTCAGAAGATGAAACCACCCAATTTAAGGTGGTAAAAGTGAGGATTCTCATAAGTTCTTAACTTTGTATCATGAGATGGTTGAGGCATTGGGCATGGTGGATGCTCGTGGTATCCAGTTTGTTGCATTTCATCTTCGTGGACGTGCTAGAGAGTAGTGGAGGACTTTTTTGAGGTCTAGACCAGTTGGATCTCCCCCGACAGAGTGGGATGTGCTCTCTAATGCTTTCATGGACCGTTTCATTCCTTGGAGCGTGATGAGAGTTGATTGAGGTTTGAGAGCTTGACTCAAGGAAGTTTGTTTGTGACCGAGTATAAGGCATGTTTCTATGAGATTTCTAGGCACGCTATGACTCTTATTTCGGATGAGGCAGAGAAAGTCCGCAAGTTTATGAGATGGTTGACTTTCTCCGTTAGATCCTATGTGTTCAGAGCATCTAGAGAGCGAGTTTCCTTCTATTCCATTGTGAGCATCGACAAGGAGGCAGAGTTGATGGTTTTAAAGGAGTTTTAGGAGACCAAAGGGCCTGATGGTCTGGTCAGTTTTCAAGTGCCTCATATGGAGGCAAAGGTTCTCATAGAGGTAGTAGCTCCTTTCACCGTCGTGGGCCGGTTCTTGAATCTATGCCAACTGCGGAGGGTGGGCAGTCAGTTCGAGGATCTTATTGTTCTGGCCGAGGTGGCAATGGTAATGCGTATGGTTCACAACACCAGTTATCCGTGCCATGGTTTTGTTTTACTAGTGGGGATCCATGTCGTTTAATGCGATAGTGTTTTGTACAGACTCATTCAGGACCCCATCATTCTTAATCGCTGCTCCAGCTAGAGATTTAGCGCCTCCGGCTAGGGGTCAAGGCAGAGGTCACCCCGGTAGAGGTGGCAAGACTTTTGGTATGGGTGCTCCAGCTCTGCAGGGTGGAGGTAGAGGTTCTACTCAGGCTGCAAGTGGTCGTGAGGGCCAGTGTTATGCTTTTCCAGGAAACCTGAGGCCAAGGTTTCTGATGTTGTGATCACAGGTATCGTCCTAGTTTGTCGTTGACCTACGTCTTTATTGCTTGATCTGGGGTCTACCTTCCCATATGTATCTACCTATTTTGCTCCTGGATTTGATATGTTTCTACACCAGTGGGTGAGTCCTTAGTGGTGGATCGAGTGTATTGATCATGTCTTGTTTCTTTGGCTGAATATGATACTTGGGTAGACTTGATCATTTTGGGGATGTTAGACTTAGATATTATATTGAGTATGGATTGAATTTCTCCACATCATGATATTCTTGATTGTTATGCTAAGACTGTGACCTTAGTGATGCCGGATATCTCGAAAGTTGAGTGGATAGGTGCTAGTGGTTTCTACCCTAGCAAAGTTATCTCTTACCTTCGAGCTCAGAGATTGGTTAATAGAGGTTATTTTTCCTATTTGGCCTTCATTCGGGATACTAATGTTGAGCCATTTGCTAGGCACGAAAAATAAAATAAAAACCACACCCCAAAACCCCAATGAAAAGATTTGACATAGGTTGGTCACTACCTAAATATTTTATTAGATATATAAGGCACAAATTATGAAGAATGGAACACCGTAGTTGATATTGTAGATGGTTGCACACATTCTTTTCTCCAATCTACTATGTTTTGTAAAATCTTGTTATGCTTAGTAAATGAAAAAATATTTCTATGTTTAGTAATAAACGGAATTCATCGATAATATCAATTTTCATTTAGATATCTCAAGTAAATTTTGTTCATTTTAAAAATTGTAGTAGGACTTCGTTGTGTTACTTTGACAATCAACAAAAATCTCAAGGAAAGTGTAATACACTCGGTGATGACGTAGAAAACACCTAATTAAATAATTGCATGTGACATAATAAGTAAAAAAAACTATATTAAAATCTATTTGATAAACAAAATTAAATAATGTTTTTTAAAGAAAATTAGTTTACACTCCCACCCCCACCCGAAAATCTCTTTTCCAGAAATAACCCTCATACCCCTCACCACATTGTTCCATTTACCTCTAAACTCTCTCTATCTCTTATAAAAAAAATTCATTTGACAAAAAAATACAAATCTTTAACATAAAAAATACACAAATTATTAAAATCAAAGAATAGGTGTTTTCATCTAATAATAATAAAAATAAAGGCATTAACCGTATCTAAGTGTGGGTTTACAGTCTTTCTTTTCGTTTACATTTTTCTAATTCCCATTTTAAATGTGTATTTATATTTCTTACTGTTGTTTTGTGGGAAGAGGGGGAGGGTGGGGAGAATATAAAATATGGATGTTGATATCTATTTCTTCCGGCGAAAAAGATAGAGAGCAGTGATGGTACGTAGCTTTGGAAAAACAATACAATGAAGAAGAAGATCAATTTAATTTATTTTTAAAAAAAAAGAAATTTGGCTTGAGAACAAATATTATTTGAAAAATTAGACATTCATCGAAGGAATTTAAGCTTTGAAAAATGATGGGAGATAGTGACTTGAGAAACGGAGAAGAAAAAGAGAAAAATAAAATAAAAAATGACTAAATATAAGTTCTCACACACCTTTACTGAGTGCAACACACTCACTTTGCCTTGTTAGTAAAAAATGTCAAAATGACACACGAGCCCTACTACAGATATTTTAAACAAACAAAATTTACTTAAGGTGTCTAAGTGAAATCATCAATTTTAAGAGACTGCCAATAGATTCTGCCTTAATAATATAGAATCTTATTTAGATAAAAAACTAAAAAGTTCTTAAACCATAGTTTGTCAACGGTGATCACCTGCCCCATGTGAAAGATTTGTGTATAGAGTGTAGAGATAGACGATCTTGCCAACTAAAATGAATATGAAATGTTACCAGATACTCAATCACACTCTAACTAAACCCTTTGATTAAACAATCATACCTTGGCTGCTACTTAAATATTTGTTTTTCCAAATTTCTTAAATTCACCAATACAAAGTGTAGAAAATGATTTCACATCTTTTACACAACCCCCTCTACCCTTAACTTAGAAGCTAAGGGAAAATCATTGTTGTTTGGAAATTCTATCATCCATCAAATTCCCACGTTACTTTACCTCAAACCATTAGGCTGTAAAGTAAAAAAAAAAAGACAATTTAAACATCACTCCAAGTTATGCAAATCTCATAAGTTTTGATGGTAATGCGCCATCAATAATTAAATTAGGCATAATGCATAAATATTCCTCTAACTTATTGACTTTGACTCATATTTATACCCTTCAATTTTAAATGTACATAAATAGACATTTAAACTTGTATAAAACTGAACAAGTAGATACATGCATCCTATGTGGCATAATATAAACATGACAGCACAAAATTGTCATATATGACGCTATTAGGATGAAAGTGTTAATTTATAGGGGTCGTTTGGTTGGAAATAAGTTATCCCACGATAAGTTATCCTGGGGTTAGCTATCCTGGGATAAATTATCCCACCATGTATATGGGATAACTTATCCCATCACTATGATATAAATGGCGGGATAAGTTATCCCAAACATGGCAACCAAACAACATAATTTTTTTTTATCTCATCACTATTTTCTTATCCCATCGCTATTGTTTTTAACCCCTCACACCAAAGACATATTTATGTATTATATGACCTATCATTTTGGCGGTCAATTTAGATATAGTTATTATGTAAAAGGAAATGTGACACCAAGAATTACGAAAACAATAATGTAGTGACGGCAGGAAATTAAAAAAGACAAAAGATCAATGCATGGTTTAATATGAATGCTATTTTATTGACAAAATATAGCTGCCCTTGATTGTGTTTGGTTCAGTCATATTATTATTACCTAAACTGAATATATAAAATGAACTCAACTACTAACTACGTTGCTTAAATAGTGTATAACCCATATATTATTCCTCATGCCCTTTACTTTTATCAATTTTCCTTCAAACCTAATATAACAATGATGAAACCACAAAATTAATAATAACGATAATGGTAGCAAGTAACCAATTTAATAAATTAAGAGATTTCAAACCGTAATAATATATTTTCAGTGTATCAGTTTATATGACTTACTTTCCTTGATGAAATGATTTATAGACATACAAATATGTATCACTTATTTTAGACTATAAATTTCAAAAGGCTTCCTTTTTTTCTTACATTACTTGTCGAGTCAAACTAACTCATATGAAATGTGACGGAGAGAGTACTATTTAATAGCTGGAAATAAACCTCTTGTCAAGGTTATTCAAACGTAACCAATATTGTTTCTTGTATTTAATCAGCTATAGACTACCTAACTAAAACGAAGAACAAAAAAAACATACACAAAAACAGAGTCACTCTGCTGCCAAAGGCTTCAAAGCAATGAAGCCACCTCCCTCTTCTTCTTCTTCTTCTTCGATTCTCCGAAAGAATCGTCTTTCTCCTTTCCTATTCACTCTATTAGCCTTCATTGTTTTCGTTACCATTCTTTATAGTGAGGATTTTAGCTGCATTTTTAGCCAGCTTGAGTATTCTAGTCTATCTGCTTCTCCCAATTCAATCTCAAGAATCAGTAAGTAATTGTTAGTACATTTTTGAATGCACAAACATTATTTAAAAGAGTTACTAACTTATATACACTATCAACGCAATTGTAATTCATTAAAATTGGATGTTGACTGTGTTGTGAATAATTTTTGTAGACAAGAACAAGAAGTTGCCATTTGCCATTGGAGAGACAGAGGATGGCTGCGACGTGTTCAGTGGTAGGTGGGTTCATGATGATAGCCGGCCACTGTACGAGGAAGAGGAGTGTCCTTACATACAGCCACAATTGACTTGCCAAAAACAAGGCAGGCCAGACAAAGATTATCGACAATGGAGATGGCAACCTCATGGCTGCTCTCTTCCAAGGCACGTTTAGTTTTAAGTTTTAACTCTATTTTTCTCATATTTGCTATCTACTTATCATTAGGCCACCAACATATCATTGGACATTAGTTATAGTTATAAATAAGTGTTCTTTAACTTGATCAAGTTGATGGATCAGGATCATTGGCGGAGTCAAGATTTTCATAGAGTTCAAAATATGAAGAAATAAACACACCAACTAGTCGATGGGTGTTCAACATATAATATATTATATACATAAGCAATAATTTTAATCATATATAAATAACGTAATTTTACGTTGAAGAGGGATTCAGACGAAACCCCTAGCCCCCCAGCTGGCTCCTGGTCAGGATGATGTAAGATCTAAGCATTCAGTAGTTCCTATTACAATACATGAGAGTGAAAAATAAGTACTTACATATATTGAAACATAACCTCTAAGTTCTGGATCTGTCACAGACGTGACATAAAGAGTGACGCCACAAAAAAGAACCCTGAGTCTATAGCTAGTGACTCGCCGGCTAGTTATTTTTGGTTTTGAGAAATGATTATCGCTAGTTAATTTCTACATTATACTCTTTGTCTTTATTTGATAATGTTGGTTTATTGTGTAGTTCAATTTCTCTGTTTTATATTCTGATATAAAAGGCTAAGATTTTCATGTTATTTCCATAATATGATCAATGATATAGCTCGACTAAGTATTTCCATAATATTGCAGTTTCAATGCGACACTAATGTTGGAAACCCTTCGTGGGAAGAGGATGTTATACGTGGGAGATTCGTTAAACAGAGGACAATATATTTCGATGGTTTGTCTTCTCCATAGACTCATACCTGAGAATGCCAAGTCCATGGAAACTTTTGGTTCCCTCACTGTTTTCACTGCTAAGGTGCTGTCATTTTAAAGTTACATATACAATTTTATGACTAGCTAAGTCGATTTATTGAATGTTTCCTAGCTTGAACTTAATCAATACTGCAGGACTACAACGCTACTATTGAATTCTACTGGGCACCATTTCTTCTAGAATCAAATTCAGACGATGCAGTTGTACATAGAATATCCGATAGAGTAGTACGAAAAGGCTCAATCAATAAGCATGGAAAGAATTGGAAAGGCGCTGATATAGTCGTTTTCAATACTTACCTTTGGTGGATGACTGGCCTGGAATTCAAGATTTTGTAATTATCTATCCCCTCTCATTTCTTTTGATTTTGTTTCTTTCTTCTATTTAATAATGATAGAAACATGAAATTGACACAGGCAAGGGTCTTTTGACGATGAAGTGAAGGATATAGCAATGGTATCAACAGAGGATGCATATCGAATGGGAATGAAGAGTATGCTGAGATGGGTGAAAAAGAACATGGATCCAAAGAAAACCAGAGTCTTTTTCACTAGCATGTCACCTTCCCATCAAAAGTAACAATTCAATTTTCTTTGAAAAATTATATCTCATATTAAAATTTGAGGGTAAAATATAAAATGTATGAATATCATTTTTTGCAGGAGCATAGATTGGGGTGGAGAACCAAATATGAACTGTTACAATGAAACAACAATGATCGAGGATCAGAGTTACTGGGGATCAGATAGCAGAAAAAGCATAATGGAAGTGATTGGACAAGTGTTTCGTAGATCAAAGGTGCCGATTACATTTCTCAACATAACACAACTCTCGAGTTACAGAAAAGATGCACACACATCAATTTACAAGAAGCAATGGAGTCCATTAACAGCAGAACAATTAGCGAATCCTGTTAGCTATGCCGATTGTGTACATTGGTGCTTGCCTGGTCTTCAAGATACATGGAATGAGCTTTTATTTGCTAAACTTTTCTATCCTTGATATCATCCCCCAAACACAATTTTTATCTACTACCAGTATAGTTACCTAGTATTTTCTTTCTTCTTTTGGGTGATTTTCCCACATAAAATTGGTCAAAACAAAAAAGAAGAAATCTGTGTATAAATGTAATAATTCTAAAAAGATAAAATCTTGCAAAATGTGAAAAAGAATTATTGCAAAGAGAATTGTTTAGCAATATTTTTTTTTTCCCGGAATTGGAGTATGATAACTGATTCTAGAAGTTTAGGCTCGAGTTTAGTGAAAAAGTTTGAAAAAAATTCATGAATTTTGTCTCCCTTTAGCATGGAGTTTCCACGCTAAATACTTGTGTTGTTTTATTATTTCGCAATTAATCTTCTTACATTGTTGCTCAAGGAACTTGGTACTTTGAGTGTCTAGGTCGCAGCCAAACTAATTTACATCATAAAATGTACAAGTTAGGATCTTCAGGCTTATAGGAGGAACCTAAATTTAAATATAAGTTTGAACAAGCAAAGAAGACCAAGAGGGAAGGAAAATGTGGTGCGTTGCAGACTAAGATGGAAAGAGCCAAAAGGCTATAACTAAGAAATTGGTAAGTAGAATTATTAACCTTCTAATTTATATGTTTGTATAGAGTTGATTAAATCTTGATTAATTAAGTTTGATTAAATTTTATTTGAAGGCCAAAACTTGGGGGCGCATGCCGACTCATGATGAGCTCTTTCGGGCTACACATGTCAAAAAGAAGAAGAAAAAGTTGAATTCGGATAAATGGATCGAAGAAAGGGATCAACAAGTCCGTAAATTTGAATTTTTTTTAGACAAAGTAATAATATAACTCTAATATGTATACACCACATTCAATTGAGAGTTCTCACCTTTTTGAGTTTAGGTCAGCAAGAAGTCATCCCCGAGGAAAGAATGAGTCTTCGGCGAGCCGGTACCCACGATTTCCCATTCCTTCCCTGCCGAGCCGCCTCTCTTCGCCATTCGATGCTTCCGCCTCCCCTTTCTATAACATACCCAGGCGCCCTAAATGGTTGTTGTTGAATCAATTGTGAAATACGCTCTTGCTTACGAATCTGTTGTTCTAGCTCAAACCAGGCTATCTCCGAGAAAATAGGGGTTGGAGCGAATCCAGATGCAATTTACCAAGTCAAAGCAAGGGGTTGAAAAAGCACCACAAGGGATGGGAACGACGTCCTGACTAAACAAGAGTTTCTTCAATTTGGTCGAAAGTCGTAAAGAAGGCACCGAATAAGCTTGACCTACTCCTTTAGTTTAGGGCTATAGAGTTTACTTGCTTCTCACTAACGGCAGAATCATGAGCTTCATCACTCGACTCTAATTCAAACCCTGGAAAAAGAGGGGAGGACCCTTTCTCGAGACAGGGAAGACCTTATTATTAGGATGGCCTTCCGCATCCGCGGCATAAACAACTAAGAGTCAGTCGACTTTTTGGAGTTTAGGATAGGATCCTCCTTGGTCCTTCTTTCACTAATGGTCTCACCATTTTCTAGTAGTAGTAGTTCGCGCGAGGAACTTTTCTATCGCTTGATTTAGATCAATCAATCCTCAATCTGAGCTCAATGACCGGAATGAACAACTTTCTCATGTCTCATCATGGATCCAACTATTAGGTTCGTGGGATGAGGCCCATTCGACAACCATAATAGGCTCTACAACTGGATCACACACGTTAAGAAAGCCTGGGTAAATTCTTGGAACCCTAGTCAGTAGACTGCCTTTCCTTGGAGAATGGATCCGTGAGTTCAATCAAATCGGATGTGGTATCACGCAAGAATGAAACTCAAAGGAATTGACGGAGGCCTGCACAAGCGGTGAAGCAAGCAACAGAAACCTCTGCCTCAGCTCCTACAGATCAAATCTAGGCCACACAAAAGAAGGAAAGGTAGGCATGCTATCCTTCTAAGATTTTCTTCTCCAACTCACTCAATCGATAGGTTGAGGAAATCAACTGGAAATCGACCAAAAGGACCTGTCAAGCCTTGGAAGTCAAAGCATGCATCACATATCATCATCCATAACTTATTAGCTGCATAGGAAACATAAATCATATAGTACTTTTCTCCATTGTCATGCATCAAATGGTTGTCTCTCCTCTCTCAAATCAGGCAAGTTTTAAGCTTGGAAGATCAAGAAAAGTGAGAACGGGAACTCCTAGAACTGCTGGAGAATAGCAAAAGAAAGATCTCAAGGCTCTGGGAATATACCACTCCTGATACTCTTCTTCCGTCACCTCTATCTCCAAATCAACGGTTTGATATGATGAATTGAATATCATTACCGATGATTACAATTTCATCAATATATATTAAAATAAAAAATAGAATAGTTTCCACATCGATGAGTAAAAAAGGACTGCCTGGGATTGAAGAAAACCAGCATCCACAAAAGCAAATTTGGCAAACCTATTTCGAGACGTTTGTTTAAGTCCATAAATGGACTGATTCAGGTGGCAAACTGAGTTCTCCCCCTGTGGAGAATATCCATGAGGGAGAGACATATATACTTCATTTTTTGGAACATGCTAAGGTATTACACTCTAACTCACCTTCACAACTCTAGGTGTCGTCACGCCTAAGTTATCATTCTTTTTCCATTGTCTGATTACAGTAGGGGGTCATGTATGATGGTTAAGCCAGGAGCAGGACTGATACTTTGCTTAGCCAACACATCTTCACATTGCATTCCCTCCAAATATGTCTCAATTCACACCTCCAATCCCTTCTCATTAGCTCTCTGATTCTCAGGATAATATTGAAATGTGGATCCTCAGGCCCAACCATTGTGCAACTTCTATATAGAACCCAGAGAGTCCTTCTCTTCCTGAAGAGCTGATGAACGTGGGATATTGATTCAAAACAGATATGTGTGTGGTCTTCGTGTACCTCCACCTACAGGGCTTACTGTGCCCACCATCTTTATCTTTGTCTCCCCGTCCTATCGGGGTCCGACTCTTATTCCACATTCCTATACTAATCTAATTTGGATTAAGATTCCAAAATCTCTCAATATATCACGATTACCCTCTATCGTCCAGTCCATGGCCCGATCTTTATTTTGAAAAAGTCTTGCAAGTGACTTTTAAATAGTTATTTTCAGTCTTTCAGGTCCACTTGCCATATCAGGTGACTCAGAGAAAGCAGCTAAGAACAAGAAGAAATTGGTTTGTAATCAACACTACGGGGGTGCTTGAGATAACCATGTCGAATAGATAAGGATAGGCTAAGCGTGTCCAGTGCACTACAAATAAAGAATGGAATAGAAGGGGCCTAACCAGTCCTTCCTTGCTCCGGTTAAGGGATAGAACTCTTCCAATGAAGTAGGTGATACATCCGAACAAGAAGCAGACTAAAACAGTGATTCAGATCTCACACCTTCCACCAGCCTCTTACAATAAGGGATTTTTTTTTCGAGTTGCTTTCCTTCGTGTTGGTAGTGGTACCTACCTGCTAAGCTATCCTCTTTTATTCTATACTCTATTTTTTGCCCCTGAGGAGGGCACAACTTTCAAAGGGAGTGAAGTAATTGGATTTAGGATGTCACTAGGCGACTAACCCACCTTTCCGATACAACTTCTTTCTACTTCTGGATCTCGTAATAAAGGAAGAAAAGAAGAGCTTGATCCGCTAGAAGAGTTTCCCACCCAGACTGTGACTTCTTTCTGATTCCCCAATCCTAGCTTGGACTTCCCCATGTAAGGAGTTTTATCCCAGATTGGATTCATTCTGTTTTAGCCCAAGACTTCTAAACTATAGGTGTAAAGCAGGTCATGAACCCACAGTTTTGTCACAGGTTTGGAATTGGAATCCACATACTAGATGCGAAGCTTCTTGTCGAGGCACAACTTTTATTCCACGTACCATCGCCTTATCGTGTTCCAGTAGCCACACTTGCTACTGTCTTGGTGTTCCAAGGCTTTCTATCTGGCTTAGCAGCCTTTCTTCTTCTCGCGTGCCATGATGGTATGGAAGATGCATTTTCTCTAGCCGTTGCATGACACTTCTTTGACTAAAGCAAAATGAAGAGAATTCTAGTAGTGATCAAGAGTTTGTATATCGTACTCCTAAGGATCCTTGTTGAATTTAAAGACAATTTAAAATATTGCACTCCTATATATTTGAAGTAAAAATTTGGTAGACTTTGTGGATCATTTTAGTGGATCGTTTATATTCGTGTAATGACATGTCTCTTCGTTATGAATGTTGAGGGCTATAGTAACCTTGTAAAGATCCGGGTTAAAAGGTGATAGAAATCTGAAAATAGAAAATCGAGAGTGGATCTTCTTTACTATTATGAGATCACTATAGCAAAGGAAGGCTTCGCCATCGCTAAGGCAACGAGAATGCATAGCTTCACCATAGCGAAGGTCGGAAAACAATAACTTGTATTTTAAGTTAGGTTTTGTCCAAACTTAGTCATAACATAAAATATTCGATAAAAGAACTCCAAAGGTGATTTTTTCAAGATTAAGGGTTTTTATCTCTTGAGTTGAGTACTTTTTGTTCATCTCTTCCTTCAATAATTTGATTTTTTCCAAAATCGAAGAGTATGTTCTTCATGAAATCCAGACTTATTTAGTTGCTAAGACAACATGTGGAGTAGGTTAATTATGCATGGTTTTCAATTTTAGTCAATCAAATTATGTCTTCTAACATAGAATTATGAACCTAGCCTTAAATTATGATATTGGGAAACTAAGTAACCCTATAAAATGAGTTTGTTGTGCATATGAACGACCCAAGAGTGGTTAATGGAGATGAAACTATATGAATGAGATCAGTATGATCATGGAAACCTCTAGTTTGATAAAATAACCTTTAAATAAATTATTAAACCTTCTTAAAAGGTAGAATTAGGTGGGTATGAATATCTAAGACCTTCATTCGAGGAAATAGAAGATTAGATTATTGTATTAGACTTAAAGCATTTTGAGGCACTAAGAAAATGAAAGGTCCCGCCAATTTAGCTTGTTCGCTTCTAATTCGTTAGTTGAGGTAAGTTACTGTTTACTTGAAGTTAGACTTTGCTTAGTTTCTTATATGTAGTGTCAGCTATATTACATATTGATTGGTCTTCGGACATAGTTGATTTTTTGTTTATGGATGAATTAGTGGTTTGCTTATACGAATAAACATGTAAACTATTGAACTATTTATTTCACTGATGTTATGAAATATGAACTTGTGATTATTATATATTGAATGTGTTATCCTGAGAGGTAACTGAAAAGACTAGCATATTGAGTTATGCATATATAGGGAGAATACATTTACTATTCGGAGAATGAATGGCTCGAGTCTGATGTGAGCTTACAGACGAGCAATTATGTGTGTGGTTAGATCAGGTAACATGTCGATACGATACATAGACACCTAGGGTCCCGTACAAGTCATGACTAGATGGAAAAGATTAAGACCCTTTAGCATATGTATACAATTGTAATTTTGACAGAATATTAGAGCTTTCTAGTAAGATGTAGTGATTATACAGCTGCAAAGCTAGGATGTATATGATTTCCATAATTCTATCAACTTGTTTGTATTTGATAAGAGTGTTGATGTTTTAAAGTGGTTGGTGATTGTTTGGTCAGTGATTCATGACTTGACATGCTAGTTAAGGTCATGTATTGATTCAGATACAGTGTACTTGGTCATTTAGTAAGTGATGAATTGTGATACGTTAGAAGCATAATTAGGTGTAATTATATTCTTCCTGTGTCCTTAATTACTTATCCACTTTTTATTTTTAGTTGTCCCTAATTACTTGTCCATTTTGATAAATCAAGAAAGGACAATTTTTTTTACCTATTATACCCTCAATTAATTACATTGAAAAAGGTAGAACTTCTTGACAATCTTAAGTTTTTAATTCATCAACTTCATAATTAATAGGGATAAAATGGTAAACTCATTATGTCAATTATTGTGTTCTTAATAGGTGTGCCACTTCAAAAGTGGACAAGTAATTAGGGACAGATGGAGTATTTATTTTCACACAGATGTGTTAATAATTTTGAGATGACTCTATTGGCATGTGAATTATGTGTTTGGCTATGTAGACAGTACCAGTCTAGTTGCTCTAAAAGTGTGAATATATATTTGTTACTAATATTAGTCGGTCTATGATGCCTATCAGTATATAGTGATTGTACTGATGCTACTCCTGCACTTTTTTTTTGAGTGCAGACTATGATCTTGCGATATATACGAGACCTCACATTTAGCCACGTACTCTAGACATGAGAGTGAGTTACTTCCGTTTAGGCTACCACAGATCTTCTTCATTCTTAATGTCTTTCTTTCATACATTGAGACTATTTATTATTTACTCATTTGCAACTCTTAGACAATTTAGTTAGATATTTTAGAATAATGACTTTTGAATTATGTGGACGTTTTGTTTAGACTTCTACTATTTTATTTCTTTATTTTGGAGACTTGCAGTTATTTGCTGAGCTTTTATATTTCTTTCTAGATTTCTAGGATATGACATAAGTTATAATGGCAAGTGTGAGTTCACATACAGAGGAATTGGTGTGGGTGTCATTTATGGCGGTTTGTGTCGTGAAATGGTTTGTACCAGAGTCCTAAATTTTTCAATCTCATCATACTATCTAGTAGAATCTTGCAGAATGATATAGAGATATCTGTAATTCTCTTCATGAGGCTACATGACACTAGGAAAACTAAATTTTTCCTTTGTTTTGTGCTATTATTTGATTCAAATTGATATCTAAACTTTTTCACTCTTTCTCTCGCAGATGTTGAGAACACGTTCCAGTAAGGCTAGAGCCAAGGTTCTCAAGCATTTTGTAGCCGTGAATGATGGTAGAAGATGTGCTAGAGGTGGAGTTAGAGGTAGGAGAAGAGAAACATGCCTAATCGAGGTTAGAGCTCTAGTTGTTGAGCAGGTGTGAGATAAGACTAGGTCCCCTACGCTTCGAAAGGCTCATGAGGTTGTGATAATGGAGGTAGAGGTACCTGTTCGAAAGGCAATTGCCCCCCGCTCCAGCTTCTTCAAAGATAATAGCTTAGGTGATTACTTTACTAAGAGGCTACACATGTAATGGGACTATGCCCAAAGTTCTCGTAGTTTAGTATCTTAAAGTTTAGTCTCTACGGATGGATGAAATTTCTCAGTCAGGTATGTTTTCAAGATTGGTGATTGTACTAGTAATGACTAGAGATGAGCACAATATGTTCTTGAGGTTCACTAAAATTAAACCTTCTATTTTTAATGGCACTAAGTTTGAGGATATGTATAAATTCATCATCAATTGTCACGAGAAGCTCCATATTGGGGGAAGTGGACATATATGGGGTATAGTTCATCACTTACTTACTAATGAGGAATGCTAAATTATGATGGTGGACATATGTTGAGTGCAAACTTGTCGGTTCACCCCCTTTGATAAGTAATCCAATTTTATTCTATCTTTCCAAAGAAGTATGTTTCTCATACTCTGCAAAAACAAGAAACAAATTAAGTTCACTAGTACAGAGAAGGAGAGTATGTTTGACATAACATATAAGGCTCATTTCCACTCTTTCTCTAGGTATCCTCTACAACTACTAACCATAGAAAAAGATAGGACCATAAGGCTTGTTAGAGGACTAAATGTGTAACACCTCAGATTTGAAAAAGGCTAGAAAGGGTCAAACAGGCAAGTCATGAACCCAAAATGTATCATGGACCTAGACAGGCCCTGTAGGGAACTATGGTCCGTTAAAGGGCTCGTGAACAATTTCCAGAAGCTGCCCCAGGCAGGGGTCACCTAGACAGCGCCTCAGACGGCTCGTGGTGACTTGGACAACCTGTCAAGGGGGTCGTACAAGTCACCAGTCAGTAGGGTGTCATCCAAAGCCACTGTAAAGGATCACAGACGTCTAGGCAGTCCATGAAGCTTCACACAGACCATGAAGTCGTCCGTAATTAGGTGTCCCATGACCTATCAAATTAAAGATACTTGAGTCCTCTTTCCAACACCACCAAGTTTGCCTAATTTTGATCTAGGAGTAAAAATTTATGCACGTATTAGTGAGACCCTACCGGGTAGGGCATCATCATGACCCACTTAATGGGCAGTGATAATCTAGACGACCAGTTAAGCCCATCTTTAGAGGAACTTCGTCGGCTTTAAGTCAGAGGTATGCTGGTCTTTTTCCAATTAATTTAACTCAATACTATGTCGTTTTACCCTCTACCCGAGGCCTTATATAATAATTTTTACCCCAAAATCATCCAATTCAATTCATTCTCTTAAAATTCCAAAAGTTGACAGAGTTCATCCTCACAAATATTTCTCTCTCTAAAGCTTGAAGGAGAAGGCTATGATTTCAAGATCAAATCTCCAAATTCACCATTGATTGCAAGCTTTAGGCATCAAGGTATGATAGTATTCACCTATGGAGTCCTTTCCTCCATATGGTTCCTAAATTCTCCAATTTTGCAAGTTAGAATCACCTATTGAAGCAATCTGATGGGTTTTTTTCAATTACGATCTAGTTGATTGTTTTATGTTTTCTTATCCATTACTTGAGGTAATTGCATGTTTTAAGTTGAATTTCCCATGAACCCATGCAAGACCTATGATTTCTAGAATATGATGATATGATGTGGGTTTTGAACTATGAAAAATGATTTTATGAAGATATGCATGTTCTTTATGAAATTGATGAAAAGTGATTTAAGTTTCTTTGAGAGTAAAGCATCAATGTTGTTGTTGTTATTGTGAAATTGTATCTCACATACTACTCAATGTATGAATGTGAAAGGGTTTTCTCACATAAGAATTCTTAGGGTTGAAAGGTTTTCTCGACTAAACTTTGAATCAATATTTAGGAGCTATTCTAATGAAATCTAGCTTGAATTAGCTACTTGATGTGCCTTCCATGGATGATAAGGCAAGCGGCGATTACCAATGTCCTCTAATGATAAGACAAGTGGCGAATACCCATGTCTCATGAATGTTAAGATAAGTTAAGACTAATGACTATTCCATAGGATTTATGCTTAGCACCGAATGGACAAGTCGAGAATACCTATGTCCCATAAACTATGTTCTACCATAGGATGATTGTCTTAAATAACATTAGCTAGTGGATCCACGTAAGCTAAAACTGCATGGTCCTTACCTTGGCAAGTAGGACACCCCTTTTCGATTTGGGGTAGACACCGAATTCCATATTATAGCTCACATGGTCTCTATGTCGGTTAAAGGTAAATCTCTCGCAATAATGAACTAAGTTAGTTCTAGAAGTATCTAACATGTGTTCAAAGATGATTTTTACTTGCATTAGCCATGATCTCGATTATGCTTCTAACCACTTATCTTATATTTTAACTTGGTATTTGCATATAATGAAAAATATGTTTAGCATGATTTCATATCTTTTATGCATGGCTATCATACTTGGTACATTCTTTGTACTAATGCATACTCTTGCCTACATTGTTTCACTAATATAGGGTCTGACGCTCCTATGCCGCATCTCTGTGGCTAGTGATCACATTAGTAGATTTGAAGATTGTTGAGTCCTCATGTTCCGAGGATCGAACCCTTCATTGCTTATTGTCTTTACTTTTTCCTATAGTATGTGTTACGTCCCAAACACTCTTGATGTACTAGATGACTTTGAGACTGTTAGATTTTGCACTTCGTTTCTCTTCAAACATTTTATGATATAAAGTGTCTTTTGAACTGTTAAACTCTATTATCTTGTATGAAGCATTCTAAGCGGCTTGTGTAGGGCCTCTCGGGGTCCTATACGCCATGTCACATCTAGGGTGTACTTTGGGTCGTGACAAACTTGGAACACACAATTTAGAAAGGTCCTATGATGTCTCATAAGCCACATCGAGTAGAATCTTGTTCATGAGTGTGAAGCACGCCATGAACAACTAGCGAATACCCATGTCTTATGAATGTTATGATAAGTTAAGACTAATGACTATTCCGTGGATTTATTCTTAGCATCGAGTGGACAAGTGGAGAATACTCATGTCCCATAAACTATGTGTCACCATAGGATGATTGTCTTAGATAGACATTAGCTAGTGGATCCACGTAAGCTAGAAGTTATTGGTCCTTACCTTGGCAAGTTTGACACCCCTTTTCGGTGTGGGGTAGACACCAAATTCCATGTTATAGCTCACGTGGTCTCTATGTCGGTTAAAGGTAAATCTCCCACAATAATGATTTAAGGTTACTTCTAGAAGTATCATACATGTGTTCAAAGATGATTTTTACTTGCATTGACCATGAGCTTCTAACCTCTTATCGTATGTTTTAACTTGGTGTTTGCATATCACGACAAGTCCTTTTAGTATGATTTCATATATTTTATGCATGGCTATCATACTTGGTACATTCTTTTTACTAACGCATACTCTTGCCTACATTGTTTCACTAATGTAGGGTCCGACGCTCCTATCCCACATCTTTGTGGCTAGTGATCACATTAGTAGATTTGAAGATTGGTGAGTCCTCATGTTCCGAGGACCAAACCCTTTATTGCTTATTGTCTTTACTTTTCCGTATTGTATGTGATGCATGTGTTACTTCCCAATCACTCTTTGATGTACTAGATGACTCGGAGATTACGTTAGATTTTTCACTTTGTTTCTCTTCAAACATTTTATGATATAAACTGTCTTTCGAACTCTTAAATTCTATTATCTTATATGATACATGTTAAGAGGCTTGTGGCTTGTGTAGGGCCTCTCGGGGTCCTATACGCCATGTCACGTCTTTGGTGTACTTTGGGTCGTGAAAAAATAGAGGACTCCAGTTTGAAACTCTACATATAGTATCTTCGGATAAGTCATTTCAGAAGATGATTAAGCACGCTAAGAATGTAGAAGGTGTAAAACTGGACTTTATTCAAAGAAAGGTTGTAGTTTCAGTGGGTCATTTTCTAATGGACTAGTTCCTTTGGAACCTGTTTCTCGGGAGTATTCTAGCTACCATGTTTAGTCCGCCATGCATGTATCATCTAGGGGTGCATATGAGACTAGTCAACGTCTATTAGGAAAGATATTCCACCTCCTTTACTTCAGCACAGAGGTTGAATTTGGACCGAGTCTGTTATAAGTGTGGTCAGTCAGGGCATATTCGTAAATGGTCAGTTAGCGATGGACTTCTCAGGCTATAGTTCCAATAGATAGAGGAGGAAGCTCATTCAGTAGAGATCATCTTTATCTTGGGTAAGGTGGCCACGCAACAATTAGAGGTGGTACTCAATCTAACTAAAGTTGTGGTCAGGCAGTATTTATCCCAACACGAGTGATGCACAGACACGAGTAAGCATGTTCATATATAGTACCACTTAAACAAGACAAATCCAACTCAATTAAAGAGTAATCTGTTAAGTTTAGTGGTACATATACAATTTCTTGTTCATTGATTCAACATGTTTTATCAATGAACAAGAGACAAACATAACAGTATGATACAAGGCATATAAGACTAAGTCAAGCAGTGGCACTGCCAAACATAACAGTATGATAATATATTAGACCATTATATTTAAACTTATATGATAAAACTTATATAAAGTCAGGCCAGGCGTTGGTCAGGGCATGCGATGGCAAGGCTAAGGCCAGTGATCCGATTTGTTCTAATATTTTTGAGTTCTTCAGAAAATTATACAAAATCTTTAGTCAATATTTTCAAAATCAATGAAAAAACATTTTGATAATTAGATTTTGAAACCAGTAATCTTTAAGATACAAATTATAAATTATCAGTCTCATATATAAATCTTTATTCACAAAATATGAAATATCAAATTCATACATAAGAATAAATTATTGATTTGAATCTCTTGAAATCAATAACATACAGAATCAATATCACCATACAAATTATTAACAACATACATTGTACAATTATCAATTTCAATATATGATTCAAAGATTGCAGAGATGTGAGATGTTAACACAGATTACTATTAAACGAATTTCATCAACATGAGTTATACATACAAACTATATATTAAGCAGGCATGTATATAAATCATTAACTTCATATTACATTATCAGTTATATGTAAAGACTCGTGGTACTAATTGTTAGAGTATACTATTTATATACAGTAGAAGCATAATTCATAACCACAAACTTACATATTGTAAGAATTTCGTAACAGGAAGGAGAATGTGTACCTATTAACAACAGCCAGAGGCGAATTCAGGATTTCAAAAAGACGGGTGCACCATTGTCAGGGCGGCTCTGCCCCTTTAAGAAAAAGGCAACCATTTTAGGCTCCCAAATTTGAGGGCCTCATTTATTTTAGCAATACTAGATTATAGATTTTTAATAAGAAAACTATTAAATACGATTTGCGGGAAAAAATAATATTAAAGAAAAAAATTATTAGAAATTTGATATATCTCGAGTACTGTCACAAGAAAAATTAATAGAAACAATTTATAATCTCAAGAAATTTAAAAAGTACACTTTATAAAAAGAAAATGAAATTTTTTCAACAAATAATGGTACTTTTTAATTAATTTTTGAACAGAGGTCCTCCCTGAGAATCGAACACTCAACCTCACAATCAAAAACTAACCCTTGAACCACTGAACCAACCAATCATTTGTGCTCATGGGTTCCTTTATTTAATATTTAATATATTTTAAGAATTATACGAATAATATGTCGAGTTTTGTCGGATGACCACGGGTTCCGGTGACCCATTTTTTACACATAAATTCGCCCCTGACAACAACAGAATGATAATGAAGTCTTGTGAAAGGTTTCTCCAAGACAAACTTTGAGTCTCAAGGAATCAAAGCTATGTTTTCACAAACTGAATGTCACTTTTGTTTTTTGTTAATATCAGTGAAGAAGATATAAATTTCTTCTTTGTTCCTCCCTTTGTTTTTTTCTGGTTTGTGTTCTTCACGCTTATCTTTTGAAAAGCGTTCAATCCCTATTTTAAAAGGAAAAAACAGTATACGTTGGAGCAATTACAAAGTAATTGTTCCCACTCTTTTTCCAAATTGATACTTCAGGTCGGATCAATCCACGTGGGTGACCCACAACCCAAAACTTACATCTCCCACTTCGCACATGGTGGACAAAACCCAAATCAATATGATATCAACTAACACACAATTCATACGACAAATAGTTCGTGCAACCTGTGAGTACCAAGGTTCACCTTCAAGATTTTTACAAGCCCTACATAGGAATTCAATCACATGTGGAAAGAATTCATTATTAATTTTAAGGACACTATTACTCACAATACCCCAGACTTCGTTCACTACTTCAGTAGTTACTTATTTGTTCCCTTATCCTCTTAAAGAGGTTAATGATTAACATTTCAAACACACCTCATCCAATTGTAGGTGCAAACGATCGTTAGTCTGTATAAAACCCAACAATTGAGTTGGGGTCGAATCCCACAGAGAGCGGTACATGTTCAAATTCAATTTAGGAAGTACAAATATGGTATAGTCAGCCATATGAATAGATATTATCGAAAAAGACATGAATCAAATTAAAAGGGGTGACACGAATGTCAGATGGAGGTTTTTGGTTTGCAATTATCAACTACTAAGCAGTCGCAAACAATTCGAAATAACAATAGGGAGAGGGATTCTCGGGATGTGATCGATTATAAGTAAATTTTGATATATGGGTAATTGAAACTACTAGTAAATAGCTAAAAATTAGTGAGTAGGCTAGACTATAAGGGAGATAGCTTTCTCTCGAACAACTATCCCGAATCAGGTGATTTCTTTCGAACATCAACAAGTATACCAATGAAGAACAACCCACACCTTAATTCATCCACTCTCTCAAGCTAGATGGGTAGGATTGGGTTTAGGATTCACTCTCTCAAGCTAAACCCAACTCAACCCAATACCTACAAATCATTAATCAATAATCTTAGTTCTAAAACCTTTCTCTCTCTCGCAAGCTAAGAACACAAAAATAGAACTGTATTTGCAACTACAATTCATAAATTAAATCACAATTAATGATTAAAATCACTTCAAATTAGCATTTAAACTAGTAATTAACAATACCCATACACTAATTCAGCCCATAATCACATTATCACACCCCAAGAATTGGGGTTTTAGCCAAACATCGTAAAAGAGTTAAAACAGTTACCAAATCGATTAGCCATCAACTGGGAAAGAGTAATTTGGTCTTTACAATGCTTCAATTTGCATAAAATTCAAAAACCACTTTCAAAATCTCCAAATTAAATCTCTCAAATTCTTCAAAACTCTCCAAAACTACAGAGAAAAGAGTTTTAAACTAATTCAGTCTGAGTTAGCATGTTAAATTAACTATTCAAAATTTAATTTATAGGTGCCAAAAATAAGCCACGAAGGGCCATTAGGCGAAGTAAGTCGGGTTCGTCGAACCAATCGGCGAACCTCTCAATGCTTTCTTTTATAGCCTTTTTGCCTTGGCATTCAGCATCCTCAAGTTATGTAACTTTGGGAGATCTCTCTTTGCATCACGGAACTGCTCAATGATTCGTTGACTGCCCTTTTTCTATCGCCGGCTTGGTTTCTTCCCTCAGGGCTGGCACGCTAAAACTTTAGGCGGTCAACTTAACCACTCAGCGATTCGTTAAATGCTCCTGGAGATCACCAGGCTTGCCTTTATTCATTTTTTCAGTTTGTTTTGTTCATTTTTGCCTGTTAGTGTCCTTGCTTTGTTTCCCAATCCATGTACCTGAAAATCAAGGCTTTAACATCAATTTTTGGCACAACTAAGGCATTTGAGGACACTAAATCTATATAAACAAATCTCCAAATGAGTCCAAATCTCGGACTCATCAACACCCCCCAACTTAAACTTTTGCTTGTCCTTAATAAAACTCAAGATCAACAGTTCAAAAAGGATGTCTCAAATAGTGATGCATAAGACTCAACATAAATGCACTCAACAAGGTTCCACTTACTCATACAATAGTCAATTGTGCACTCAAAGATTCAAATTGTTACTTACCATTATCAAAGATGCTCAAGTTCACAATACTTGCTTCAAATGCAAGTTCAATCTCAACAAAGGTACTCAAATGCCCTCATAACAAAGATGATTCCCTATTCACACAAATTTCTTCAACAATTTATAGTTCTGGAATCATATACGACTCTTACACTCACAAAGATGAACGCATGCATGACTTCACCCATATGTTTGCCCTTATTTTCCAATCAACCTTCGTTTCAGCTCACTCAAAATCACAAAGGTCTTTTCAAGGCTTGTAACTGGGCTGAGTGAAAAGGTATGGTCATTTAAGCTTAGTGGCTTCTACTTTCATGAAGTGTGGTCTGAACATCACTTTCTTCCTTTTCTTTAACATTTTGATCATGCTCATAATCCACTTCATTATTCAACTTCAAATGAATTACCAGATACCCTATTTCTTTTGCAACTTCCACTACTTTATTTTGCAACTTTTTCATTTTTTTTTCTTTGCTTTCTTCTTTTCTTTTCTTTTTCTTTTTACATGGAGGGGTTCCATCTTTTTCAAAATCATTACTCAAAGGAGGATTTTTCACACTTCTTGACTTTCCTTCTAATTTCTTTATACCTCCAACTTAGGCTTTTGGACTAAGTTGACTATTCAAACAAATCACAATTCATGAAGGTTACAGATGAATAGATAAAGAGAGGTCATAATTGCTCAAGTTTCTTACAAGAAAAGGATAAGGCTCAAGATGGTTCAAGCAATGTTTACACATCTCACAAGGTTGGCCACAAAGAGACATATTGTCAAATTGTTCCACTCTTCAAAATTATTGTCTAAGATCATTTCAAGTGCTTGCATCACTTAGTCAATCGGACCGACGGGGCAAATTCTAGGTGTCATCACACACAATGTTCAAAGTAACTTCATCACACATGGCATTGGCACTAATATCAAACAAGACTTCACATTTTCTAGCTAATGTGCAATGCTCATCACAAGAGACTCATTCGATAACCGACTAGTCACAACAAGATGCTACAAGTTCACACATTGTCTATGCAACTTCATTTGGCCTCATTGTAGCTGCACATTCATTTCGTTCAATTAAGAGCATTATTCAAGTCATCAGTATTGATCATAATCGATACTTAAATTTGCACAAGAACAACCATAATCACAAACAATAGAGGTGGTACAAAATTTTAAAATAGGTCAAAACCATTTACATTCAAAACAAGGAGCCACAAGCTCAACCATCCACAAGATTAAGATCCAAACACAATCAAAACACAAATATAGATCACAAAAACCAATATATACAAATAAAATGCAATCATAAGAGGTAGGTATAGAAATACCTCACCTCACCCACAAAAGAAAAGCAGTTGTCCTCAAATGCAACTAAAATAAAGATAATCAACAAAAACAACAGAGATGGAGGTAAATATGTCATCCTGCCAGGCTAAGCCTGGGGTGAAGTCTGTATTGTAGTCACTCCATTTGTCGGGGCATCAGTGCCTGGTGTCTCAACAATTGTGGCTCTGCTAAAGCCTGCCCTGGAGGTATATGTCAATGATGTCCGAATGACTGACTGTACTATCGCCTCCTCTAAATCAGGCAGGTCCTCATAAATGGTCGCCTCCCAAACATCGAGCTGCTCCTCATCTGTCTCTGCTTCTGACTCAGCAGCAACCACATTCTCCATAGTATCACCTCCGGTGGTAGCCGAAGGCATGTCAAAATTGGCTGGGGCATCTACACCTGGAACATCAGGAACCTTCGCTGACTCAAATAGTGAAGTAAAGTCTGTGGGCTTCTGATGGTCCACATCCTTCCTCAACTCGGAAACCTCAGCTTTCAAAGTCGTAACCTCAGTAGTAACCCCCTTGTACTGTCTCACAAATCTCTACTCTCGCCGTGAGGGCATCAATGGAAGTTCGTAGAGGTGTCAAAGCAGCTGAAATGGCTCACTCAATCATCCATTACCTCATCCATTTGCCGGGAAGCCCGCACATCGATAAAATAGTATAGGGGCCCCATCTTGAGGATCATGGCTTGAGTGATCGGAGTCCTCGAGGCAGTGGTACTTGAAGTAGCTCTAGGAGGCTAGGAAGCAGCAGAAGAACTCGGGGCCTGGGAAGGAGTGGAAGTAGATGTACTTGAAGGCCAGAGGGCGGAGTAGGTAGGGCTTACTCTGCAGGTAAAGAATCAATATCAACCTCCGGGGATGTATCCACCGGAGCTGCTCCCTTCCTATATGCCTCGTCCCGTGTGTATTCAGCCTCTATGCGCCAGATGTCGGTGGAAGATGTGGGTGTAACGTCAACATCCCTCTTCTCATCACGAGAAACTCCAGCATGACGACATAACTCTGTAATGAGTACTGGAAATGGAAGGGACGTCTAGCACTTTTTGGCCCTCATGGACATTTTTTGCTTAATGATTAGCCTTATGTTGATGTTCTTCCTCTCTATAATTGATCCGAGACAGGCAGTATTTGGGTGGCGGAGAATAGACTAATTTTGTGACGGCATGATGGAGCTGCTAATGAACCCAAACTAGTACCGAGCTGCTATATTCAAGTCTTTTTTCTCAATAGGGGCTCCGGCCTCAATCTATCTCAGAGTGGTGACAGAAATAAGAGGAGCTAGCCATCCCTTTAAGTCATCCAGAGTCGTCGTGGTAGCCAAACTCGAGTAGTCAAAATCTGAACCTCTATCAAATACATCGTTGAGATAATCGTTGTTGCATCTCAATGTCCTCCCTCGTACCACCACATACTCCACTGGTCTAAAGGCACTTGCCTTCTTCTTTCCCTTGGGTACCAAATCACTGTAAGCCGTATAAAATTCCCAGACTCATGTGGGAATGTATGGGCCACAGGGTCTGGTGAAGATCTCAAACCTATGGTACCGTAGAGTGTCCCACACATTAGGGTACCTGTCCACTACACAATCCGTGGACAATCGCTTCTCTTCTAGAATGGTCCTCAATCCCTCAGCTTTTAACCGGTTGAGTAACCGGGGATGAGGACCCTGAACTAGTGGTGCAGGAACCACTGTCTGTGCCAGAGTTGGCACTGAATCTGTAGTAGGAGCGAACGACTCCAAAATCCTAGACGAATCTTGCTGAGCTTTTGCACGAATCTCTACTCGACGGGTCTGTAGCAACTGATCATCCTCAGGATCAGAGAATGAGGCCTTAGAATCAAAGGACTCCCCATCATTGCCGGAGTTGTTCTCCTGTCTCTCAACTACGGGAGCTTTGCCCTTGCCTTTGCCTCCTTTTGGAGGTGCTTTCTTTCCCTTTGTGGTAGAAGCAACTGCTCTCTTATTTATCACAATCACCCGTGCTCGTTTTCAGGGCGGCATGCCACTTTCATCCAAATTGGTCTTAGCCGTATATGTAAAACACATCAAAAATTGTTAGGAATCGTTAAAGTAAGATGCAAAAATCAAGTTGCAGAAAGGCTCGCCGAACGAGTTGGCGAGTCGCCGAGTCGCTTAGGCGAGCCAGATAGGGCTCGCCAAAAGGACCAGCTTAAAAAAAATTCCAGAAATAAGGCATGTCGGGGATGTTCAGAGGCTTTCGGCAAATCGCCAACACCAGTTGGCGAGCTCAGACTAGCCTGCCGAAAATAACAGTGTGTTTTAGGGGTTAGGGGCGAAGAAAAGGTGATCAAAGGAACCTTTCGGCGAGTCGCCAAGTGAACTTGGTGAGCTCAGGCTTCCCGCCGAAAGTTACAAACTCAACCAAGCCAAATCAAGAAATTAAGGGCGATCAAAGGGGGACTTTGGCGAACTGCCGAACCGTTCGGCGAGCTCAACCCAGCTCACCAAACTGCCCAACGTGCCAATTTTCAACCCCATTTCCCAAAATCAAGCCCGCAAACCCCGATTTCAAAATCAAACACACACACCATGCAATTAAGACCAGAACCATATGATCCATGCCTTCGGGGTACTAAGACTTCCCCCGATTTTGCCAAAATTGACCATTTGATGAATTTTTCCCTTAAGAATGATGGCAACCACTCCATCATTGGGTAAATTACGTCATTTGACATAGTTCGGGGTTACTCAGACTTCATCGAACTAGACTCAATACAAAATAGCAACCCAATAATTTAGAATCAAATTAATCGCACAAAACAGGGGAAATTATCTTTCTAAGCATTTAGGCATAAGTTCAAAAACAATACGGGCAATCTGACACATAAAACACGATTAAAGCAATTACCGAACACATTTCAACACATATTCACCAATAGCATTTGAGTTCAACTACTAATCAAAGGTGCGGGGTTCGGAAAACTAACTTGTATGCCGAATTAATAATTTGAAAAGCTAGGCGGCAAAGTATTCCAATTCTGAGCACGATATCACACATAAAAAGCGAACGAAATTGTAAAGTACGGAAAATCTAAAGTGTGGGTCAGAGTGTACGGGGTTAGAAATGAGAGAATATGAAAGATTTTGAAATTTTAAACTGTTTGGCCTTTTAAAACCTTTCAGTTCGCAGCCCTTTCGGCAGATTAAGTCATCCACACCGAACCTCGCCAAGTGGTAATTCACCTTGCCAAGTTTTACAGGACCTCCAGTCAATTTGGGTGTCCGAAAGGCGGGCAAAATTGGGCTCGCCAACCTGTTCGGCGAGTTGCCAATTAAGAAATTGACCCGCAGAGTTTTACAGACTTCTTATTCAGGTTTTGTGGGTCCAACGGCGGTCCAAGTCAGGCTTGCCGACCTCTTCGGCGAGTGGACTCTTTGCTCGCCAAACCTCTTATTTTCCAAAACAATTACCAAATTGATCAGCCATCAACTGGGTAAAAGTAATTTGGTCTTTACAATGGTTCAATTTGAAGAATATGCAAAACTCACTTTCAAAATCTCCAAATTAAATCTCTCAAATTCTTCAAAACTCTCCAAAACTACAAAGAAAAGTGTTCTAAACTAATTCAGTCTCAATTAGCATACTGAATTAATCATTCAAATCCTAATTTATAGGTGCCAAAAAAAAGCCACGAAGGGCCATTAGACGAAGTAAGTCGGGTTCGCTGAACCAATCAACGAACCTCCCAATGCTCTCTTCTATCGTTTTTTGCCTTGGCATTCAGCAGCCTCAAGTTCTGTAACTTTGGGCGATCTCTCTTTGCATCGCGGAACTGATTGGCGATTCACCGACTACCCACTTTCTATCGCCGACTTGGTTTCTTCCCTCAGGGCTGGCATGCTGGAACTGTAGGTGGTCAACTTAACCACTCAGCGATTCGCCAAATGCTCTTGGCGATCACCAAGCTTCCCTATCTTCATTTTTTCAGTTTGTTTTGTTCTTTTTTGCTTGTTAGTGTCCTTGATTTGTTTCCCAATCCATATACCTGAAAATCAAGGCTTTAACATCAGTTTATGGCACAAATTAGGCATTTGAGGACACTAAATCTATATAAACAAAGCCCCAAATGAGTCCAAATCTCGAACTAATCAGTTAACTCTAGTTCATGTTTAACTTTATACACACAATTACACTCAATACTAATATGGTTCGTACAATATCCGGCTTGTGTATATAAGTTTATTATTCATTTATTTGTCTTTTCTTTCTACTTAAATCTATATGTTCCTATGCAACTGCTTTCCTAGATATGCACTGCATTGTCGAATCATTCATGGTTATTAGTAACATGCTAAAGTAGAAACATCGATTGAAACTTTAAGAAATTGCAAAAGGTCAAAGGGTATTTCATTAAAAGTCATTTTAACTTTTCAGGGTCTCACACAATGAAGAAGAAGGGAACCATTTTTTCATTGACCCGTTGATCGCTTTGACACACATGGTATGAAACACGTGCTACGATGTTTTCACCTTATATTGGTGTATGTGTCTCATTCTTTCGATTATCCAACATCGTACATACCTTGGTCTAAACACCTCTAGATGTTTAACTCTAGTTTCTTTCTTCAGTGATCCTTAAACTCATTTTCTTAGAGAAATACTAGTATGGCTCATAAAACAAGTCATAATATGATGTCGAAACTCATCTCTTCATGTTCCTCGACATAAGAGTCGATTGCTCGTGTGAGAGAGTCAATCTCGCGACTTGTTCGACACACTTTATTTCTTACAAAATATAACATGCATACCGCATTCGAACATAAATTCAATAGAATTATATTGAAGAGAATATTATAACATATCAAGTTATTTACAATACTGAAATATCATTAAATCCTACACAAACCTAGAGCCCTAACATGTTTTTCAAACAAGTCTCTAGAGATGGCCTTCGTAAAAGGATCAGCTATCATTTCACGTGTAGGAATGTATTGCAAAGTTATTTCTCCACTTGCTACTACGTATCTCACAAAGTTATACTTGATGTCAATATGTTTGGTCTTGTTGTTATACTTAGGATCCTTCATGTATGTGATAGCCGCTTGACCATCACAATATAAAATCATGGGACCCTTAGAATTTTTCACAAAACTTAAATGCTCAAAAAATCTCTTTAACCAAACCGTTTCTTGTACTGCAGACGCACAAGCCATGAATTCAGATTCCATAGTTGAAAGAGTTGTGCAAGTTTGCTTCTTACTTTTCCATGAAATAGCACCACTATTTAGTAAGAAAGCATAACCGGATGTTGATTTTTTAACATTCCTATCACCTGCCTAATCAGCATCTGTATAACCTCTTATGAATAAATCAGATCCACTATAACACAGTGTATAGTCTGTAGTTCCTTTCAGGTATCGAAATATTCTCTTTCCTGCTTTCTAATGATCTCTTCCAGGATAGGATTGATACCTGCTAACCAGACTCACGGCATAATAAATGTCTGGGCAAGTACACATCATATCATACATGAAACTCCTGGCAGCACTAGAATAAGTAACTCGAGACATGTCTTCTTTTTCTTTTTCAGTTTTTGGACACATTTCAAGGCTTAAAGTTTCACCCCTTGCTACAGGACTATCTATGGATTTGCAACTATTCATTCGAAAACGTTCCAATATTTTCTTAATATAAGTTTCTTGAGATAAACTCAAAAATTTCTTGGAACGATCTCTTTGGATCTTAACACCCAATATATAGTCTCCTTCACCAATATCTTTCATATCAAATGATTTTGAAAGCCATGACTTGATAGTTTTCACATATTCCAAATTATTTCCAGCTAATAAAATATCATCTACATAAAGAGAAAGGATTAAAAAAATTCCATTGGACTTTTTCACATAGATGCAATGGTTTTTATCGATCATGGTAAAATCAAATGACATCACCTCCTTATGAAATCTCAGGTACCACTGCCTTGAAGATTGCTTTAGGCCATAGATTGATCTTTTCAATTTACAAACTTTCTTTTCTTGGCCTTTAACAACGAAACCTACTGGTTAGTTCCATGTAGATTTCCTCATGTAATTCTCCATTGAGAAAAGCAGCCTTCAAATCTATTTGGTGTAATTCTAGATCTAAATGTACAACAATATCTAAAAGTAATCGCATGGAGGTAAACTTTACAACTGTGAAAAAGTTTTCTCATAGTCTATTTCAACCTCTTGAGTAAAATCTTTTGCCACCAATCGTGCTTTGTGTCTTTCTATTGACCTATCTAAAAGTAGATCCATTTGGTGTAATTCTAGATCTAAATGTACAACAATATCTAAAAGTAATCGCATGGAGGTAAACTTTACAACTGTGAAAAAGTTTTCTCATAGTCTATTTCAACCTCTTGAGTAAATCTTTTGCCACCAATCGTGCTTTGTGTCTTTCTATTGACCTATCCGATTGGCATTTAACTTTGAGAATCCATTTATTTCCAATAGCTTTACGTGCCTTAGGAAGGTCAACTAGATCCCAAACTTTGTTAGTTTTCGTGGACTCTAATTCTTCATTCATCGCTTTTAACCATTCATCCTTTTTAAGGCTTGGTAAGGCCTCAATTACAGAATTAGGTTCATCCAATTCTGTAGGAGATACCAAGAAAATACAATCCTCAATTTCATAAGATCGTTTATGTACACCCTTTCTTGTACTCTTACGTATTTAAAGTTCAGATTTCTCTATAGGATTTTGGGATTCATAACTCCCACTTAGATTGGAAATCATTTCTTGATCCTTTAAATTATCAAGTATGTCTGACAACATTACATGATCTTCTAAATTCAATATTTCGTAGAGAGGCTCAACTTAATCTATTTCGCCCTTTTTGGGAAAATCATTTTTCAAAAATCTGACATCTCATGATACAATTTCAGTAATACTCCCATCCTCCATTTCGTCGATGAACACATACCCTTTGGAGCGTTGAGAGTACCTTATAAAGATATATTTCTTTCTTTTTGGACTTAGTTTACCAAACTCACCAAAACGATCTTTAATATATGATGCACAACCCCATAGTCATAGATCATTCAGGTTTGTTTTATGACTAGTCCAAAGTTCATAAGGAGTGAAAGACACTGATTTAGAAACCACTTTGTTCAATATGTGAGGCTTAGTCAGTAATGCATCTCCCCAAAAAGAGATAGACAAATTCGTCTGCGCCATCATTGATCTTTTCATGTCCAATAACGTTCTATTCTTTCTTTCAGTTACACTATTTTGTTATGGTGTATAAGGAGTAGTTAACTGTCTGATAATATCCTTTTCAATACATAATTATTCAAATTGTTTTGACAAATATTCACATCCCCGATCAGTTCTTAAAGCCTTTACGCTTTTATCTAATTGATTTTCAACTTCATTCATATATCTTTTAAAGCACTCAAGTGTTTCAAATTTATGAGAAATCAATAGACATAACCAAAACGCGTGGAATCATCAATAAATGTAATGAAATATGCAGTACCAGACCTTGCCCTCACACTCACTGAACTACAAATATCAGAATAAATTAATTAAAGTAGGAACTCAACTCTTTTAGTGTTCCCAAATGGTTTACGCGTAATCTTTCCAGCAAGACAAATTTCACAAGTTGGCATATCAATTTTGGTGAAAGAACCTAAATGTCCTTCTTTTGCCAACCTATTCATTCGATCTTGCCCTATGTGACCTAATCTTGTATGTCATGTAAGTTACTTAAATAACATGTCATTACACAACTGTCAACATAATAGTTATAAGTTAAAGAATTACAATCTAATACGATAAAACGGTCATAACGAAGTCCAAAACCATATAAAAGACTATCTAGAGTTATTCTAATACCATTACGACTAAAAAATAAATCAAAACCAACGTCTAAAAGAACAGACACATATACTAATTTTCGTCGAATCTCTGGTGTATATAGGACGTCATGCAACATCAAAGAACGGTCACCATACAAGTCTACTTTGCAAGTGCTTAATCCTTTGACTTCTAGTTTTGCATTATTTTTCCCGTAGATCCAACTTGATTTAGATGAAAATTGACGAAACTCCACAAACGCTTCTCGATCTCGACTCATGTAGTTGGTGGATCCTGAGTCTACGATCCACATTTTATAAGATTCAATTAATAAAGAAGTGTTAGAAACATAAGTAGCACTTAGAAATGCATTTAGAAATGCTACATTTTGTGGCTCAATACATTCACGAGCAAAATGCCCCAACACTTGGCAATTGTAGCACTTCATTTTGCTCTTGTCTCTGTTCTTGAAAAAACGTTTTCCTTTCTTGGAATTTGGCTTCTTCTTTTCTTAGAGGGTCCTTCTCCAGTCTATTTGTCTTTCTCATTTCTTTTCCAATTTTTCTTGGGCTTGAAGCCTAAAGATTTTGTAACACTTGGTTGTGTGACAAAGGCATTAGAAGCAACTTTAGCAGCACCAAGGCACTCATCTTCAAGTTCTACATGGCGTGCAACATCAAAAAAGGTTTTGATTCTATCATTATGGGTCAAGTTAACCTTCAAATATTTCCAATTATTGGGAAGAGACCAAATCACTGTCTGAACTTGTTGCTCATTTGAAAGAACATGGCCAGCACTTTTGAGTTGAGCTATCATGTTTGACATCACCCTAAGGTGTTGTTTGACATTTTGATCATGACGCTTTTTTAAGTGTCAATTTTGATAGTCAATTGTCGAAGGAGGGTTACTCATGTACCCCCATATGTTCCTCGCAGATGTACCGACATAGCATGAGCAGTAGGAAATTCCTCACATTCATGTATGAGGTCATCAACCACAAAACTAACTATTATTCTGCGTGCAGTGGAATTAGCCTTTTTCCAAGTTTTATAAGCTTCAAGGTCTCTTCTGTGTTGTACAGTATTTCCCTTTTCTGGTTGATTTAAAACATGATTTATACCTTCCAGGGAATTTTGCTCTTTCAGTACATACCATATTTTACGACTCCATATGTTGTAATTGTCACCGTTCAATTTTTTGCCTTTGTTTAAGTTAGCTATATTGTTTTTTGATGTCATGTCTGTTTTCAGAGATAATAAGACGAGAATTTTAAATCAATGTTACATGTGACATACACATTCAAGTAAATTAATTCTCATAATGGTTTCATATTTAATGTAAAATTGAAAAGATACGTGATCATCCAATCATCATCTACAAACTAAATATTTAATCAAAATTTGAAATTAATTTCTTAATGTGTATCTAATATATTTTAGGTCATAATCACAAGGATTTATTTATCTAATAATTAACACCATATAGTAATGCACAATAGAATAACAACACACTAATTCAAAATAGGATAAAACACATATATTCATATTAAAACATAATCAAAGGTGTTCATTACATAATATGCAAAAACAAAATAAATACTTAAATACTAGACTATGATTCTATGTAATCACGCTGGCCATCTAGCTTCAAGATTCATTGTGAACCTCCATAATGGTTCATTAGGACCAAAATTATGATAGATGTATGCTAGTTCCTTCTGCCAATAATTTGGTAAGGAAATATACAGAATACCTAATCCAGCGTAATCCTCAACATAGATGTAATAGTCATAAATTTGATTAATTTTAATCCAAAATTTTTCGAGGAAATCATGTAATTGGTCAGACAAGTCCATATTGATATTTTTGAACTCTTCAAATAATCTTTTTCCTTCTCTTTTACATGCTCTTTTATCTTTGTTCAGATTTTGCACTATCCTTGAGTCATTTCTTATGACTTCCGACTCCAAATCTAAATCATTTCTATTTTGATCATTTTGCGTCGCATCCTTCTACCATTTCTATTTGCTCCTCTATTAGTACCACTCCCACTTGGAGCAATATGATCATGTTCTCGTTCAGCCATGTCTAAAATGGGAAAAAAATCAAAAATATGGTTAAAGACCATTTAATGCGACAATATATGTCACAAATTTCTGGTAGAAGGCAAAAATATTTATTGAAAAGAGTTTACTCCTAAGAGAATTATTACAAGGCCAATTCAATTATTTTTCAAAATAATAAAATATTTTCACACATATATAAATATATGGTTATTTATAAAGTACCAACTCTTTTAGTATTATATTAATCCTCTTTTTTAAAAAATGAAGTGACTTGATGTATATGAGATTCTCAAAATAAATAATATTAAAAGTCACATTACATGCTATATTATTTCTTTATAAAAGGAGAAATAATACTTCATATTCTTAAAAGAAATTAAACACGTTACGTCACTCTTTTTGTCCCCTTTTTTTTAATTATTATTATTTTAAAAATAATAATTAAATCCCATGTTGACTCATTCAACAAATAAAAATTAGAGAGTACTACTACTTTTTCATAACAAGTACAACAAAATCAATTAAATGATAATAATAAAATTCCATGTTGACTCATTCAACAAACAAAAAAAAAGTACTACTACTTTATCATAACAAGTACAACATAATCTTTTTTTTTTAATTCTATAGTGGTCCTACACGTTTTCTTCCTCATTTTTCTTTTAAAAAAAAGGAAGAGTTGTGCTACTATAGTACTACAAGCCAAAAAAATAATAAAGGAGAATTGTGATTGGTAAAGGACAACTATTTATATATATATATATATATATATATATATATATATATATATATATATATATATAAATGACTAGTAACTTCTTTCTATTTAGCAAAGTCATTCTACTATATATCCCGAAGAAATTAGGCTATTTCTATTATTTACTCTTCTTCACCATATCTGTTCATTCTTATAAACAAAAAATTTACTAAATCTTCTCCACGTTCAAACAACCAATTTATAACAACAAATTTGATTCCCCAACAAAAAATTTGAAGAAGTATTAGATCTATCATTAGATACTAAAACTTTCAAACAGCAAACAAGTGAGTTCAAGCCGTGAACAATTATATTATTTGACTGTAATGCAATTAACCTAGCTCTGATACCACTGTAATAATTTCGTAACAAGAACGAGAATGTGCACCTGTTAACAACAACAGAATGATAATGAAGTCTTGTAAAAGGTTGCTTCAAGTCCAACTTTGAATCTCAGGGAATCAAAGTTATGTTTCCACAAACTGAATGTCACTTTTGTTTTTGTTAATATTAGTGCAGAAGATAGAAATTTCTTCTTTGTTCCTCCCTTTGTTTTTTTTTCTATTTTGTTTTCTTCACACTTATCTTCTAAAAACGTTCAACTCCAATTTTAAAAGGGAAAAACAGTATATATTGGAACAGTTCACACTCCTTTTTCAAATTTATACGTATCTCTTTTTCAGAAGAAAAAAATTAGGTCCGGTCATATTGGGTCGGGTCGATCCACATGGGCGACCCATAACCCAAAACTTACATATAATAACATGATAACATAAATCTAATATTACGAGATTCAAAAAAACTAGCATTTTAAAGCTTTTATAGAACTTGTTCAAGATGAGTTGATCAAGCGCTGCAACTTTCTACTATTTCCTAATTAATCTTTTCAACTAATTTCTTAGAGTGGGAAACATGTTTTTTGTAACATCTCGCTAATTAAAAGAACTAGAGAGAGATAGAATTGGAAAGAGTCATTTTAGGAAAGAATAAAATATCTAGAAATTTGTTAAGTTAAGTTAAGATTGAGTTTTTGGTCAACTTCAAACAACCATAACTCCCAGCCCAGGATGATTTAGGTGTTCTTCCAGATACCGTAGGAATTATCTTTCCAACGCCGCCGAGTTTGAACGATTTCGAGTTTGTATGAATGAGATATGCCCATTCGAAGTTGGGTTGTTCAAATAAGGAAAGTCTAATGCAGATTTTATAAGGGTAGTTTGGTCTTTTCCATACCCTATTTTTTTTTTTTTGATTTTTGGTAATTATTTGGGGTCTAAACTGAACTTAGTCAGTTTACGCTTTTGAAAAAGAGTTAAGGTTTTGAAAGAAGAGAAAAGAGGAGAAGAAGCAAAGATTCGTCGTCTTCGTAAAGAATTGATTGCGGATTTAGTCAAGGATTTGATCCCACAAGGAATGTGAGACTTTCATAGAATTGGGTTCGTTCACACACGCGGAAATTATGTTTGTTTCAGTGAAATTCATTTCTAGAACGTTGATAGTATGATCTTCTTGAATTATGTTTTTGAGGTTTGCTTTAGTTCTTGAGATTTGATGGGATTGTGGAGTTCTTGATGGAATCATGTTGATTTAAGAGTTGTTTTGAGTTAGATTCTTGTGTATATTGATTGGGTATACGAATCTATAGAGGGATTGAGAAAAAGAATCGAATTTAGGCGAATTGGGGTGAGAAAACAAACAAGGATAAAGTTGAGCAGGTTTTGGCACGCAAGTCTGCGTTGCGGACTTGCTCCCCCAGTGCAGAAATATCACCTCCACGTCCTGGAGAAGACACGGACTCCTCTGTTTCAAAATTAAATTTCGCGATCAAATATTTAAATGCACCTCCGAGTCGCTGACTTATTTCCAAACAGTGATTTCTTAATCGTTTCTCAGGTTTAACTATCTAAAAACACTCCTAAACATCATGAGATCTTTCCTATCACAAATCACAATCCTTGAATCCAAAAATTCAAATTCAAGGAAAGTTAAGAGTCAAGTCAAGAGAAATTCATAAAGTTTTTCAAAAGTTTTTTACAAACGTTTTAACTTTGTTGTAAGACTTAAGCTTTGAGTTGAGTAAAGAGAAAGAGTAAAGTTCATTTCATCAAAGATTATACGGGAATTAAGTATTTCCAAGAGTTAAAATGTTTTTCACATTTGAGCAAGAAAGGAAACACCAAATTCCAAGAGAACTTTTAAGCTAAATTTAGAGTAACTATCTCAAACCAAAGAAAGAGTTTTGTTTTTAAAACATATGAGCTGAATATATTTGGGAGTAGTATTGAGCACCGATGTGGGGACGCGAGTTCATAATAACTCAAGTCTCCATAAACAATGTAGTCATCATGGATAGAAAGGATCATACATTTTAGATGATTCCTTAGTACTTTTCGCATAGACTAGTGGATCCACTTAGTTAAGGCATTCTATATGATGGCAAAGTACAGGACAGTTCTAGTAGCGTAGGCAAAACATTGTATCGTCACTTAGGCTCATAGTGGTGGTTGTCGGTTAGAGAATCTCCCACATAAATTATATTACTTTATTACATGAGTAAATTGAGTTGTTATTGCATTTGTTTAACAAATTGAATTGCTACCTACTGTTTTAAATGATTTGTATAACTGCACCCTATTATTATTATGTACTTTGCATTTGAGTTAAGTTGGTCATGAGTTAAGTAAAGCCAATGCAAGTGTTTCTTTCAGATTCCTTTCAAGCATTGTTATGTTTAGTATTCCCTTCGTATACTCGTGCATTCAGTATACTGATGTCATTTGGCCTGCATTTTTTAATGATGTAGACACAGGTAACCAGGATCGACATCCAGCACCTCGTTGATCTAGTTGAACTCAGATTTAGTTGGAGAGCCTCCTTGCTATTCGGAGGACTCCTTTTACTTTGTTTTCAGTATTTCAGTTGTTAGGATGATCGGGGGTCTTGTCCCGACATCCCTCTTTGTCTTAGAGGCTTCATAGATGAGTAGTTATAGTCATTTAGTCTTGTATTTCAGATGTTTTTTTATGAGACTTGAGTAGCCATTTTGGCTAGTTTGAATGTTCCCTTGAAGACATTTTAAGTTTAATTCATAAGTTTCTTATTTGAGATTATTTCTTATGTTTAAGTCTTCCGCTGAGTAAGTAAGTCAGGCCAAGGGTTTGCTTGGGGCCAGCAATGGTTCTTGAGTACCAGTCTCGCCCGGGGTGTAGGGTCGAGGAGTGACAAACTTGGTATCAGAGCACAGATTTCAAGAGTCATAAGGAGTCTATGAAGCCGTGTCTGTAAAGTCCTAGTTATCAGTGTGAAGTGCACCACATATATAATTAGGAGGCTACAACACTTAGGAAATTATTTCACTTTTTTAGTACCCATTTCGTGCGATATAAATCATCTCTATAAAGTCTCTTTCTAATTCATGCTTGCGCGTGTTTTTCTGCTAATCATGCCTTCACGAAGAGCTGTCTGAGGTCGTCCTGCTAGGAGGAATGTTGAGGAGCAAGGGGTACCTAATGCACCTGAAGTGCAACCCCAAGGAAAAGTCATGAATGCTAAGTTCAGGGAAGCGATTCGAATATTAAGCCAAGTTGTGACTAACCAGGTTGGGCAACAAAGAGGAGCTAGATAGGAAGTGGCTAATACTTTGAGGATCCGAGAGTTCTAGAGGATGAATCCTTCAAGTTTCAATAGTTCAAGCACTATTGAGGATCCAGAGAACTTTATTTATAAGCTTCAAAAGGAATTTGAGTTTATGCACGTTGTCGATACTGAGCAAGTAGAACTAGTTGTATATCAACTGAAGAATGTATTTAGGACTTGGTTTGACCAGTGGAAGAAGGGTAGTGCTGAGGGAGCACTACCTGTGAGTTGGGCTTGTTTTGAGGAGGCCTTCTTGGGGTGTTTATTTCCCTGAGAACTGAAAGAGTCCAAGGTACGACAGTTTCTCACTCTTAAGAAGGATTCACTAACTGTTCATCAGTACAGCTTGAAGTTCACCCAACTTTCCTGATATGCTCCAGAGATGGTTGCGGATATGAGAAGCAGGATGAGTCTGTTTGTTGTTGGGTTGTCCCGTCTATCAATTAAAGAGGGCAAGGCATCCATGCTAATTTGTGACATGGATATAGCAAGGTTAATGGTCTATGTGCAGCAGGTTGAGGAAGAGAAGCTGATGGATAGGGAGCAGTTTAGAAACAAGAAAGCGAAGACAGGGAATGAGTCCGGGGAGGAGAGGAATAATGTGAACCGGGCTTCTTTCCAATAAAAGCAAAAGGACCTGCTCCATCATCTGCTAGTGCACCTGCACCCAGAAACAAATGTGAGTACAATGGTCAGAATTCATAGAACTTTAGAGCTAGACCTGCACAGTCTCAGGGTAGTGTGGCATAATGAGGTAACTGGGCTCCTGCATGTGCTTAGTGTGGAAGGACTCACCCAGGTAAATGTCGTGATGGCTCCACAGGTTGTTTCAAGTGTGGACAGGAGGGTCACTTCATGAAAAAGTGCCCTAAGAACCGGCAAGGTAATGAGAATCAGGAGAATATGGCCCAATCTTTATCAGTTACTCCACCAGACAGGGCTGCACCTAGAGGATATTTTTTCGGTACTGGCGGAGACGCAAACCGCCTTTATGCGATCACTAGTCGTCAAGAGCAAGATAATTCTCCAGATGTTGTCACTGGTATGATCAAAGTATTTACTCTTGATGTTTATGCTTTGCTAGACCCAGGAGCAAGTTTATCTTTTGTGACTCCTTATGTTGCAAATAATTTTGAAGTTCTTCCTGAGAAACTTTGTGAACCCTTTTGTGTTTCTACACCTGTTAGGGAGTCTATTCTAGCTGAGCGAGTATATCGTGATTGTGTCATCTCCATCAATCACAAGAACACCATGGCTGATTTAGTTGAGTTAGACATGGTAGATTTCGATGTCATTCTAGGTATGGATTGGCTTCATGCCTGTTATACCTCCATTGATTGTAGAACTCGAGTTGTTAGCTTCAAAATTCCTAATGACCCAGTTTCAGCAGTGCCTAAGGGTCATTTCATTTTGTACCTTAAGGCGAGAAAGTTAGTTTCCAAGGGTGGTGTCTATCACTTAGTCCGAGTTAATGACTCTTGCGTTGAGAAAACTCGTATTCAGTCAGTTTCAGTAGTAAAAGAGTTTCCAGAACTCTTTCCTGATGATCTTCCTTGAGTCCCTCCTGAAAGAGAAATAGACTTCGATATAGACATTCTTCCAGATACTCGTCCAATATTTATTCCGCCATATAGAATGGCTCCAGCAGAATTGAAAGAGCTAAAAGAACAATTGAATGACCTCATAGATAAAGGTTTCATTTGACCAAGTATCTCACCTTGGGGTGCTCCGATCATATTTGTGAGAAAGAAATATGGTTCATTAGGATGTGTATAGATTACCGCCAGTTGAACAAGGTTACTATCAAGAATAAGTACCCTCTTCCGAGAATTTATGATCTCTTCGATCAACTTTAGGGTGCTACTTGTTCTCTAAGATAGACCTCAGATCATGCTATTATAAGTTGAAAGTAAGGGAATGTGACATTCCGAAGACAGCATTCAGGACCCGTTATAGTCATTATGAGTTCCTAGTTATGTCCTTTGGTTTGACCAATGCGCCTGCAACGTTCATGGACCTTATGAATAGAGTATTTTAACCTTATTTAGATATGTTTGTTATCGTATTCATTGATGACATACAAATCTATTCGAGGAATGAAGAAAATTATGCTAGTCATCTCAGAATAGTTCTCCAAACTCTAAAGGATAGAGAGTTGTATGCCAAGTTCTCTAAGTGTGAGTTTTGGCTTGAGTTTGTGGCATTCTTAGGCCACATTGTGTCTGGAGAGGGTATTAAAGTTGATACCCAGAAAATAGAGGCAGTGCAGAATTGGCCTAGACCCACATCTCCAACTGATATTAGGAGTTTCTTGGGTTTGGCTGGCTATTATAGAAGGTTCGTAGAGGGGTTCTCATCTATTTCATGCCCTTTGACCAAGTTAACTCAGAAAATAGTAAAGTTTCAATGGTCTGATGCTTGTGAGAAAAGCTTTTAGGAATTGAAAAAAAGGTTAACTACTGCCCCAGTATTGACCATACCAGAAGGCACGCAAGGGTTTGATGATTATTGTGATGCGTCTAGAGTTGGTTTGGGTTGTGTGTTAATGCAGAATGGCAAGGTTATAGCTTATGCCTCCAGACAGTTGAAAGTTCATGAGAGGAACTACCCAACCCATGATCTAGAGTTGGCTACTGTAGTATTTGCTTTGAAAATATGGCGCCACTATCTTTATGGTGTTCATGTTGATGTATTCACTGATCACAAGATCTTCAGTATGTGTTTACTCAGAAAGAGCTTAATCTCAGATAGAGAAGGTGGTTAGAGTTACTCAAGGATTATGACATGAGTATTCTTTATCACCCAGGTAAGGCTAATATTGTTGTTGATGCCTTGAGCAGGTTGTCTATGGGTAGTATCACCCATTTTGAAGAAGATAAGAAAGAGTTGGCAAGAGATGTGCATAGACTTGCACGATTAGAAGTTTGATTAATAGATTCTACAGAAGGAGGAATGGTGGTGATGAATGGGGCTGAATCATCATTAGTGTCAGAAGTAAAAGAGAAGCAAGACCAAGACCCTATTTTGCTTGAATTGAAGGCAAATGTTCATAAGCAAAAAGTATTGGCTTTTGAACAAGGGGGAGATAGTGTATTAAGGTATCAAGGTAGGTTGTGTGTACCAAGGGTGGATGAATTCCAAGAGAGGATCATGGAGGAAGCTCATAGCTCCGGATACTCCATTCATCTGGGTTCCACAAAAATGTATCATGATTTGAGAGAAGTTTATTGGTGAAGTTGTAAGAAGAAGGGCATTGCAGAGTTTGTTGCTAAGTGTCCGAATTGCCAACAAGTTAAAGTAGAGCACCAAAGGCCCGGTGATCAGATTATAAAACTTCCAGAATGGAAGTGGGAGATGATCAATATGGACTTCATCACAGGTTTACCAAGGTCTCGCAGGCAGCATGATTCTATTTGGGTGATTGTCGATAAAATAACAAAATCAACCCACTTTTTGCCGGTAAAGACTACCCATACATCAGAGGATTATGCTAATTTTTATATTCAAGAGGTAGTTAGACTTCATGGGAGACCAATTTTGATTATTTCATATAGAGGTGCCTAATTTACTGCACAGTTCTGGAAATCTTTTCAGAAAGACTTGGGTTCAAAGGTGAACTTAAGTACTGTTTTTCATCCTCAGACAGATGGTCAAGCAGAGCGCACTATTCAGACCTTAGAGGATGTGTTGAGAGCTTGTGTGATTGATTTCAAAAGTAATTGGGATGATCACCTACCTCTTATTGAATTTGCTTACAACAATACTTACCACTCTAGCATCCAAATGGCTCCTTATGAAGCTCTTTATAAGAGAAGATGCAGATCTCATATTGGATGGTTTCAAGTTGGTGAATGTAACACCCCGTATTCGAATCAGGCCAAAAATGCAGATTTTGAGAAGTTGCAGGTGCAACCCACGGTTTGCCATCCACTGACCGTAGGTCAGACCACGGCCCGTGCTGGTGGTCCGTGATTCACCACTGCAACCCCTTCCCAGCCAAGCTCAGAAAAATCGGCTAAGTCTCGACTCACGGACAGACCCACGGTCCGTGGTCTATGTCCGTGGATTAAGACCTCTTTTACCCAGCCTCTGACACAAACTACGGTTGACCAGCACGGACCGTCATTCGATCCACGGTCCATAGGTCTGACCGTAGATGAGGGTCAGCAACCAGTTAGCTGAAAATTGGTAATGGGTCAACTTCAGATGGTCATAACTCTTAGCACAAAATTAATTATGTGTCCCATGACCTATGTTTAGATATATAATTGAATTATCTTTCCAATGCCACCGAGTTTTCTAAATTCCAACCTCCGAGTAAAAAGTTATGCTCGTTTCCGTGAAGCCCTGTCGGGTAGACTCGACCTACGGATCCAATCGACGGACCGTCGATTGAATGACGGCCCGTCAGTCCAGTCCGTCAGTCACTCCGACAGCAGCTAAGTCAAGGGTCTTTTGGTCTTTTCCTATTTCGTTTAACCCCTAAGATACGTCGTTTAGACCCTAAATCATGAGATTTTAGTCAGTTTAAGCCTAGAAACATAACTAGAACTTACCTTAGTCAAAATCATTAATCAAAACATAGAAAATTAGAATCAAGAGAGGAGAAAAAGGTCAAGAACCCTAGTTCAAGAACGCAGCAAGGTTCCATCAGTTCTAGCCCCGAAATCAAAAGATTTCTCAGTGGAATTCATCACCAGGTATGTGGGATTTCACTAGTGGGTTCCTTTCACCCATTAGGTCCCTAGAATTCAGTCAGTTTCTTGATTCCCTTATTATGAATAGACCTAGGGTTTCTAGAATTACAGCAGATCATCATGAATTAGTTATTTAAATGTTCCAAATCAGATTATCATGTTATTGCTCAGTTTATCGCATGAATTTCAGAACTCTAGCTATGTATTTCTTTAGTTCTTGAATTACACATGCTAGGTCAGACATTTCAGTATTCAGTTTTATATGCCTCAGTTTATGAATGCATCATTATCAGATTAATTGTTGCATGTTAAGTTTCGAGCTATCCAGTATTTATAGAAATTAAGTCATAACCAGTTAACCACTTAATTCATTGGGAGTAGCATACTACCGAGTTGGACTAGGGTTCAGCGTACCCATATAGTTCCAGAACTACGAGCCACGTAGGTGTAAGTCCCCTCTATGGGCAACATCAGTTTAGTGATCACGCCAGCATGCCTCTATACCTCTGGCAGGGTATATTGGGTCCTCTCGATGGGGCGTATACATCAGACTCCACATTTAGCTCATGTGATTTTATGTCGGTTATTAGTAGCTCCCACAGTTCAATCAGACTTTTTTGCATTGACCATATTTCAGTACAGTCAGTATTCAGTCTCAGCATGTTATAAATTTGGCCATTGCATCAGTTAGCTCAGTATTCAATATTTTCAGTATCTATATCATGTCCAGATTATTTCATTGTTTTATTGCTTTGTTCAGTTATATGTTATTTCAGTTTTACTATATCCTGCATGCTCAGTACCTTTCAAGTACTGACGCATACGTGCGCTACATCTTCTCGTGATGTAGGTTCAGGTTCTCAGCATCCAGATCACGTTTACATCGGTTCTCGATCTCCAATTCAGCAGCATCAGTGGTGAGTCCTCATTCTTCGAGGACTAGTGACATGTTTATCTTTATCGCTTTTGGTCTTTAGTTTCAGTTTTACTAGACCTAGTTGGGGCATGTCCCAACATTTCTAGTCAGTTTAAAGGCTTATTTCAGACATAGTTAGATTTAGCTTAGTATTTTGAATTTGATATTTCTTTTGTATTAAACTCTCAGATTTGATATATTACGTTATAGTATATGGGTATTCCCCATCTTTTTATCTTATTTATGATTTAGCTTCTGCATCAGTTTATTGTCTTTAGTATGCTCATAATCATGCTAACAGGGTTAGCTTGGGATCACTTGTGGTCCTAGGTCCCGTGTCCGCGTCTCAGGGGTAGCTCGGGGCGTGACAGTGAAGCAGGGTTGATAGGACCAGATTTAGTTCATCAAGCTATAGAGAAAGTGAAAGTGAAAGTGATTCAAGAGAGGTTGAAAACAGCGCAGAGTCGTCAGAAATCCTACACTGATGTTAGGAAAAGGGAGTTAGAGTTTGAAGTAAATGATTGGGTATACTTGAAAGTTTCACCCATGAAGAGAGTTATGAGATTTGGTAAAAAGGGGAAGCTTAGTCCCCGGTATATTGGTCCTAACAGAATATCCAAGAGGATTGGCAATGTAGCTTATGAGTTGGAGCTACCACAAGAGTTAGCAGTGATTCATCCGGTATTTCATATTTCCATGTTGAAAAAGTGCATGGAAGATCCTTCACTTATCATACCAACTGAAGATATTGGTATCAAGGATAGCTTATCCTATGAGGAGATTCCGGTACAGATTCTAGATCGCCAAGTTCGCAAGTTGAGGACTAAGGAAGTAGCATCAGTCAAAGTCCTTTGGAGGAATCAGTTTGTTGAGGAAGCTACTTGGGAAGCTGAGGAGGATATGAAAAAGATATATCCACATCTCTTTGAACCCGGAGAAATTCCAGAACAAGGTACTAATTCTCTTCTTAGTGCTCTTTAATTTATAAGTTGGCATGTTGTATTTGCATTGCTTGTTGCGTGTTTGAGTTGAATGTTAGATGTTACACCCTAGGCCTAGAAAGAGTAATCTCATTCGAGGATGAATGTTCCCAAGGGGGAGATATTGTAACATCTTGTTAATTGAAAGAACTAGAAAGAGATAGAATTGGAAAGAGCCATTTTAGGAAAGAATGAAAAATCTGGAAATGTGTTAAGTTAAGTTAAGTTAAGTTTGAGTTTTTGGTCAACTTCAAACGACCATAACTCCTAGCTCAAGATGAGTTAGGTTTGCTTCCAGATACTGTAGGAAATATCTTGGAATTATCTTTCCAACACAGCAGAGTTGCGCGATTCTAAGTTCGTATGAGTGAGATATGCCCATTCGAAGTTGGGTTGTTCAAATAAGGAAAGTCTAATCTGGATTTCGAAAGGGTAGTTTGGTCTTTTCCATACCCTGTTATTTTAATTTCATTTTTTGGTAATTAATTGGGGTCTAAACTGAACTTGGTCAGTTTATGCTTTTAAAAAAGAGTTAGGGTTTTGAGAGAAGAGAAAAAAAGAGGAGAAGAAGCAAGGATTAGTCATCTTCGTAAGGAATTGATTGCGGATTTCATCAAGGATTTGATCCCACGAGGTATGTGAGACTTTCATAGCGTTGGGTTCGTTCACCCACGCGCCAATCATGTTTGTTTCAGCGAAATTTGTTTCTAGAAAGTTGATAGTATGATGTTCTTGAATTATGTTCTTGAAGTTTGCTTTAGTTCTTGAGATTTGATGGGATTGTGGAGTTCTTAATGGAATCGTGTCGATTTAAGAGTTGGTTTGAGTTAGATTCTTGTGTATATATATTGGGTATATGAATCTATAGATGGATTGAGAAAAAGAATTGGATTTAGGCGAATTGGGTTAGAAAATGAAGAAGGGAAAAGTTGAGCAGGTTTTGGGATGCGGACTTGCTCTCCCAGTACAGAAAAATCACCTCCGCGTCCCGGAGAAGACGCGGACTCCTCTGTTTCAAAAACAAATTTCACGATCAAATATTTAAATGCATCTCCGCGTCATGGACTTGTTTCCAGATAGTGATTTCTTGATCGTTTCTCAGGTTTAACTATCTAAATTGATACATAGTTATTATGGCCAAAAAAGAGTATGGGTATACAGACAACACAAGCATCATGGATTGTACAAAGGATCTTCAAGGCACACAAACATCTCTAGGAAGTGGGATATAATGAACAGACTTTGCTGCTTATGGACCAGTACTCTATTAGGAATGCTTATAAGAAGATGAGTTGAGATATGGGGAAAGTGGAATGTAGAAAGTTGGTCTGGGAAACCTATGGGGCTCCTAAATGGCTATTCATACTATATATTGCATTAAACAGGAGGCTGACAACAAAAGTCAGATTGGCTAAATGGGGATAGAAACAACATTGACATGTTTCATGTGTCAAGAGGATGATGAAGACATTGATCACTTATTCTTTGATTGTTCATTCAGTGCAAGTGTATGGACCAAGTTGCTAGCATGGCAGGGAATACATAGACATGTTTTAAAGTGGAATGAAGAAGTTCAATGGGCAATCACACACATGAAAGGTCGGAACAGTGTAGTTCAAGTATATAGGATGACTTTGGTTGGGACCATTTATTGCTTGTGGATGGAATGCAACTGCAGGATCTTTCAAAATAAACAGACATCTGAGGAGAGAATTATTAGACGTATCATTCGAGATGTACATGGAAGAGGATCTCAACATGCCAGATTAAGTGGAAGACTACAACAACTTAATGTATATCCCTAAGCATAGAGATATTAACTAGAATGTGATGTTTGGTAGAGCTTGGGGCTGCTTGTCCAACCTATTGGATGGTTTTGTTTTGAATTGCTCACTTTGGTAATAAAATGTTACTTACCAAAAAAAACTATCTAAAACACTCCTAAACATCATCAGATCTTTCCTATCACAAATCACAATCCTTGAATCCATAAATTCAAATTCAAGGAAAGTTAAGAGTCAAGTCAAGAGAAGTTCATACAGTTTTTCAAAAGTCTTTTACAAACGCTTTTACTTTGTTTTAAGACTTAAGCTTTGAGTTGAGTAAAGAGTAAGAGTAAAGTTCATTTCATCAAAGATTATACGGGAACTAAGTATTCCCAAGAGTTAAAATATTTTTCACATTTGAGCAAGAAAGGAAACACCGATTTCCAAGAGAGCTTTTAATCTAAGTTTTGAGTAATTATCTCAAACCAAAGAAAGAGTTTTGTTTTTAAAACATACGAGCTGAGTATATTTTGAGAGTAGTATTGAGCACCGATATGGAGACGCGGGTTCATAATAACTCAAGTCTCCATAAACCATGTAGTCATCATGGGTAGAAAGGATCATACTTTTTAGATGATTCCTTAGTGCTTTTTAGCATAGACTAGTGGATCAACTTATGTAAGACGTTCTATATGACGGCAAAGTATAGGACAGTTCTGGCAGCGTGGGCAAGACGTTGTATCACCACTTAGGCTCATAGTGGTGGTTGTCGATTAGAGAATCTCCCACATAAATTATATTACTTTATTACATGAGTAAATTGAGTTGTTATTGCATTTCTTTAACAAATTGAATTGCTACCTATTGTTTTAAATGCTTTGTATAACTGCACCCTATTATTGTTGTGTACTTTGCATTTGAGTTAAGTTGTTCATGAGTTGTGTAAAACCAAGGTAAGTGTTTCTTTCAGATTCCTTTCAAGCTTTGTTATGTTTAGTATTCCCCTCGCATACTCGTACATTCAATGTACTGATGTCATTTGGTCTGCATCTTTTGATAATGCAGATACAGGTAACCAGGATCAACATCCAGCGCCTCGTTGATCCAGTTGAGCTAGCGCCTCGTTGATTCAGTTGAGCTCAGAGTCAGTTGGTGAGACTCCTTGCTATCCGGAGGACTCCTTTTACTTTGTTTTCAGTATTTCAGTTGTTAGGATGATCGGGGGTCTTGTCCCGACATCCCTTTTTGTTTTAGAGGCTTCATAGATGAGTAATTATAGTCCTAGTCTTGTATTTCAGATGTTTTGTTATGAGACTTGAGTAGCCATTTTGGCTAGTTTGAATGTTCCTTAAAGACATTCTAAGTTTAATTCATAAGTTTCTTATTTGAGATTATTCTTATGTTTAAGTCTTCAGCTGAGTAAGTAAGTCAGGTCAAGGGTTCTCTTGGGGCCATCAATGGTTCTTGAATGTCAGTCCCGCCCAGGATATAGGCTCGGGGCGTGACATTTTGTTCCTAAAAAGAATGATTCTTCCCTTAAGCCACAATCCCTGTTTATTCTTAAATTCAACAGAATAGTGGAAGGGGAAGAGGGACAAAACGTATGTGCTATCAATAGCCAATTAAGGGGCAATAGAAACCCATTAAAAGTCATTAATCATCCAAAAACATTTTTAGAGAAAATACAAAATTCATTTTTAAATCGTCAATTAACCATTAGAAACGAATTGATTTTATTTCTTAGAGGACCAATAATATTACTTCTTCTGGAACAATTTTTTCTTTTTTCATAATCCATTAATTAATTAGGCACAATATGGACCACAAACTTATTAACTGATGCTTCCAATTATGATAATAATTTGTAAGTAAATTCATTATCATATCATAATAAATTACAAATTATTCCACTAAAAATATATAATTGCACTTCTCGATTTAATTTCGAAATCTATTAATACATTTTATTTAACTTCTCGTGTTAGAATTATGTACACCATCAATTAAATGAAATTTTCTATAAAATTAATTCATTAACGAATTTAATTCTTTATTATTCGTAACTTAATTCACATGACGGATATAAAATCCACCTGCAGGGGTTTCACGTGAAAACTTATAAATAATCATAATTAAGGGGTATTTTCTATCTCAAGTCCGAAACACGGTTCTATCGACTAATTATTGTTTAACTAATTGTATTTGTCATTACCCAATCTATTAAGAATATATTGACTCATAATAAAGTCTCACCTTTTAGTAGATTAAAATAATAAATCAAAATACATAGATCATAATAATTATATCAAGATTAAGAGTACATGTAATGGATGAGAGGATTTGTTTATTAATATTCAAAATATAAGCAAATATCTCTATTTGGTCCTTCAATAAGAAATGTTTTATTATGTATGAGGCATGCCAAATCATACTTGTATGAGGCATTATTTGATTGACAAATGGATTGGGACCCATCTGTCAAGTGACAAAGGAGCATCTATTAATAAGTCATTTCAGCCATTTTTTTTGTTTTACACTTATTTCAATATATTTTTTGTTTTCATTTTTTAAAATGTTTTTTTAAACTAATCTAATTAGTTTATGTTTTTTTTTTTTTTATTGTTTGTTTCACACTTATTACAATATATTTTTTGTTTTCATTTTTTAAAATACTTTTTTCTTAACAAATCTAATTAGTTTATGATTTTCTTTTTCTTTTTTGTTTTACACTTATTTTAATATGTTTTTTGTTTCCATTTTTTAAATGTTTTTTTCATTCTTAACTAATCTAATTAGTTTATGCTTTTTCCTTTTTATGTAGTGAATTTTGGTTTAATTTTTTATGATCATTGTGTAAGTTTTTATTTTACTATATTAATTTTTATGTTATTTATTCATATTTTAATAAATAGTTGTTTGTATTTAATTTTTAGTTTATAAAATCAAGATATAAGTAATTTCTTTAATTCTAACAATTATTTTTTATGAAAAGTATAAATAAAATTTGTAAAGTCGCAAAAATTCTTTTAAGGAATAAATTAATAAAATTATCATTTTTATTTATAATTCCTAAGAAACGTGTAAAAAAAATAGATAAACAAAATATTTATTAAATTTCACCTAGCTTGAATTTTAGGAATAAAAAATATCGCATAAATTGACGGAAAGATTATGTATTTATGTAGGTGTTTATGGATATTTTTCATACTTTCCATGAATAAAATTATTGAAGTATGTAAGTGCAAAATTTGAAACAATGGTTGAAAAAGAAATCAAATAAAAAAATAAAAAGTAAGAGAGAGGGGGAAAATGTCATAAAGGAAGAGAGGGAAAAAGGAGTTTGGGCCATTTTTTGAAATGGGACCCAATTATCCACTTGTCAAAGAATAAATGGAGCCTCATACAAGTTTTGTCGACTACATCATATTTGTGTCTCATTCATAGTAAAAGTTTTCCCTTTAAAACATACAAAATGTACTAGCACAAAGTTGAAATTTTAATATTTCCATAATTAAGATTGAATTATATTTAATCTTGTGCCACAATCATCAAGATGTTTATCCAACTTCATCTTTGATCGTGAATGCTTAATTTATAACTCATAAGAATAGATAAATTTTAAGTTTCCGCATATGAGTTAAATAACTCCATAGACAAAAATTGTCTACTACATATATAAGTAATGAATACGCATATTCAGAGGCGGATCCAGGATTTGAAGGTTTTGGTTGCCAAGTTATTCAAAGGGTATAAATGGATCGGTTTCTTTAATTATGGGTTATGATTATGATTATTTATCTTTTTCTAGTTTTATAGACAATCGATCGAATATACATATTTAGTAATGTTTTTTTTTTAGAAATTATGAGATTTAAGATATCTAATTAGTAGTACATTTTCTTTTTAGAAATAATTGTTCTTATTCTCTAAAACTTTGAGAAAGAAAAAAAAATCACATTAAAAATCCAAACTTGTATAAACTAATTTATACAGTTACCTCAATGAAAAAAAAAAAAAAAATACAGAGAAGAAAAATATAAAAAAGAAAGAGCTGAAGCCTGAAGCCCACTTTATTTTGCCCGTATTCTCCCAAATTATTCCCTCTTTATGACTCTTTCTCCTCTTCTGCTCTGCATTTTTTTCTCGTTCTCCATTGTTGCTGCCTCTTTTTCCTTTTTAGCTAGGTTTTAATTTGGACATCTCGACTTCAAGCTCTATATTATATTGAAATCTCAATGGATTCTCCTCTTCCTCTATTTTGATATAGGCATCTTTCTTTATAGTTCAAAGTTCAACTTTTGAAGATGGACTATGCTACTGAATCAAGGAAATTAAACAATTGAATCTCAAATAAAAAACTCATCTCACCAGTCCTTTGGCTTGCAATCCTGCTGCTGCTATTGCCTAATGACCCTAAAACAGTTACGTTGCACGGTTTAGCCTTGTTCATCATGGGATCAATCAGATCATGGTGTTGCCCTGCAACAAACAGAACTTCATATCACAATGATGGGACACTGTCTAAATCTGACCAAGGAATTGAGAAATAATATGGGAAAACAAATCATGCCATCAAATTCCTATAATTTCCTACCTAATATAGAACTTGAAATTGAGATGCCTAAATTAAAACCTAAATAAAAGAGCTACCTCTTAAAGATGAAGAAGAAACATCAATGGCGAACTAGAAAAACCACAGGACGAGGAGAAAGAGTTAATAAAATGGGTCAATGTTCTATTTTTAGCGGGTCGGGTCAAGTGGGTGGATAACTAAATGGTTTAAATGATATTTTTTAAAAAATAAAATTTGGTTTTTTTATATAAATAATTTATATTAGCAAATTTTAATTAAAATAACAATTTAATATGTGATTGACTTTCTGAGAGAATAATGGATAGTTGAGTGACTTTTGAGATAAAATTTAAAGTTGAGTGACTTTCTGAGAGAAAAATGCATAGTTAAGTGACTTTTGAATTAAAATTGAAAGTTGAGCGACTTTCTGAGAAAAAAGAGCATAGTTGAGTGACCATCTGGTCATCGGATGTTGTGGCATTCCCTCTCTAACACGTAGATCCACCTTTGTGTATATTAACATAATGTTCTATTCAAATAAAAATTTTATTATATCAAGTAAAATGAAATAAAAGTAAATACTATAACTCAACCATATAATTAATAATACTATATCTCAACACTAGAAACCAACAAGTCAAGGTCCGTGATTCATAATTCTTCAATAATTTTCTTGTTACTAAAAATTGATGAGATAAAATTCTTGTCCAGAGGGAGAGAAATTTATTTTTTAAATAATCGAAACCAATGAGTTGAATAAATCAAAATGTGGATTCAAAGAGCGCTATAGGGTGTTTTCTACCATGATACTACCTTATCATGCACTGTGAGTCATGAAGAAATTAACTCAATAGAGTATTAAAATACTTTATTCACTTTTATTTGTCACAATTTGATCTGACACACACATTAAGAAAATAATTAATGATATAAAATTTTAGTAAACTATTCCCTATTAAATAATGTCTTAGAAAATAATTTATAAAATAAGTATTTAATGCTGAAGATAAAATATAAAAAAAAAAAAATTCTTTTGATATATCAAAAGTGATAAGTAAATATAAAAATTTATTTTAGAAATAACTTACAAAGTAAAAGTATACGATGAGAGTACTTCTTTTCCTTTGATTGCTTCATTAGAGAGAAGAATTTCCCTGTTGAGAAAAACAAAGAATGTGGAGGCCGCAATTCAAATAGGAACTCTATGTAAACTACATCAAAATGAAAGGAATATTCTATTTACTTTTGTCAACAGTAGGCAAAGAATTCATAAAAGATTTTTTTAAAGATAAACTTTTGATATAAATAAAATTCATATATTAATGTAATTATAAATTATTCAAAGTAAGAATAAATAAACATTTTAAATTAGATTATTTTTAAATATAAAATATATCTTCTTGGGACATATTTAATAAAAAAATACATCATATAAATAACTAATAAGGCACGTGTAGTAAAATTGATTATCATATACTCCTTCCATTTCAAATTAATTAAATTTTTGAAATATTTTTCATTTTTCAAATTAACTTAATTGTTTAATTTTCAAGACTACTTTAGAATTTTCTTCTAATTTTACCCTTCATTAGTTAGTATTGGAATTAGTTATTAATTAATGTTTAGTTATTTTAATCATAAATTTGACTTAAAGGGTGTGAAACACCTCAACAATTCAATTAATTTGAAATTGAGGGGGTAATTAATAAGGGTAAAATAGAAATTTATGCCTAATTTGTGTCTTAATCTTCTTTTCTTAAAGGGTGTGAAACACCTCAACAATTCAATTAATATGAAATGGAGGGAGTATTAATTACTAGTTTTGTGCCTCATGTTTATGTCCCGACCCAGACCATCGTGATTGGCACATACACTAACCCTCTGGTGGGAGAACCATTAATACTAATTAGCTAACCAAAGAACCAAAGAACTAAGGCATTTAAGTTACGGAAGCAAGTTAAATAGCTAAAAACTGAAGTTCCCATAAACTTCCAAAAGATCTAACAACTAAACAATGCGGAAAATACGAATAGAACCTGAAAGTCAATGTACCAAAACATCTAAAGTTCAACAAGTATAAACAAGAAGGGATACAACCCCAAACTAATGAACTAACAACTAACTAGAAAAGTCCAAGTCTGAAATGTGGACATAGACGAAAGAAGAACTCATGGCAGCCCGGAAGAACTGGCTCACCCTTGAATTCGAACGATCACTGATCTTCTAAGCGAGGTCTGTCAATAGCCGCCTGAAGATGCCATGTACTCAACAAAGAAAGAGCAAGTGCAGTATCAGTACACAACCACAGTGTACTGGTGGAATCATGCGGCTATCCCACTAAGTGTAATATACATAAGTCAATACAACAATATAATCACATGCATATATCGAACATATACAATATTATCAATATTTACGAACAATATACAGTTCGCATTTCTAAAGATACACAATTATGTCAAATCATTGGTTCTCTCATGGAACCCAAACCCAAACTGTTAGCATACCGGAACGTGGTACCCGATCTAATGATTATGCCGGAATGTGGCAACTGATCCCATAATTATGCCGGAATGTGGTAACCGATCCAAGTTAGTGTGTCGAAACGCAACACCCGATCCATTAAACAAGCCACAATCACAATCACAAAGTACATTCTCATAATCATACAATCAAGTCATGATTCATGGCATTCATCATTCGTCTATTCTTATTTACAATTAATTTGATCAATAATGCAACATTTGCATACATACATGTATCATAATGAAGCAAAAACAAGCATACATCACACAATCACAGAATCACAACCATCACCTACCTCGAAACAAGCTAGAAACCCTAAGAAACTTGATTCTTCCCTTTCCAGATTCGTTCCGCTTGTTCTTGGTCTACAAACAATCAATATAACACGAAAATCAATAAACAATCATTAATTACCCGGATTACTAACAATTCTATCAAACCTAGAATCTAGATCATACCCATGATTCCACTACCCAAATTAGGGATTTTCCCACCATGATTCTCATATCAAAACTCTCCCCCATCGATATTTACCCATTAGATTACGTTCTACGGATCGAAAAATGGATTCGGGGAGTTAAAACCTTACCTTTAGCCTTAAATATGGTGGAAAACAGTCAAGAATCGCCTGGGGTTCGTGTCCTTACTCTCAAAGTCGAAAAGTACAGAATAAAGACGTTTTGGGGTTTATTTCTGATTTAAGTCGTGTCGGGTCCGCCACAGCGGTCCTCACCCTGCTGCAGCGGCCTCGCCCGGTGGCAGAAATCTCGCCCCAACAACTTGCACGAAACTAGTAAGCGAAATTAATGATTCCAAGACCTTATTTCACAACACACCTTCAACCAATGACACTCAGAAAATACCCGTTCACGCTAAGATTCATTTCGGGAGTTCTACTCACCCAAATTCAATTCCATAAAGTCGTACGAATTTTTTAACGACTTATCTATCTACTCATGTGATCAAATTTATAATTAAATCACCCAATTATTACCAGATTTCCTTAGACTTTAATGACTCCAATTTCGCCCAAATCTGGACTAGGTTAGGAAATCTCAAGATACTACGAAAAAGTTTTTCAGTCCAAAATTTTACCCCATTGGATTTTCTATAACGACGGAACCCGGTTGTTACAATAGATACCAATTTACCCATCACTCGTCCCGAGTGACAAAACTTAGGGAAAACAGGCTAAAGAAGGAATGAAGTAGTACCTAAATCGACTAACAATTAGGGATACTTATCTCGCATGTCCCTCTCGGTTTCCCAAATGGCTTCCTCAACTGAACGATGATTCCATTGAACTTTCACGGATTTAATCTCTTTGGTCCTCAGCTTACGCACATCACAATCTAGAATTGTAACTGGTTCCTCCTCATATTAGAGGTCTTTGTCTAACACAATTGAGTCCCACTTTATGATATAATCCCCGTCACCATGATACCTATTCAACATAGACACATGAAATACCGAATGAACTCCGATAAATTAGGAGGTAAAGCCAATTTATATGCCACTGGTCCTACACGGTCAAGAATCTAAAAGGGACCAATGTATCACAGACTTAGCTTACCTTGCTTACCAAATCTCATCACCCCTTTTATGGGTGATACCTTAAGAAGAACATTCTCACCAGTTTAAAAGTCATATCTCTTACCTTATGGTCCGCATACTTTTTATGTCTACTCTAGGCTGCTAGAAGCTTAGCTTGATGTCACGACCCAAGCCTAGGGCCTAGACGTGACCGGCGAATAGGGAACCCGAAGGAACCCCAAACAAGCCTCATAGCGTATCATTACACATCCTTGGTCGCGGAAGCAATTAAAACGACTATAAGCGATAAGCATAATCAAGGGGGAAATCGGGACTAAGGGAGCAAGAGAAAAAAGAAGAAGGAATGATACATAAATACAATAGATGAGTCAAGCTCAAGCACAATACACAACTTGTCCAACACCACCTCTAAACATGGATACTTAGCGATGGCCAAGACAAACTACCGGGCTCACCCTCATAGTCAAAACATAACTAAAAAGGAAAAGTCTTATACATAGCAAAAGATCATAAGCAACGTCCCCGGAATGGAAGACTCACCAATAACCTCGATAGAAAATCGTATTAGCCACGCGAAGGAGGATGGTCAAGCGGTGCTCCGGTCCCTACATGGTGACATCATGTAGGCATAGAGTATGCATTAGTACGTTTGAATGTACTAAGTATATGAGATGCAATGCAATGCAACAATAGATGGACATAATAGGCAAAATGCATAATCATACCCGATAGATAGCATATTAATGAGATGATATGTATAATGATGCTTACATAAAAATCATATTTAGTGGGGCGTAGTACATGTGTGGCGAGTGACCATCAATATAGTATTTCCAAGGCCTACCACCCCCTTGGAGAGGCGAAAGAGGTACAAACCCCTCAATGTGGTTACTCGGGCCTACCACCCCCTGAGCTAGGGACCAAGGTACAAGCCCCTCGATACGGTTATACGGGCCTACTACCCCCCGTACTAGGCAACCAAGGTACCAACCCCTCGATACGGTTACCCGGGCCTACAACCCCCCAAGCTAGGCTTGGTTGACTCACAACACTTATATAGAGAAAATCATATAAAAGTATCCATTTCATCATCATTTCAATGATTATATGACCATCCGACTGATAGGACGAAGATTGGACCTTCCATTTCCTAAGAATTTTATAAGTGGGCATTTTATCAAACACATGGTGGGCTATTGTTCATGTAAATAAAATCATGTATTTCAAGAGTACTAAGTCCAACAAATTCCAAAATCCATATAAATCAGCCCACCAACAACATACATATATATAAATCAACCTTCATAATTTGATCATGGAAGCATGAAAACCATAAACATCACATAAAAATTTCATTTCATAATAATATGCAAAATAGACCATAATAGGGTGTGTAGTAGTAACTCCATACTTCAAGAGTTCATAAATAACCATAAGGACCCATAAACTTGAAGTAAAAATAGAGGATAAATGGTTGGACTTGTGGAAAGGAAGGTTTCCACAATCAAACCCACATACCTCAACTTTGGAGAATCCTTGATGAAGATTGAAATGGAGAATTGAAGCTTGAGATTGAGTCTTGAATCCGGAATTAGAGCTTGAGATGTTTGAATTTGGTTGAAGATCTTGGTGGAATTTTGGAGAGGGCTTAGAGAGTGTTTTTGAGTGTTTTGAAGTTAGAAAAAAAATATGACTAAGTATGGGACATATCCCCATTTTATAAAAAAAAACGCCCCAACACTTAGCCTCAAAAATGAGGCTTTAAAAAAAAAAAAACTTACTGGAAATTGCAAATCTGCACAGACAGGTTTTACGAAAATGGTCATAACTCCCTCATCCTAACTCGGAATGAGATGAAACCAAGTGCGTTGGAAAGCTAACTCAAAGGGCTTTAATTTAATAGGTTGTGTCCTTTCCAGTTCCTTGTGTGCTAAGAGATATGCCCCTTTAAAGTTGACCCTCCAAATCGCATTTTTTGCGATTTTTGAATTTTGATATGGTTGCTCTAAAATTCGGGTTAGACCCATTTCCAACTCAATTTGACCCCCTGAATAAGAATATGAAGTCGAATTTCTGAAATCATGCACGGATTTTGAGATATATGGAAATTACAATTATAGGTGTTTCCGAAACATATTTTCGGGCATTTTTGGGGTCGTTTCACTTGAATACTCATCACCTTATCTTGAGCATCCTTCACTAAATCAGCCCCCAAAGGTTTCACATCTCCAGCCTCAAACCATCCTATGGGAGATATACATTTCCTCTCATTAAGTGCCTCAATCGGTGTCATATCTATGCTGGAGTGATAACTATTATTGTAAGAGAACTCACACAAAGGTAAGAACTTATCCCAATTCCCTCCAAAATCAAGCACACATGCCCTCAACATGTCTTCTAACACTTGAATAGTCCTCTCTGACCGTCCTTCCGTCTGTGGATGGAAGGTTGTACTAAAAGTGAGTTGTGTTCCCAATTTATCATGTAACTTTCTCCAAAACTTTGATGTGAATTGGGTACTACGGTCTGAGATGATAGAAAGGAGCTTCACATGCAACTTTACTATCTCTTTCACATACATCTTAGCCAATTGTTCAGCATTATAATCTATTCTTACCGAAATAAAATGGCTGACTTAGTCAATCTATTGACCACCACCCAAATAGAATCAAACTTCCCCAAGGTTTTGGGAAGACCAACCACAAAATTCATGGCTATCCTCTCCCACTTTCATTTCGGAATTGGCATTCTTTGAAGCAAACCTGCAGGCCTTTGATGTTCATACTTCACTTGTTGATAATTTTGACACTTAGCCACAAACTCCGCTATATCCTTCTTCATGCCCGGCCACCAATGTATTCGTTTCAAATCTCGGTACATCTTGGTCACACACGGATGAATTGAATATCGAGAACCATGAGATTCTGTCAACAATTTCTGAATCAAACAATCAACTCGAGGAACGCAGATTCTTCCTTTAAAATTGAGCACACCCTCCGCATCAAGAGTGGTCTCTTGTGCTTTATTAATCACAGTCTTCTTTCTAAGCTCCTCCAAATTCTCATCATCAAACTGTTTGGCATTGATCTCCTCAATGAACGTGGCTCTAACCTCAATGTTAGCTAACACCCCACCTCTTTCTGAGATGCCTAACTATATGAACTTAGACTCCAAGGTCTGAATTTCCTTAGCCAGAGGTCGCTTGGTTACACTCAAGCAAGCTAGACTATCCATACTCACCGCTTTGAGTAACTCCATCCACCTTCGATGTCTCAAATTCAGATCCTCTTGAGTGAACACATGTTGCAAACTATGATGATCAGTAAATACCTCACACTTAACACCATAGAGGTAATGTCGCCAGATCTTAAGAGCAAACACTACCGCTAGCAACTCCAAATAATGTGTTGGGTAATTCCTTTCATGCACCTTCAATTGACGTGATGCATAAGCTATAACATTCTTATCCTGTATCAACACAGCACCCAAACCAGGATGTGAAGCATCACAATAAATAATATAATATTTACCTTCCACCGATAATGCTAGAATAGGCGCGGTTGTTAAGAGAGTCTTGAGCTTTTGAAAGCTCTCCTCACATTTTTCAGTCCATTCAAATGGTATCTCTTTTTTGGTCAAATTTATCAAGTGAGTGGCAGTGGAAGCAAAATTCTTCACAAATCGACGATAGTAGTTAGCAAGCCCTACAAAACTCCTAACTTTCGTCATAGAGCTAGGCCGAACCCAATTCTTAACCACTTCAATCTTTTGGGGATCTACAATTACCCCTTCTTTTGAAACTAAATGCCCCAAAAATACAACTGAATTCAACCAAAATTCACACTTAGAGAATTTCGTGTGTAACTTTTACTTCCCAAGAACACCTAGAACAATATGAAGATGGTCTTCATGATCTTCCTCACTTCTCGAATAGACCAATATATCGTCAATAAAGACTATGACGAATGAATCAAGAAATGGTTTGAATACCCTATTCATTAAACTCATAAAAGTTGCAGGCGCATTAGTCAAACCAAAAGACATAACCAAAAATTCATAGTGCCCATAGCAGGTTCTAAACGTTGTCTTGGGCACATCCTCATGCCTAATTTTCAACTGATGGTAACCCAACCTTAGATCAATCTTAGAGAACACTGATGCACCTTGCAATTGGTCAAAAAGAGCATTTATTCGAGGCAAAGGGTACTTGTTTCAAATAGTGACCCTAATCAATTGTCGGTAATCTATACATATTCTCATACTACCATCATTTTTCTTAATAAACAAAATTGGAGCACCCCATGGGGAAGCATTAGGACGAATAAACCCCTTATCAAGAAGCTCTTAGATTTGAGCCTTAAGCTCTCTTAATTCCGCCGGAGCCATGCGATATGGAGGGATAGAAATGAGACGGGTACCAAGTTCTAAATCAATGCAGAAGTCTATATCCCTATCCGGAGAAATACCAGGCAAATCATTAGGAAACATTTCTCTAAATTCTGACACCACCAGAATAGACTCAATAGATGGAGACTCAACCTCAACATCCCAAATATGAGCCAAATAAGCCAAATAACCCTGCTCTACCAATTTACTAGCCCGAATAGAGGATATGATCTTAGCTTGTTTAGGCTTGTACACCTCGTCCCACTCTAACTTTTCTCTTCCCGAAATTTCTAAAGTTACAGACTTAGTGTTACAATTAAGCACAACATAATAAGAGGATAACCAAGTCATGCATATGATTACATCAAAGTCAGTCATATCCAAAATCACCAAATCAGTCCAAGTCTGAAAACCCTTAAACAAAATAGGACAAGCACGATAGACATGGGTGACTATGACAGACTTTCCAACTGGGGTAGAAACATGAATGGGGGAATCAAGTATATCACAAATCATAGAAAATTCTGAGGAAAATCGCACGGATACATATGAATAAGTAGAACCCAGATCAAATAACACATTATCCATCCGGTCACTGACAAGAATAGTACATGTGATCACTGCGTCAGACGCCTCTGCCTCATTCTTGCCTGGAAAGGCATAACACTAAGCCCTATCATCTTGACGAGCTACTTCCCTGCCTGGTTGCGTTGTACCTCTACCTGCGTTACCATTTCCTCTACCCCTACGGCCTCGCTGATTACCTTATCGCCCACCTTGTGGACAACCCTCGACCAATATTACCATTTTCCACGGGTACCACTACTCTAGTCTGCTGCTGCACGGAATCCAACACACATAGATGGGGACAATCTCTCCTCATATGTCCAGGTTCTCCAAAATTGTAGCAAGTACGATCAAAAGATTGTTTGTCGCCCGTCGAAGGCGCGACTCCCTGGCTATCCTGAATCAAATTATGAGGTGGAGTTCATGAGTAGTTACTTGTAGAGGCGGGCATGGCGGACTAAATTGGTCTGGCTGCAAGTGTTGGCTTTCCTAGCCTTTTGGAATTAGAACCTTGAAAGTTACATGAGTTCTTGGCCCTTTTTGTCAATGCCTTAGCCTGACCGTCTCGCCTCACCCCCTTCACTTTCTTAACAAAGTATGTTACCTCATTAAAGCTCCTCCCTGCAGAGGTCATATGAACAAAGAATACATGCAACTCAGAGTTTAGTCCCCTAATAAATAAACAGATCCTCTATTTTTCAGTAGTCACCAATTGAGTGGCATATCTAGACAAAGCATGGAACTTCGCCTCACAAGCAGCCACAGACATACCACCTTGCTCCAAAGCCATTAACTCATCCTTCTTGCGATCTCTCAAAGTTCTAGGCACATATTTCTCTAAAAACAGAGCATGAAACTGGGTCCAAGAGAGTGGGGGTAAAGTTGAAGATATACACTCCACATAAGCTCTCCACCACTGCTTAGCTTCACCTTGAAGTTGAAAAGTCATGAACTCAACCCCATGCTGATGGACAATTCCCAACTTATGAAGCCTCTCATAGCAGTCTAAGACAAATTCATAAGCATCCTCACTCTCAGAACCAAGAAATACAGGAGGCTTTAGCATCAAAAACTTTGTCAACATTTCATGCTCATTACCAGTCATAACAGAGCCCAACAAAGGACGGAAGAAAACATCATTAGCTCCAATCCCACCCACCTTAGGCATAGTGATAGCAATAGGAAGCATCAGAAACTTAGTCAACATTTCATGCTCATTACCAGTCATAACAGAACCCAACAAAGGACGGAAGAAAACATCATTAGCTCCAGTCCCACCCACCTTAGGTGTAGTGATAGCAATAGGGGGATTTGTGGGAGCTTGAGTTGCTTAAACAAATGGAAGCACTCTAGGACCAACTAACTCTTTCAAGAATGACATGATATGTTGGGCTAACACTGGGTCTATGAGAGGAATACCTCTAGTCTCAGCTTGTAGCTCTTCCTCTGGTCCAATCTCCTCAACATTTTCAACCTCAATATTCTCTTCTATCTCCTCATGATGCACATGAGGGGTCTCATTTTTGGGAGCATTTTCAACCGGTGATCCATCCCCAACAGGCGCCACTCTTTCTCGGCCTCTACCTCTGCCTCAACCCGACCTCTCGTTGCAGATTCCTCAGCTGGAGCATTGACGGGAGCTACGGGCCTGACGCCGTTGAATCTAGTATTAACTATTACGGACAGAAGAGTGAAAGGGGTTAGATACCAATTTGAATCGCCAGATACCAATTGGAATCAGGTTATAGCATGAAAGGAGACAAGAGAAAGCAGAGAGATTTCCTAAAGTCCTATAGCCTCTAGAAGAAAAGTACAAACGTCTCTATACCGTTCCGCAAGACTCTACTAAAATCGTTTTGGTACATCGAGATCAACGAACCTAGGCTCTGATACCAACTTTGTCACGATCCAAACCATCGTGATTGACACCCACACTAACCCTCCGGTGAGAGAACCATTAATACTAATTAGCTAACCAAAGAACCAAACAACTAAGTTATTTAAGTTACGAAAGCAAGTTAAATAGCTAAAAACTGAAGTTCCCATAAACTTCCAAAAGATCTAACAACTAAACAATGCGAAAAATACGCCTAGAGCTTGAAAGTCAATGTACCAAAACATCTAAAGTTCAACAAGTATAAACAAGAAGGGATACAACCCCGAACTAATGAACTAACAACTAACTAGAAATGTCTAGGTCCGAAATATGGACATAGACGAAAGAAGAACCCATGGCAACCCAAAAGAACTGGCTCACCCTTGAATTCGAACGATCATTGATCTTCTAAGCAAGGTCTGTCAATAGGCGCCTGAAGATGCCATGTACTCAACAAAGAAAGAGCAAGTGCAGTATCAGTACACAACCACAGTGTACTGGTAGAATCACTTGGCTATCCCACTAAGTGTAATATACATAAGTCAATACAACAATATAATCACATTCATATATCGAACGTATACAATATTATCAACATTTACGAACAATATACAGTTTCACATTTCTCAAGATACACAATTATGTCAAATCATTGGTCCTCTCATGAAACCCAAACCCAAACTGTTAGCATACCGAAACGTGGTACCCAATCCAATGATTATGCCGGAACGTGGCAACTGATCCCATAATTATGCCGGAAGGTGGCAACCGATCCAAGTTAGTGTGTCGGAACGCAACACCCGATCCATTCAACAATCCACAATCACAATCACAAAGTACATTCTCATAATCATACAATCAAGTCATGATTCATGGCATTCATCATTCGTCTATTCTCATTTACAATTAATGTGATCAATAATGCAACATTTACATACATACATGTATCATAATGAAGCAAGTACAAACATACATCACACAATCATAAAATCACAACCATCACCTACCTCGAAACAAGCTTGAAACCCTAAGAAACTTGATTCTTCCCTTTTTGGATTCGTTTCGCTTGTTCTTGGTCTACAAACAATCAATATAACACGAAAATCAATAAACAATCATTAATTATCCGAATTACTAACAATTCTATCAACCCTAGATCATACTCATGATTCCACTACCCAAATTAGGGCTTTTCACACCATAATTTTCAAATCAAAACTCTCCCCCATCGATATTTACCCATTAGATTACGTTCTATGGATCGAAAAATGGATTCGGGGAGTTAAAACCTTACCTTTAGCCTTAAAGATGGTGGAAAACTGTCAAGAATCGCCTGAGGTTCGTCTCCTTACTCTCAAAGTCAAAAAGTACAGAATAAAGACGTTTTGAGGTTTATTTTCGACTTAAATCGCGTCGCGCTCGCCACAACGGTCCTCACTCCGCTACAGCAGCCCCGCTCTGGCGGCAGAAATCCCGCCCCAGTGGCTTGCACAGAACCAGTGAGTAAAATTAATAATTCCAAGACTCATTTCACAACACACCTTCAACCAACGACACTCAGAAAATACATGTTCACGCTAAGATCTATTTCAGGAGTTCTACTCACCCGAATTCAATTTCATAAAGTCATACGGATTTCTTAACGACTTATCTATCTACTCATGTGATCAAATTCATAATTAAATTACCCAATTGTTACCAGATTTCCCTAGACTTTAATGACTCTGATTTCGCCCAAATTTGGACTAGGTTGGAAAATCTCAAGATACTACGAAAAAGTTTTTCGGCCCAAAATTTTTCCCTGTTGGCTTTTCTATAACGACGGAACCCGATCGTTACAGTTTATGAAAAAAATTACTTAATTTTAAGTTTCAAAAAATCTATATATATATATAGGAGAAACATAGACAAGGTGATGTGGCACCTCTCTATGGCCTCCATTCCTATTTATCTTTTTTTCTTCTTTTTTTGGCTTTTTTTTTTCATTTCTTTTCATTAAATAATTTGTTTATTAATTAAAAAACTCAATCATATTTACTCTTCTAATTATATCTAATAAGTTACAACAAAACCTCCATCTATTTACATTCCCTACTTAAATAATATGTCTCTTCAACTTATTTCTAATTATTCTTATGGTTTACACAATCTATAAATAACAATTATCAATGTTCAATGTTCATTTTCATTTTCATTTTCATTTTCTCATTCTTTCTTTTTATTAGTATAGTTTTTTCCCTCTTTTTATTTTTTTTCTTCATCTTTTTTATCAGTCATGTACTTAATAATGTCAACATATGGTCTTCATTTTGATAAAGATCATAGATATATTCTTCAAGAATAATCACATGGATGTTCACATTAGTTTGGTACAAGTTCATCAAAATGAAGAAGGAAGATTTCATCAAGAAGATGGTCATATTAGCACAAAAGTTTGAATGATTTCCAAATATTTTGAAGACTCATTCATGTATTATTTGATTTCAATTAATATTATTCTATTCTTTTTTATTTTATTTTGATTAGATATATAATTTCATGTTATTCAACAAAAATTGAATTATGAAACTCTACTAATCATCATATTAGAAATCTCAATTAGCATTTTTTACTCATTTTACTTTGCTCTTCTTCTTCTTATTATTACTAGTATTCGTACCCGCGCGTTGCGCGGATATTTTTTAATGTCATAATTTTAAATTAAAATTTATTTTTTAAATTTAAAATTCACATGTTAATATATTTTTTAAATAGTTATGGTAATATATTATAACTATTTATATAATTACATTAATTAAATGCTTTAGTATGCAATTTTATTTGTTATAATATTATTCTAATAGCTATGATCAACTATGCTTTTAGTTTTCGAAATATTAATAGTGAACTATTAATAAAGCCATTATTTTCTTTTTAAAAAATCAAATTCTAACTTTTCATATGAATTGTTTGAGACCATAAAAGTAAAAATATTTTTAAATATTATATGTATGTATAATTCAAAAACCGCAAATTTCAAAAATATCATTTACAAATACTAAATATAATTAAGTGTTGATTATGCAATAATGAGAAATAGAAAGACAAAGTAGAAAATTATAGACTTATACTAATACTAATAAAATAAATTATAAATTATTTTATTTATTGTAAAAAACCATCAAAAGTAATTAAAAAAAAAAGTAATATAGCACGACCTTACCATCAAAATGGATCCTTTCATAAATTTCATATCAATTTGAAAAATAAATAAAAAAGGCAATAATAATAAAATAGTGGATAATTTAAATAAATAATTTTACGAAGTTGATATAAAACCTTTAAAACAATCAAGAACATAAACTTTTGAAAAAGGAATAATATACACTTTTTAAAATTCATATTAAATTAGTTGTTGTAAAAATACTTTAAATTTAAATTTCTAATATAAAATTCATGCATATTCTTTAGAAATGAATATGCATGTTCTATTATAAATAGGTCTCTATATCTATCAACTAATGAGTTTAAAAGTATATATATATATATATATTGTACGTTGATATTTCTCATATTTATCTTAGTTGATATAAGATCTATGTCACTTTTAAATAATTAAAAAGAATTATTATAATTTATTTATTTTACCTTTCTCAATGAAAATCTTGGATCCGGGTTTTACCGTAAAATGCTACTTTTCTTTCTGCAACAAGTAAGAGTACTTTTTCTTATCATACACCCTTATGAATGAATGAATCAAAAAAATTAGACTCCTAAACTGGCCCCCCTCCTCTGTTTCTTCAAAGACAGAGGTACACATCACAGGAAAAAACCCCAAAAACAGAAAGAGAAAGAAGTAAGTCAAAAAAATAGGAAATACTGCTAGATGGCTACCAGATTAGCAGCAAAGTATGCTTTTAGTTCCTTTTGGCATAACAAAACAAGGTAGTAATACGGGAGAAGGTGGTCCAGTAATCTTCTCCAGCAGGGTGGCCATAGTGAGATAGAGTGGTGAAACTGGATTCCGAATATAAAAAAAATAGAGCGAGCGGGGAAGGCAAAAGCTATGACATTGGAATCCGCTTCAAGGTAAGCCCCACTCCACTGAATTGGAGAATTCCAGAACATGTATCAGAGAGTGCTCCAATGGCAGTGGGGCACAATTGAGATAATTTCGACGATTAGAAAAGAAAAAGAAGAAGGTTAGTGTTCAATGAGCTCAATCTCAATTTCTCTTCTCTCCATTTTCTCCAAGTTCTAGCTTGGATTGAAGACACATGTCATGGTTTAGAACTAATAGTTGAGATTTAATTAATTAAAGCAAAGTCCTAACCATAGTTATTTACTTTCATATATTTGCTTCTTAAATATATTGCAATCCAACAACTCTAGATTTACATTGTATTTTTTCTAAATATAATTAAAAGAATTTCTTTTCTTAATTACTTGAATAATTTTTTACTGATATTTTACTTTTTTTTCCTAACGTTTTTCATTTCTCAAATAATATTTGCCAAATAAAATAATTAAAATTTGTAAATTGACTTTTTATTTATTTATTTTAAGAGTAAAATAATTTAGTCACCCAACTTTAAATCTTTATTTTTCCCTAAATGGAGTCCATATTGCTCTATAGACACTGTAGCTCTTAATATTCTATTAGAAGAAAAAATGGATCTTGCATTTAAAAGTGTGGTTTGTTCAGTTTTTTATTTTTCAATTCGGATCTTAAAATCAATTTATTTAATTTGAAATTATCTTTTAGCGTTATCTTTTACCTTTAAAATTTCAATTATTTTTTCCACGTTCTTTTTCTTTATGAATGAATATGGATAATATATTATAAATAATTCTCCGCAAATTTCAAAAATATCATTTACAAATACTAAATATAATTAGTTTAAAAATGTACTATTTTACCGCATTAATAACATTAAATGTGCATTTGTGTTAACATTGCCATGTGGACTTCTTTTAAGAAATAAAGCTTTGCAATTCATTTTTAAAATCAATATATATAAAAAAAAAAATCTGTTTTTCAAAAATAATAATGATAAATTTAAATCTAATTCTTTAAAATTTCCAAGTGGTAAAATTTGTATTTTGTCCCTAATACATATTTTTTTCGTTTTAGAAAACATGGGAAGTTATATATTTTTTAAAAATAAAAATTTGAACTCAACCGTATTTTCAGTTTTTTTTTTTTCCTTTTGTGTTTGTAATTTTAATTTTATTTACGGGTTTTAAATTAATTTAGTTAATTTAATAATAAGTAAAGATTATTACTATTATTATTATTATTATTATTATTATTATTATTATTATTATTATTATTATTATTATTATTATTATTATTATTATTAGTATTATTTGTTTTGAAATCAATATGGAAGTCGTGGAAAGATAGTTAAAAATAGTTTTTTCTACAGAAAAAGGAATTACATACGTTTAAATTTAAAAACTATTTTAAAAATAAAACAGTAATTTATTATTTAACCTTATTACATGCATTTAATATTATTTTTTAATTATTTAAATAATCTATTTTTTGTGGTGCTTTTAAAATTAATTAACTTGTCAATCCCAAAATTTAAACAATTTAAATATGTTTTTTGTACGCTTTCATTTAAATAATAATAATAATAATCCTATTTTAATTAGTTACTTATATATTACGAATAACTATTTCCCTCACCCTAACTCAAAATTAAAAGATTACTCGCAAATTTTATTAATCAACTATCATTACGTGTTTTTTTTTTCAAATACAATTTTGCAGATTATTTGTTTTAAAAGATTGCAAACATAAAATTAAGATTTTATTGTTTTCAAATGACATTTTAAGACAAAATTAAAAGATGAAGAAGCAAAGAAGAAGAAGAAGAAAATTCATATTAGAAGACATTCATAATTATTTTAATTGGATTTATTTATGACTATGTAGAGAAAAGGTTTATGTGAGTAGTTGAATTAATTTTAGGTAACCACTTTTAAATTAAAAAAAATCAACTTGACATGTTTTATTTTTATTTTTTTTATGTGGAAATTTGAATTATGTATTTTACATTTTTAAAATTTTAATTTCAAGTTTCAATTTTTCTGTTTACAATTCCGCCACCGGACAAATTTACTTTTTTAAAAAATATGTTATTTTTTAAAAAATAACCGTACAAAAAGACATTTTTATTATTATTATTCAAATTAAATATGTGATAACTTCCCACAAAAAAGGGAACCACACACCCTAAGATCTTTATCATTCAAAACTAATTAACTTCTCAATTTTAAATTTTAAATAATTTTATAAAAGACTTTAAAAAGAAGATAATTCTTTATTATTATTATGATAATGATAATGATAATTTTACTTATTACATTCTGTTCAAGTAAAATCTTTGTATATTTATTTATTATTTTTATTATTATAATTAGAAAAAGCAACCATGATTATGTAAACTGAAATCAAACTTTCTAGTTTCTGCCATCTATTTTAGCCTCTTTAGTCTCAAAAGAAGAAATAAAAAAGCAAGCAATATCAACCATTGCATCTCTTTCATCATTCATATACATGAAAGCAAAACCTAAAAATTAATCCAAAAATAAAATAAAAGATATAAGTATTAATAAAAAGACAAAACAAAATTTATAGATAAAAATCATATGTTCTGTTGATTTTTTTATGCCGATGGTTACACACTAATAGAAAACTAAAAATTAAGAATATTTCAATACATACCTAATATTTGTGGATACACTTCAAGCACGAAATCTCTTTCTCTAGCACATATCAAATAGATCTATGATTTGGCCTATAATAAATTTCATACTTGTAAATCTTTCTACTATTCTTTGTTGCGTTAAAAAATTATAGGAGTTGTATGCTTGTTTTCTTCGGTAAACAATCCTATACATGCCAAACTATAAAAAGAAGTGATGAAGATTGATTCATGAGATTTTCAATACCAAAATATGAAAAGAAGTGATAAAAATTGATGATTACCTTGACAAAATGAAATTTAGGATTTCGTTGCATAATGGAGAGTAAATCCTTTTCACCAATTGCTTAAAGATTGATGAAATTTAAAAGTGATTAGTTATATTTAATATATGACTTTATATAATATTTAAATAATTAATATATCCATAAATTATTTATTTAATATTTAATTGGGTTGTTTAAAACTTAAAATTCAAAATTCAATATGAATTAATTAGTAGTTATCTAATCCTAATTTTTAGCTACTTGGCAAAGAAGTTTTAAAATCTCTTTATTTAGTTGGATAAATGTTTTTTCTAAAATAAAGATTAATTCATTTTTAAAATTATAACTTTTATAAGCGTAATATTTTGTAATTTTTTTGGTTAATATAGTGATTTTTTTTTTGTATTGATAATTATCAGCATTATTATTGCAACATATATATAATCAAATTTAATTATTTTTAATCCTTTTCTTGATTATTTTTTTTAAAATTTCAGATTGAAAAGTATCCTTATCTTTTGAACAAATCTTTATTCATTGTGCATGTAGCATTATTTCAGTCACATATTTGTTAGTAGTTAATATTTTTTTGTTCCTTCTATGAATTTATTTTTTTATTCTTTTTTTTTTTGGTAAAGATTATGACGTATTAGTATCCTTTAAAGATTATTTTTGATAATAATAATATGTGAACTTTAAATATTGTCTTTAATTTGAATTCAATAACTCTAAAATTTTGTAATAAGAAGCAAGACACTTACAAAGAATTGTGCTCCTCTTATGCTTCGTCTTGCTTATGCTCTCTTCCACATCTAAACTTGTGTTCTTGTTGTAGCTAAAATGATAAAGTTATTTTACGAACAATGGTACATCAACATTAACAATCAACTCCTTAATTATTAATAACTTTAATAAGTTTTTGATAATGTGAAACTATTAAGAAACACTTACATGATGCTTTCTTTCCATAGTTAATAAAGTTAGTAACACATGCAAAACTTCATCCCATATAACTTTCAAAATCTCGAATACGGTTGCAAATCTAAAAACTAAATAACAAATTATATAAACCGAACTATATATCAAAAACTACAATTCATAAAAAAAAATAAAAAAGAAGTATGCAGAACTAAAGGGAGTAACTGATATACATACCAAAAAGACTCAGTGACATTTTAATATCTTGGCACTAAGAAAATCATGAAAAGCATTTAAATTCATATTTTGAGTGATTAAATACATATCTGTCTAGCACCTCCTACTCATATTCATATTTTTCCTTGATGAATTGTTTCCATCATAACGCATGAGAAGACTATTGCCCTTCTGAAATAATTAAATATTAAATATTCAAATTATAATAAAACTTTTGAACAGTTACAACAATGTATAGAAATTTCGAATTTGCAGTATTTTTTTTTTAGAAGAAGTGAGTGGGGTTGGTTTAGAAGACTTACTGGGTAGTTTATTTATAGGATAATTGTAATGCAGTAAAAAAGACATTCAGAGAAGTTAATAAACCGTTTATGAGAAGTTGTCACCAATTTGAAATTCAAAAAACATCAATCAGATAAGGATTCAGATCAATTCAAATTAAAACTTTAAGAATTAAAAATTAAAAAAAAATTATATAATTTTTAATTTTAATTTCGAATTTAACATATTCTTTTTTTTGGGGGAAGTTTTCATATTTTTATTAATAATATAAATAATAATTTTTTTACTGCAAAATATTAAATAAATTATTATTAATATTATTATTATATTTGTATTATTATTTATTAATAAAAAATGAAAACTCCACCCCCCCCCAAAAAAAAAAAGGAATAAGACAATCTATATATTTATTTATTTTTGGTAAAAACTCTATATTTTTTTTTAAATTGTTTTAAATTTTAAAGAAACGTTTAGTTATAAAATAAAAAACTATTTTATTATTTGATTATATTACATATATATTAATTATTAAAAATGTCTGTTTTTTAGATATATAGATATAGATATATAGATAGATACATATAGATAGATATAAAAGATTATTATTATTATTAATAATAATAATAATAAAAATATGATAACTTTCCACTAAAAAAGGAATCACACATCCTATTTTTTAGAACTGTTTTAAATTAAGAAAAAAAACTTTAGTTGTAAAATAAAATAGTAATTTGTTATTTAATTTTATATATATATTATTATGAATATATGTTTTTTTTCCAAAGAACGTGGGTAGTTCTTTCAAATATGTTATATAATTAAAATTTATTTTTAAATAAATAATTAATATTAAATTTGAAAACTTCCAAAAAAAAGAGGAAGAAGAAGAAAAGTTCTAAACGTTAAAAGACAGTTTTTTTTTTTCGTGATTGAAATTTTTATTTTTAAATTTTTATATTTTAAATTAATTTTAATAATTAATAAATTCTTTCTTTGTGGTGCTGACACGTGACACTTTTTCTTCTCCTATTATATATAGATAGATTTATTTAATTTGAAATTATCTTTTAGCGTTATCTTTTACCTTTAAAATTTCAATTATTTTTTCCACGTTCCTTTTCTTTATGAATGAATATGGATAATATATTATAAATAATTCTCCGCAAATTTCAAAAATATCATTTACAAATACTAAATATAATTAGTTTTAAAATGTATATTTTACCGCATTAATAACATTAAATGTGCATTTGTGTTAACATTGCCATGTGGACTTCTATTAAGAAATAAAACTTTGCAATTCATTTTTAAAATCAATATATATATAAAAAAATATATGTTTTTCAAAAATAATAATGATAAATTTAAATCTAATTCTTTAAAATTTCCAAGTAGTAAAATTTGGATTTTGTCCCTAATACATATTTTTTTCGTTTTAGAAAACATGGGAAGTTATATATTTTTTTAAAATAAAAATTTGAACTCAACCGTAGTTTCAGTTTTTTTTTTTCCTTTTGTGTTTGTAATTTTAATTTTATTTACGGGTTTTAAATTAATTTAGTTAATTTAATAATAAGTAAAGATTATTATTATTATTATTATTATTATTAATAAAAATATGATAACTTTCCACTAAAAAAGGAATCACACATCCTATTTGTTAGAACTGTTTTAAATTAAGAAAAAAAACTTTAGTTGTAAAATAAAATAGTAATTTGTTATTTAATTATATATATATAAAAATTGTTATGAATATATGTTTTTTTCCAAAGAACGTGGGTAGTTCTTTCAAATATGTTATATAATTAAAATTTATTTTTAAATAAATAATTAATATTAAATTTGAAAACTTCCAAAAAAAAGAGGAAGAAGAAGAAAAGTTCTAAACGTTAAAAGACAGTTTTTTTTTTAGTGATTGAAATTTTTATTTTTAAAATTTTATATTTTAAATTAATTTTAATAATTAATAAATTCTTTTTTTGTGGTGCTGACACGTGGCACTTTTTCTTCTCCTTTTATATATAGATAGATTATGTGAATGAATGAAGATGAAACATTATACGATTTTATTTTTGTGTATATCTGTTTGTCAAGTTCTAATTAATATTTTAATTTTTGTCATAGTTGGAAGATATAATATTACACATGATACATTTCTCATAGCTATTGCATATTGCTGCCCCTAAAAATATATGATATGATTTGTCATATTAAAAAGCAGTCACAAAATAAATTAATAAATAAATAAATAAATTATTTTTTTAGTATTTTTAAAACTTTTAATTGATAAACAAATTATTTAATGAAAGAATGAAAGAAACAATTTTCCCTTAGTCCCATTAATTATATTAAAACTAAAAAAATGTTATTTCTTTAACTTCTCTTAATTATTGTAAATGAGAAACATAAAAAAAGTGATGTGACATTTATCTTTTGTCTCCTTTTTTGAACTTTTTTCTTATTTAAATTAATTGTTTTTTTGTAAAAGTAGTTTACTTAATTAAATACAAACAATTAATTATTAATGAAAGAACATTTACAACAAAAAAAACTCTTCACATACTAATTTATTAGGAGTAACTATCCATAACTCACACTTTCTAATTTCCACTCTTAATAAATTAATTTTCCATTTTATTTTATTTTTTTAACCTTCTTCTAATTATAAATTTTAAAATAACAATTTTTTTAAAGAATATTTTAAGTTATTTTCTCTTAATTATTTAATTACAATCAATATATCTGTCTATATATAAAGTTAAAATATTATATATAAACAAGATAATGTGGTACCTTTCTATATTTATATTTTTTCTAAACTTTTTAGCATTTTCTTTATTTTTTTCACCGGGTGTGATATTTTAAAAAATAATTACTCAATAGTATTATTCTCCATAATTCACATTTCTTGATCTCTGTAACTTCTATTTTTAATTGGTAATTAAAAATATTCACGACTTCAAAACCTTTCATGTGGATAACCCCCTAAATTAATTAATGTGCAAGTTATGTATTTTATCTTATCTTACTTAGTTGCTACAAGTAACAATTTTAAACTTAGGAGATTTTCTATAGAGTTTTGTATTTTATTAGCATTTATATATATATATATATATATATATATATATATATATATATATATATATATACTAATAGTTTTGGTATATTGCCATCGTTTTTTTTTTTCCGTTTATGTTGCTATTCTTTTTATCTTGAATGTTTGATTTTCATATTAGATTCACGCTAGATTAAAAAAATTAAGTATAGTATATTATTAATTGAATAATGTAAATATGATATTCCTATTCGATTACTTGTGTAGTGTTGATATGATATCTCAATATACTGGAGATGATTTTCACCAAAATAAAAATCTACCGTTTATTATTTTACAAGCAACATATTCTAAAAGATGTAAATTTTTTAGATAAAAGAATATGGTAAACATGACTTGAAATTAGTGATATATTACCACTCTAGGAATTTTAGTAATATATATATATATGACGTGTTAAAAAAGTTAGAGAATGTAAATTCTGAATTTTATTAAATTATTGTTTATCTATTTATTTAGAGTAACTTTTTTCATATTTTTTTATGAACACCGTGAAATATAACTCCGTCCTAAAAATATAATTTAGAATTTATTGAAGACGCACAAATAGAAAGCAAATTTTCTTGAAATTATTTTTCTTTCCTTACACGTTTTTAAAGATAACATATCAAATAGATTATACGAAATCAACTATATTTAAAGTACTAAAAGCATAGGTAGTGGATTATAAGTTGAAATATAATTTATTGGGTTCAATGGTAATAATATTTGACTCAAAATATTTTTAAAAAAATTATTCATAAATCTAATGAGATTCGCGCGAAGCGCGGATGTGTTTACTAGTATATTAATAAAGCTGAAAATGAATACGTTGATATGGCATGCCCCAATGGCCACTATCACTATTTATCTTTTTTCTCAGAATTTTGAAATTTTTTCCTTATTATTTGTATTTATTATATTTTCTTAATTCTTAAATTTCTGATCTCCAATATTAAATATATGCAACATCTCTTTCCTTATCATTTGAATTTATTACATTTCCTTAAATTCCTCTCTTATATATAGATTCTTACTAATTTTGTCCAAAAGAGAGAATTTTACGTATTCAATTTATATCTTATTTTCTTCCTTCTTTTGCGCTTTTTCAATTTGGACGTTTCTGCCATTTATATCATTTACCCTCATTTTATTCAATTTAATTCTTATTTTTACAAATTCAAAAGTCACAAACTTTTCGTTTAATTCAATGCAGTAGTTCCAATTCATATAAATTTTAAAGTTAGATAAAGAAAATTGACTTAGCACCTTTCTTTGACCAAAGATCATATATTTATTTATTTATGCCTATTTTTTAAGTTTTTATCTCATTTCTTTAATTAATAATTTAATATAATATTCATAAATTAATTTTAAAAATAGTCTCCTTAATTGTTGTTACCGTTACAGCCTTTCATAATTCATATTTATGGACAATTACATTTTTTCATAATAATACATATTTATGAAGGGTAAAGAATTTCTAAGGTCTTTTACAATTGGAATTATAAATAATTTATATTTTATAGATACAAGCATACATAGATGCAGAATGGAAGATATATATGTATGTTATTGTCTTCTTTAATCTTTATTTTCTTTCATACCTTTCTCTTCTTTTGGTTTCATTTTTATTATTAATGATATTGTTAATATATGAAGATTACCAAGTACTTAAATTATTGATGATGTGGTTTTACCTTTTAATTTGTATTTACAGGAATTTTTAGAATTATGCGAAGGTATGTTTTAGTCGTTTTAATGATATTGTTAATACATGAAGATTAGCAAGTAGTTAAATTATTGATGATGTGATTTTATCTTTCACTTTGTATAAGCAGGAATTTTTAGAATGATGTGAAGGTATGTTTTGTCGTTTTATTTTTTCTTTATTTCCTATAATACATTTCTCTTCTCTTTTTTATTAGTGATGGATGACATTACAAATACGTGAAGATTAGCATGTAGTTAATTTTATTGATGATGTGAATTTATTTGCTTGATAGTCGTAGAAAATTTCAAATTTAATTATTATATTACTACATCATTTTGATTAAGACTTTGTTTTCAAGATATACAATGAGTTTATTAAAATTGGGTGTAGTATCTAATTATTAGATTGTTTTTATAATTTATTGTTAAATTTTGAACATATGCTTTTGTGATGCTGCATATCTAATCAATTGAATTCAGACGAAACTTTCACTTGATCTCAAAAATAATTTCTTAAGAATCAAGAAGGATTAAGCAAATGAACTGATTAAATGTTTACCATATTTATTAATAATGAATAAAAAGACGTTGTATTCGGCATGCACAGCTCTATAAAAAAAAATTAGGAATGGTATTATATAATCTTATTGATAATCTGTTACCTAGATAGCAATAGATGATTGACAATATAATATCCTAGACGTGTATTAGTAATAAGCTAAAATATAATAGTCCTTGTACGTATAATATCATTCATTCATCTTTTTCACTTATATATTATGCATTTTCTTAATATAACACATAAATATCTTGTTCAGTTTTCAAGACTATTTTTAGAATATTCTTCCAATTCTACCCTTCATTAGTTAGTATTGAAATTAGTGATTAATTAATATTTAGTTATTTTAATCATAAATTTGACACTAATTAATAAGGGTAAAAATGGAAAACTATGTTCAATTTATGTCTTAATCTACTTTTTTTAAAGGGTGTGAAACACCTCAAAAATTAAATTAATATGAAATGGAGGTACCTTTTATAATCATGGCCCCTAAAATAAAAGAATAAAATGAAGGCTATTGAATAGTGATCAACTTGTGGGAGTGAAAATCGATAAGAGATCGGAAGATTGCACATTCATTTCATAATTTTTTCTTTTAGTCTTTAATAATTATGACCGTAAGATGTTGCATTATTTATTTATTTTTATATATGCTCTCTTTATGATTTTTCTTTATTTTATATTTCATATAAATTTCTGATTGACTTAAGTTTATAAATTCTTTTGGCTCAAAATAGTAATTTATGCTCCTGTTGAAGGTCTCTACTAACTAACCATTTTTCTTATAGATTGATAGAGAGATTGTAATATTTAATTTTAAAAAATAATAGTTTATCATCTTTTATCATCGCACGAAGCGATGACAAGTTTACTAGTAATAAATATTTTGACTAACCATATGACAAGCGAGAGAGAGTGTGTGTAGCGAAATACTCCCTTCGTATCATTTTACTTGTCAGCTTTGCTAGATGGCTTAAAATATTTCCAACGATAGTTGTCCATTATATTACTTTGGAATGTTTAATAAGATTTGTTTACTTTGCGAAATCTATGTATAATTTTATATTTAAATTTTCATTTTATTCTTATAATTAATTATAGTCATTTCTTTGTTACATTTTTCAAGACATTATATTTATTATATTCAAAGGGTGATAGTAAAATTACCCTTCTATTTATAATTTCTTAAGAAATGTGCAAAATCTATAGTGGACAAGTATTGTTGGATAAAGTGGGTAATTGTTATCTTAAAAAATCAAGATAAATTAAGTACATTCTTCTAGTTTATACCCTTAGGGCTCGTTTGGTGTGAGGGATTAGAAATAATAGTGATGGGATAAGGAAATAGTAATGGGATAAAAAAAAAAATTATGTTGTTTGGTTGGCAAGTCCGGGATAACTTATCCCGGGATTAATAATTAGTACCGGGATAAGTTATCCCTCCCCATGGGTGGTATAGTAATCCCGGGATAACTTATCCCGAGATAGAATAGGTAAATGACAAATATGTCCCTTTAAATCCTTTTTATATATCATTTTTTACATTTATGTATATTTACATTTTTTTTAATACCATGTATAATAATATTTACTACTCCTTATTTTTATGATAATTATACATATTTTCTATTAAAAAATTATACTATATAAATATAATTTTTATTTATGAATTTATTTGACTAATTCTTATGTTTATTTTATTTTGATTTCTCATAAATTTTCTTCTCTTTAATAAACTTAAGAGGAAAGTTCTATTTTTAAGCTAAATAAGAAAAAAGTTATATTTTTAAATACACATGGTACTTATCATGGGAATACATAAACAAAAATATTTAAGTTAAAAAAAATAAAAGTTTTATTTTAAAAAAATGAATAACTAAAGCTCACAAAGAAAAATTTAAAAAGTTTAAATAAAGTGAAGGGTAATTTTGTAAACAAACAACTTGTTCTTAAAATTTATCAATATATATTATTTTGAATATAACAAACCAAACACTCAATAAGAAATAATCTCAGGACAACTTATCCCATCATAACTAATCCCAACATAACTTATCCCAACATAACTTATCCCATCATAACTCATATTCAAACCAAACGACCCATTAGTAATAACTACTTCCTCTAGTTCATACTTCCTCAATCCAATAATAGTTGTCCACTATACTATTTTAGGATGTCCAACAATACTTGTTTACTTTATGAAATCAATGGATAATTTTACACTTAATTCCTAATTTACCCTTATAATAAATTATAGTCATTTCCCTTATTACATTTTCCAAGACATTATATTTATTATATTCAAAAGATGATATAGTAAAATTACCCTTCTATTTATAGTTTCTTAAGAAGTGTGTAAAATTAATAGTGGACAAGTCTTGTTGAACAGATGAAGTATTAACTTAATTTGTGAGACAATGCACATCCACTAAGAAAAAAATTAAAAACATAAATTAAACATCACTTTCCACTTTGCTCTTTAATTATTCTCAAACTATTACTCCCTCCGTCCAACAATAGTTGTCCATTATACTATTTTGAGATATCCAACAACATTTGTCTACTTTATGAAATCAGTGGATAATTTTACACTTAGTTCCTAATTTACCCTTATCATTGATTGTAGTTATTTCCCTATTATAGTTTTTAAGACATTGTAATTATTATATTCAAAGGGTGATATAGTAAAATTACCCTTCTATTTATAGTTTTTTAAGAAGTGTGCAAAGTCAATAGTGGACAAGTATTGTTGGATAGAGGGAGTAGTAAAATTATTCTTCTATTTATAGTTTCTTAAGGGGTGTGCCAAGTCAATAGTGGACAACTATTGTTGGACAGAGGGAGTAATAGCTTAAAAATGAGCAATTAACTCTCTTCAAAGTAAAATTATACTCCCCCTGTTTCAAATTACTTGTCCACTTTTGAATTGACACGCCTATTAAGAAAACAATGATTTACATAGTGAGTTTACCATTTTACCCCTATTAATTATGAAGTGGATGAATCAAAATTTAAGATTTTCAAGAAGTTCTATCTTTTTCAAAATAATGAATAGAGAGTATAATACGTAAAAAAAAATTGTCGATCCTCTCTTGATTTGTCAAAATGAACAAGTAATTAGGGACAACTAAAGAAGGAAAAGTGAACAAATAATTAGGGATAGAGGGAGTAAATATGAGTAATTAACTCTCTTAAACTTTTCATCTAGAAAATGTAAATGCCGAGAAAAAATAAAATAAAAAAATCAACAGCTTCTTTTAACATTGAACAATCAACTTAACATGGTAAAAGGTTGAAGATTTCAATTATTTTGGACTAGGGGAGGTATGTTTGAAGATTTCAATTATTTTGGAGTAGGGGAGGTATTTTTGAAGATTTCAATTATTTTGGACTAGGGAGGTATTTTTTGAACCACGCATACTCCAATATTGTGATGATTTAAATTAACTTTCTTTAATTTAATTAAGAGATATTAAAGAGAGACTATTTAAAAGAGAGATTAACATTTGAATAATTAAAAATAATTTCTTTAGTCCTTATTAAGTGAACTATTAGAGATATGATATACAATTTTTAAAAATATGTTTAAAGACATAAATTAAAAATTATTTTCCACTAGTATTATTCTTTGAATTATTCTGAAATTGTTCCCCTAGAAAATACAAAGTATGTAAGAACTCCATTAATTGAATGGTAGATATAGAAAAAAGTTCTAACAATTTCTTCACTTATTTTGAAATATGAAAAAAAATTCAACGACAATTCATTTAATACGAACTAGATGATACTCCATCTATTTCATATTAACTGAATTTTTGGGACTTTTTTCATTTTTCAAAATAATTGAATTGTTCAAAGTTCAAGATAAATATTTGATTTTTTTTCATATTTCCCAATGAAATTTTATATTTTCTACGAGATAAATTGTATTACTTATAAAGTTATATTTATGATTTCAAAAAGGACCAATAATAAAAAAAATATAATTTAAATTATTTTCTTAATAGATGTGCATTGCCTTAACAAATTCAAATAGATTAAAGAGATAGTACTAAATAAGAATATGATAGTCAAAACACATACTCCCTCTAAACCATTTCACTACTTGTTGTTTTCCCATTTTGTTCTTAGGGGTCGTTTGCTACAAACATTGATAACGCTAAGATTAGTAATGCAGGGATTAGTAATGAAGGAATTAATAATGCAGGGATTATTTTTTGTCATGTGTTTGGTTCATTGCTTCCCACTTAATCTTGTGTTTGATTTAAAATTGTACAAAAAAAATTCCTATTATACCCTTGTGTTATTATGAGATTGTTTATTTTATGTAATTGGGTCAAGGTAGATAACCGTCGGACAATATTATTATTTTTTTTGTAGAAATTTCTGTTCCATTTAACTAGTTAAGTTATAAAAATTGCTATTAATTTTAAGGTGTGATGTACTACTAAGGTGATCCTTGATGATACAGTGTATTTCTAATTTTTTGTTGGTCAAATATATCTTAAACTTAACATAAATTTAAGACTACTTAAATAGTTCAATACCTAAAGATTGTTACAAAAAAAAAAACAAATAGTTCAAGTGATTAATTGACAAATTACATTTAAAAAAAAATCAAAAAAAATGAAGAAAAAATTATTAATAAAATCATTAAATTACACTAAACAGATTTGGATAATTAAAAAGAACATTTATAACCATTCCAATATAAATAAAAAGGAAATCAAATTACAAAAGAAATTTAGAAAGAAAAAAAAGGGATAGTTTAGTCATTTAGGGATCATTTCCAAGGTTTGTTAAACCTTGAATTAGTTATCCCTCCATTTTTTAGGGATAAAATAAGACCACATATAGTGGATAAGCAATCCATGGATTAAATTAAATAAAGTAACCAAACAAGGTATTATATGAACTAAATTTTAATCCATAAACTATTCTATTTAATACCGCCTACCAAACGGGTCTAGTACATTAATAATTATTCTTGAAAGTAATAAATATAGAATTATTAGCATTTAAAATTTAAGTAAAGAGTATATATACATACTATAATATAGTAGAAAAAAAATATTTGTCAAAGAAAAATTGATATTTAAAATAGTTAAATATAATAAATAAAATATATAATTTTTTATAAATAAAAATTATGACAAATAAAATAATTTGAAATAAATAATTTTAAAAGGGATGTAAAGTGGCTGGAGAGTACAAAAAATCCCATTACCTTTGTGAAGGTACACAACACAACTTTCAATATCCATAAAGAATGAGCACAGCAAACATCAATTTTCTAAGCCTTTCTATCTCTGAGGCGGTGAGCTGCCTCGTAACAGGCAATTACTTTTTGTGTTTTATTTATATGTCGTCTTTTATTAAAAAAGATAGATGATTGTTAATATTTGTAATTTTATAAAATTAATATAAAAATGGTATTATTTTTCTAATTTTATCCTCAAGAAATTAGTTTTGAAAGTATGAATTTGACCGGTATAGAGAAACTAAATAATTAATTAAAAATAAGTTAATTTATGTTTATTTATTAAAATTTAACTTTAACAGAATACTAAATAAAGTACAATGATAAATTTACATAATTTCTTAAGAAATATGAAAATTTAAAATAGTGATATATAAATATAGAAATTTAAGTTCAAAATGAAAAAATAAGATATACTCTACGTTACACCTAGGATAAATCTTAGATATAAAGTTGGCGCAAATAGTATTTTTAGATTTGATAAGAAATGGAGGTGAAAAGAATTGCTTTGACCCACTGACTGACTCCTGTTGCAAAGTATGAATGTTGATACAAAAGCTGAAATTCTTTTTAGCAGCTAGCAAAAGATTTCAGAATTAGCATTATTTATTTTATCCGGGTGAAGTATAAAGTATAATATTTTGAAAATAAAATATAAAATTATTTTATTATGTATTTGGTTTGAATTATTAAGTAGTCGTTAAATTATTTATCCTGTTATTTATATCAAGTGATGAGATAAATTATCTCATATATATGATGGGATGTCTTCGAATAACTTATTTTTGAAATAATTAATTACAAGTTAACTTGTTTCCAACCAAATAACTTTTTAAAGTATAAATATCTTTTGGGCCTAGTACATTTATAAATAGGGTAAATTAAGTGAGTGGGCTCATTATTTAATTTATTTAATTTTAAGTTTTAATATTGTCTATGTTAACACCATTATGAAGGTTGGAAGACACACTTTAAATCATCTAAAAAAAAAAGGGATAAAGTTAGTGAATTTCTCTGCATACTTAAGAGGACAATTAGACTATGAAACTAGGTATCCATTCATCGCCTGAGGATTTTCGACAATCAATTAAGTGAGTCAATCCATTATTTAATTTTAAGTTTTAATATTGTCTGTATTAACACATTATGAAGGTTGGGAGATACACTTTACATCGTCTAAAAAATAAATACGATTAGTGAAATTCTCTACATACTTAAGAGGATAGTTAGATTGTGTGAGAATTTCTGACGATCAATAAGTCAAATAGTGATAATTGCAGACGATCCACTTCCGCAAGGAGAAAATTTGTAATCTTCTAACATATTGCAACATAAAGGCTTTTCAACTTAAGCCGTGTTTTCTTGTTAAAAGTGTTATCCAACCTTTAATGACTCAACAAATTAAAGTTCCCATGAGTCATTGGTTTAAGCAGAATATTGATGATGTTCATAATCAGGTACATGATTGAAAATCTAAAATGGAATTTGTAGTGGATGGTGAATATATAATGATTTTGATAATTTCCATATTGAATTGGACTCACTTGTGTTCAAGTACATGCTAGATGAAAAAGACATTAACAATTTGAAGCCAAGCATATTATTAAACATAAAGTTAGATTAGCTTAATTAGATTCATACAGTTAGTTGGTTAACTAATCTGGTCAGTCAGTTAGTTAGTCACAATCAGATAGTTAATTATGATATTTTTTTCCTTTGATTTTTTATTAGTTGGCTATAACTGTCAAAAAAGTGTGAGTTCTCATTCTCTCAAATTATAATTTTCATTGAATCAATTTTCTCTCAATTGGGGAGTTATGGCTTCTTTTTTCCTTGTTGCAGTTGAATATTCACCACAATGTAGAGTTCTAATATGGTCTCAGAGCAAGTATTTATCTGTGATTAGGATGCATTGACGGAAGCTATGGAAATTCTTCTTTGTTTCATTAATGGCAAAAATGTGAATTTGAAACTCATTAACTAAAAAAATCTCAGACAACGTAGAGTATGTTAATGACTGTGGAAAGAGTTGGAGGATATGTATGATCAAATCAATAGTGCCAAACTATATCAAATTCTGAAGGAAATTAATGATCTCACTCGATGAGTCTTACAAGGATGAAAAAGTTTAAGAAAAAAACTTTGAGTTTGAAAAATCACTACAACTACTGCTTGTGCATGCATATGCGGTGCTAAGGACAATATGCACAAATTAAAGCAGAACATGATAGACGTTTGATTCAATTTCTCATGGGATAGGTGATCAGAGGTAATATCCACATGATGAATCCACTTCCTTCAATGGCACATGCTTTCTCCTTACTAATTTAAGAGGCGAAACAAAGGGAGTTTAGACCTACTAGTCGAATGTCCATGGAATCATCTTCTTTGAATGTGAACACCTTCAATAATAATGTAAGGGAAAGGATCTTTAGAATAAGTTTTCAGAATAACAACTATGCAAGAGGCAGCAACATCAACTCAGAAAACAATAACAAATATGCAGGGAACAATTATTACTCAGGAAGCAGTAGCAATAGGAATGATATGGTTTGTAATTTTCATAAAAGGCTAGGACAGGGACAAGTGCTACAAAATAACCAATCATGGCCAAAACTATAAGTAAAATAACAACCACAACTTTAAAAGCAAGAAGATTATAACTAATGTACATGGTGTGCCAAATGACATGATATCTGCTCATGGAGAAGAACATTCACAGAGATATAACCACCAAAATGCCAGCATCCCAAAAGAGCAGTATGGACAAATCATGAATCTATTGCAACAGTTTTAGTTATAGAATGTAGGGGATGATCCAAACACCTTAAATGTGAATGCTAAAAACTTTACAGGTATTGTAGTTTTCTCCTCATCTATTAATTTTGACAAACCCTCATATAAATAATTTGAATCAAGTGTTGATTTATGGATCATAGACTCAGGGGCATCAAACCATATGACTTTCAATAGAAAATTCCTGACAAACATTAAAACTTTACCTTATCCTATATTAGTTTCTCTTTCAAATGGGTGCATAGTTAAAGTAACAAAATTTTGTGATGTAGCAATCACTCCCACGATCACTATACACAAAATATTATATGCATATTCTTTAAGTACAATTTAATAGCAGTTCATTCATTAGCTCTTTGCATGAGTTGCATACTCTTGTTCACTAATGCATTATGTATATATTACATGCCCCTTGGTGATTGGTAATAGCAATGATGGATTCTACTTCCTATGTTCCAAATGATTGAAGAATTCAAATGATATCACTTCTACTTCTTGTTGTCTTTCTAATGTCAGTTATTTTTTTTGTTTTGTTTCAATTGGAAGTAAGAATTTTGATGATCTTGTCTCACACACAAGTGCAGTTTGTTCACTAATGTCACTGTTCTCCTTGTATATACTTATGCTTCCAAATGTTTTCCTTCATAATAATTTTTGTATGTCTGCTGTAGAAAATGTAGATTTATTGTGGCACAACAAACTTGGTCATGTATCTTTTGTCAAATTGAGGAATATCTCCACTCCCAGCAACCTTTTCCACAAAACAACCTTTCTTGTGCAATATATGTCCCGTGGCAAGACAAGTTAGGTTGCCATTTAGCCAAAGTACTAGCCACACCGAAGCAATATTTAAGCTTCTCCATGTTAACTTACAGGGACCATATCATGTAGACACCCATGATAATTATAAATACTTCATCACTCTTGTAGATGATTATAACAGATCTACTTGCGCACATCCAAAAAATAATGCTTCTATGTCTTGAAAACCGTCACAAATATGATAGAAATCAGTTCCATATCATTGTCAAAAGCATCAGATCAGATAATGGCCTGGAATTTACTAATATTGAAGCAAACCAATTCTTTCAAACTAAAGGTATCATCCATTAAAAAAGTTGTCCATATACACCAGAACAAAATAGTGTAGTGGAGAAAAAACATAGATATCTCTTGGAGACAACAAGAGCCCTCTTATTCAGCCAGTTCAAATTACCCTCAAAGTATTGGGGATTGGAGAATGCATCCTGACAGCAGCCCATCTCATAAATAGACTACCTTCAAACTACCTCAAGAACAAATGTCCTTATGAAATACTATATAATAGAAAACCATATTATGCCAACTTAAATAATTTGGATGCCTTTGTTACCCACTATATCCAAAGTTCATAGAGATAAGTTTCAGCCCAGAACCACTCCTCACATCCTTGTGGGATATCCCTTTGAACAAAAAGGTTACAAGCTAATGAGTCTTGCCACTAAGAAAATACATGTCTCCAGAGATGTCATATTTTCATGAGGAATTTTTTCCTTTTACTTTATCCTCAACAAAGTGTACTTTTACTTCTATTCTCACGTTTATCCCAAATACTGATTTTATTGATTGTATTGAATTAAGTCCCTATAATACTTTGTCGAATGGTCATAATAATGAGATTGTTACAAATACTGATATGTTTCCACACTCAGACACACCATTAGTTGACCACTATCCATCCATTCCCATCACCCCATCTTGTTAAGTTTCACAACAATGAAGAATCTGCTACTTACTGATATGCAGGAACAATCAAACAGTACATGCATAGAAGAGAGAAACTCCAATTGTATAGAATTGGGAAACTGATTTTCAAAACTTACAAAAGGAAAAATATCTAGTCCTATTTATAGATGAATAAAGCTCACTAACTAGAGAATTAATTAACCGACTTAAACCAGCTAACTACCACTAACTCCAGCCTAACTAACTTGTAACAGCATTAAGCTAAGGCACAGCTGTACAGGTTGTTAATTCCTCAACACCCTCCCTCAAGCTAGGTGCTATAAACAAATTCTTCATGCCTAGCTTGCATACTAAGTAGGAATGTTGTATGTGAGTGAGTCCTTTAGTCAACACATTTGCTAGTTGTTCCGAGGAAGGAAGGTGTAGCAGATGCACAAGTCCTTGTTGAATTCTTTCTCTGATAAAGTGACAATCCAAATCAATGTGCTTGGTCCTTTCATGGAATACTGGATTTAAAGCTATCTGAATAGCTGACTTACTATCACTGTGAAGTGGGATAGGTAGTTGTATATCAACAACCAATTCTTTGAACAACCTGGTAAGCCAAACAATCTCTGCTACTGTTGAAGCTAAGCTCCTGTATTCAGCTTCAGCAGAACTCCTTGAAACTGTCAGTTGCTTCTTTGACTTCCATGAAATAAGAGAAGAGCCAAACTTCACTATGTATCCAGTGACAAATCTCCTGGTATTTGGGCATGTTGCCCAGTCAGCATCACAATAGGCAGCTAGTACATTAGAGTTGTGTGAAGACAATAAAACACCAGTGCCAGGAGAACTTTTGATGTACCTAACCAACCTTAGTGCAGCCTCCATGTGTGAAGTCTTAGGTGAATGCATAAATTGGCTCAAACATTGCACAGCAAATGCAATATCAGGTATGGTATTAGTCAAGTACAAAAGCCTGCCAAGAAGTCTTTGATAGGCACCAATGTCATCTACATGTGTGTCTCCAGTAACCCCAGTGTAATTATCAAACTCAGTAATGGTGAATTTCATATTGAACTCCAAGGGAGTACCTACTAGGTTGGCCCCTGCAAGTCCTAGATCAGAGATAAGCTCAAGGGCATATTTTCTTTGATGCATAACAATCCCCTCCTTGCTTCTAGCAAACTCAATGCCAAGAAAATATCTGAGACAACCAAGATCCTTGATCTTGAAACTGGAATGCAGGCTAGCTTTAGTATCCTTCATCATAGCTAAATCATCACCAAGTGATTATAAGATCATCAACATACACCAAAACAACAACCATCTTTCCATGTGAATGTCTAATAAACAAGGAGTAGTCCAGGTGACTTTGAGTGAACCCAAAAGAGAGTAAAGCAGTAGTGAGTTTTAAATTCCATTGCCTGGAAGCTTGTTTAAGGCCATAAAGTGACTTAAGTAACCTGCAAACTTGTTGAGATTTACCCTGATCAGAAAAACCCTGTGGCATGGTCATATAGACTTCTTCTTCAAGATCTCCTTGTAAGAATGCATTAAAGACATCCATTTGATGAATATCCCAATTCTTAGATGTTGTTATAGCTAAAACTGCTCTGACAGTGACCATCTTCACAACTGGAGAAAATGTTTCTTGATAGTCCAAGCCCTCTTGTTGGTTATACCCCTTAGCCACCAACCTAGCCTTGAATCTATCTATCTCTCCTGAGGCTGTGTATTTAATTTTATAGACCCATTTACAACCAATGGCTCTCTTCCCAGGAGGCAGTGAAACCAAAGCCCAAGTACCATTGTCCTCGAGTGCTTTGATCTCTTCCTGCATCGCTTCTATCCACCTAGGGTCTTGAGCAGCCTGAGCATAGGATGTGGGTTCAACAATTGAGGAAAATTTTGTAAGGAAGCTTTGGTAGGTAGGGGAAACAAAATCATATGATAGTACATCTGATATGGGATATAAACAGGAATGAGCAGAAGGACCTTTAGATTCGATAACAAAGTCTTTCAGCCAAATAGGAGGTTTGATAGACCTTGTTGATCTTCTGTTGAGCTCCTATGGAATGGTAGGAGAAATGGTAGGAACAGAAGACATGGGTGTGGAAGTAGAAGATACTAAAGGAGAAACAACTGGACCCAAAGATGGTTCATCAACAACAACTGGTTCATCAGCAACAACTGGTTCATCTAAATCAGGAAAAGAGGATAGACAAGATATTGTTGGTAGGGAATCAGTTGGAAGTTGGGAAGAAGAAGAGTGAAATGGAAAGATGGATTCATGGAAACTGACATCCCTGCTGATAAACACCTTTTTTGTCTCAAAATCAAGGAGTTTATACCCCTTCTGAAGAGTACCATAACCAAGCAAGACAACCTTAACTGCTATAGGACCAAACTTGTCATGTCTGGGCAGCAAAGTAGCATAACATAAACAACCAATGACTTTTAGATAATCCAGAATAGGTGGTCTCCCATACAACTTCTTAAATGGAGACACATTTTCAAGGATAGATGATGGTACCCTATTTATGAGATGTACATCAGCTTCAATGCAACAACCCCAGAATTTAGGTGGAAAATAACCCTGAAACATAATTGCTCTTGCTATTTCAAGGATATGCCTATGCCTTCTCTCGACTATACCATTTTGCTGGGGGGTGTAGGGACAAGAACTTTGATGAATAATGCCATGGGACTGAAACAATTCTGCACACTGAGTATTGAAAAACTCTGTCCCATTATCTGATCTAAACACCTTAACGGTTCTTTCAAACTGATTGGTAATCATGGCAATGAAGGATTTAAGTACAACAGTAACATCAGACTTTAGCCTTAATAAAAAATCCATGTCCATCGAGAGTAATCATTAACCAAAGTAAGAAAGTAAGTCATTCCATTAAAAGTAGTAACTTTGTATGGACCCCAAACATCCATATGAATCAATTCAAAGGGAACATTAGTTGTAGTAGTACTATGTGGAAAATGAAGTCTAATCTTCCTTGCCATGGGACAAACTTCACAGTGATCTAAAGTGCTAATACACTTATTCTGAAATGCTGAAATTTTTCTTAAAACTGCTATTGGGATATGACCTAATCTTTTGTGCCATAATGTTGAATCAAAGGTAGAAGTAAAAGAAACTAGTGGCCTTTGTCCAGTGTCTCTAATATTCCTTTGTCCAGTGTCTCTACTATTCTTCAATCCTGGTAGAATATAAAGACCTCCCTTTTCTCTACCAATCACCCTCACTCTCCCAGTGGAGAGGTCCTGAAAGGTGCAAAAATCAGGATAAAAGGAAACACAACAATTCAATTGCCTTGTGAGCTTAGAGACTGACAGAAGGTTAAACTGAAAATCAAGGATACATAAGACATCTTTGAGGACATCACCTCCAGCAAGATAACTATTTCCTGTGTGAGTGATCTGTGCAGAAGCCCCTGTGGGTAATTGAACTTGACCTGCACATCCTACTTCAACATTATCAACCAACAATTGATGATTACCAACCATGTGATGAGTGGCCCCTGTGTCGACTATCCAAGTAGGATTAGTAATTGAGTTCGAGAAAGATATACCTGCCATATGAGCACTGGCCTTACCAGGTGAAGAATGATCTAACATCTCTCTGATATGAGATTGTTGTTGTGGAGCAATCATGGGTACATTAGTGAAGTTGTGCCCAGATGTAGGTGTAGAAAAATTGGATCCAGAAAAACAAACAACTGAATTTCCAGTATAAGCTAAATGACTACCTACACAAGTTGAGTGCCCAACACAATTTCCACCAACATGCGCATGACTCATAGAACCAGTGGAAACAAAATTTCCTTCATCAGGAGGAAAATTTAGCATATGCCAAGTTCCCACTCACAATAGGAATTTTCTTCTTCGATTTGAAATCAGAAGGATAGTCGATCAGCTTGTAACATTTTTCCCTCAAATGACCAGACATGTGGCAATAGTCGCATTTCATCAATTTGCGACATGAATCCCTAGTGTGGCCACGAATGTGACAGAAATCACACTCTATATGCAAGTTCTGTGTAGGCCTTTGTCCTGTGTTTTTAGCTGAGAAAAGAACTCCAGATTCTACAGTCTCAGTCAAACCACAATTAGCTCCAGCAACTAGTTTTTGACTTTCATCTTGTAATATCATTGCAAAGGCTTGATTGACAGTATGAGTAGTAGATTTCATAAGGATTTGGTTGTGTGCATGACTATAACCATCGTTGAGTCCCAATAAGAAATGAAGCAAGCATTTATATTGTAAGTGTGCAGTAAAATCCTTGGATTTTGGACATTCACAACAGGGTGGTGGCACGAGTGAGTCGTATTCATCCCAGAGATCTTTCAATTTGGAATAAAAAACAGACACAGAGGAGGTGCCCTGTTGTAGAGTGACTATGGATTTATGTAAATGAAACATTCTGGAAGTTGGTACCTTATTGAAGTGTTCGCACAGATCTTCCCAAATAGTAGAAGTATTTGATCGGAATAGGACTCCGCTAAGCAAATCACGGCTGACATTAGTCATGATCCACGACTTGACAATTGCATTGCATCGATCCCACAGATGCTCATGCGTCTTCCCATATGTATCGCGCGTCACAGATCCATCGACAATCCCTAATTTGTTCCGTGTGAGCAATAAAAGCTTTATCGTCTCACGCCAAAGAGTGTAATTCTCCATTCCGACCAACGGCATACCAATTGAAAAAGAGTTAAGAGCATCAAAAGGATGCAAATAGAGTGCATGATGTTGATCGATAGTGAGATCGCTACGCACCAACGAACTACTATCTTCGATCTCCATGGATATGAAATAAGAGTAATCTCTCGATTTTCAACGATCCTTGAAGAAAATCCCTAGATCGACTCTACCGAAGCTCTGATACCATGTTAAGTTTCACAACAATGAAGAATCTGCTACTTACTGATATGCGGGAACAATCAAACAGTACATGCATAGAAGAGAGAAACTTCAATTGTATAGAATCGAGAAACTGATTTTCAGAACTTACAAAAGGAAAAATATCTAGTCCTATTTATAGATGAATTAAGCTCACTAACTAGAGAATTAATTAACCGACTTAAACCAGCTAACTACCACTAACTCCAGCCTAACTAACTTGTAACAGCATTAAGCTAAGGCACAGTTGTACATGTTGTTAATTCCTCAACACATCTCCCATTTCAACCACCACTAATCTTGATGTAGTAATGCAAAAGAGATCTCAGAGGGGAAAAAAAGTCCCTCACCACTTACAAGACTACATTTTTTTCATTCTTACTTCAAAAACCCTGTCACCACTACACAACCTCATCCTACCAACACCAACCTTTCACTTAGTTCCTGATTCACTAAACACCACCATGACCACCATGATCAATGTCATTACATCCAATAGTTAAGAACTTATTGAAAATATTTGTCATGATAGTGAACCATCTTCATATGAAGAGGCATACTTAAATCCTGCTTGGTAGAAGGCCATGGCATTAGAATTTGAGGCACTCTATATTAACAACACTTGGAATCTTGTTAAGCTACCAATAGACAAGAAAGCAATTGGCTGTAAGTGAGTGTATTAGGTTAAGCACAAGACATATGGTAGCATAGAAATATTTACAGCCAGATTAGTAGTCAAAGGCTACACTCAGCAAGTCTGCATAGACTATACCGAAACATATTTCTCTATAGTCAAAATGACTACTATGAGAACCTTAATAGCATGTGCTGTCAAGACGGGCTGGGATATGTTTCAGCTTGATGTCAATAATGTCTTCCTCCAGGGGATCCTCATGAAAAATTCTATATGAAGCCACCTCAAGGACTTGATGTACATGACTCCAATCTAGTCTACAAACTTAACAAGTCTCTTTATGGTTTCAAACAGGCAAGCAAACAATGGTATGCTAAGTTAACTAAAGTTTTGTCTATCGGGGGCTACACACACTCACATCATGACTACTCATTATTTTCCAAGAAATCTAGTCCCCTAATGGTCTTTGTGGCAGTATATGATATTATCTTGACCAGCACTGATACAATTGAGATCACTCTACTTAAGGCTTTTCTGGACAGCACATTCAAAGTCAAAGATCTTGATAGACTACACTATTCACTACAAGAAAACTTTGAATTACCTAGGGAAGTTACTTGGGGATTGTTCGCAGATTATTCCTGCGGATTTTCATGGCAAAATCTAAAATTCCCAAATTCTAGAATATATTACCTGCGAAACTTATTTTCCCAAGAACATTCGTGGTTAAATTTGGCGCCATTTTGCATAAAATTATTACCTAGGGAATTATGTGAAAAATTTATCCTCAAAAATTATTCTCATATGTAAATCCGCTAGTAAATTACTAAAATAAATTCCATTGTTTATTCGTCGAATACTTCCCAGGTAAATCTATCTGCGAATTTAGTTAGGGATAGTTATATGCAGATTTACCTGGAGATTTTCTTACCTAGGGATTTATCTAAGGATTTTAATTCTGCGAATTTAGTTGGGAATTGTTTCCTAGGGATTTACCTAAGGATTACATTACCTGGAAAATTACATGGGGATCTTTTTATTTGCGGATTCAAATGGAAATTTCTTTTTGGGGATTTACCGAAGAATTTTATTTAATAATAAATATGAAATTACTTGGGTACTTCAAAAATTTACTTGAAAAAATACTTGGAATTTTGATCCTAGAGATTTCACTTAGTATTTAATCTTAGAAAATTTATTTGTGGATTCTTTTACGAGAAAAATATTGTGTATATTGAGTTGTGTAGATTTAAAAAGCTTTTATAAACTTTTAATGTCATTTTAATATATATTAATTATTTATATTTAATAATAACTAGGTTATTAAAAGAAAAAAAAATCCGTATGCAATATTCTCACTCTAATAAGGAGTCGAGAAGAAAAGGTTTAAAACAACAATATACATAGACATATATAATTATTAATAACAATGCAAGATTTTTTTAAATTTATATAGGGTGAAAAATATTAACATTTTTAACTTATTTTAATCTTATATTATCAATAAAAATTAAAATTATAATATATTTTTTATTTAAATTCATCTAACAAATTTATCCATAGAAAAAATAATATAATTTACATGACAAAAAGAATGAGTATATCAGTATGACGTTCTATTAAAACACACCTTGATTATCGATTGTTTAGTTTTCATACTTGAAATATCACCATTGTGCAAGTAGAAAAAATGAGCAATCGATAGTTGAAGTGTGTTTTGATAAATAGTTGGTGATACTTTAGGTAGAAAATTCACACTTATGATACTTCAGTTATTAAACTCGAAACAACAAGATTTTTTAAGTGTGTTTATAACTATTAACGTTTCAAATCCCCATGTAAATTATGTATTATTGAATAAATTAAGCACTATTTTAAGTAGAAAAAATTAGAGTATATAGCTTATTAATGTGAAGTTTAATTACTTCCTCATTGATAGAATTATATAAAATGAAAAAATAAATATTTTTTACTTGTACATTCAATTGATATATTATTTTTTACAAGCATTAAAAATTATATAATTCCTCTATAGTATGTTATTAAATGATATTTATTTCTAAATATATAATAAAGTATTTTGAAATATAATTATCAAAAGATAACTTTAAATTATAACTACCACACATATCTAATAAGATAAACTATTAATTGTTGATTATAACTTCCTTGCACATTAAACTTATAAATGAATTTGTATTTTCAATTATTTATTTATAAGAACTTTGTACGTATAATTTAAATTTTATCTATGCTTAATATGCTTAGTTATGATATTATCTCATCGAAAGTGTAAGCATAAAATTTTCATGATATATTATGTGGCAATGATTTATTTTAAATATATAAATAGTTTTCATGTTTCATTTTTAAGAGTTAAATCACATTAACTTTAGCTAATATTTTAAGATATAATTCGTTGATGACTTTATAGTTCTTTTTGTGTAATTTATGAATATTAAAATTGTATTTTTAATATTTAATTAATTTAATTTAATTTAACTTTAAAAACTAATCAAATCTGAGAACAACACCAAAAATTAGTGTAATATCTTTGGTATTTCTTGTACCACATCGATGGAAGACCCTAAGAAATTAGCATATATAATGCTAAGAGTTAGAATATTGGGAGAGTAGAGCAATTATGTATGGGTGGGCACTTGGTTGACAATGGTAATTAATAAAGGTAATTTGGGTTGGGATTAAGTGTTACCCATTTAATATGGGGTAGACAAATGGTATTTAATACTCCCTCCGTCCCTATTTACTTGTCCATATTTCCTTTTTTAGTTGTCCCTATTTAGTTGTCCATTTTGACAAATCAAGAAAGGACAACAAATTTTTTCCTATTATACCCTTATTTACACTTCTTGAAAATTGTAAAAGTGTATGTTGTTTCCCTCCAATTTATTTCACTTGAATTCAAATAAGTAGTGGTAATTTTGAAGTGAAAAGTTGTCATAAGGGTAAAATTGTAACTTCACTGTGCTAATCATTGTTGCCTTAATCTGTGTGCCATTTCTAAAGTGGACAACTAAAAAGGGACGGAGGGAGTATTGGTAATTAAGAAGAGATGTGTATGTGTATGGGTGGATAAATACGGGGTAACCAAGAAGAGGTGTATATGTGTATGAAGTTCTATAAACTAAATAATTATTATGTGAAAGTTGCTCAATAAAAAGAAATTCTTGGTAAATTACTTGCGGATTTTGAAATTCGAAGGAAATAATTATCTACGAAAGTTTTACCATTAGATTATTTTTTATAGGAAAATCTGCATGAAATTTAGTTTCCTGCGAATTTTTGTATACAATTCCTAGGAAAATCCCCAAGTAATCCACACTTTTGTTGTAGTGATTTCTGGGGGCTAGAAATACTTGACACAACAAGAGGGGTTCTCATATCCCAAAAGAAGTTTGTTATGGACCTATTGAAAGAGTATGGTTGTCTAAACTAGGATCATTTTTCTTCTCCCCTTGATCATACTATCAAACTCAGAGCCAAATAAGAAACTCCCCTTCCTTATAGAAAGTTTGTAGGGTAACTGAACTTTCTAACTAACACCAGATTGGATATAACCTTTATTGTTCAACAATTGAGTCAGTATATGCAAGACCCTAGAACTACTCAGATATTTGAAACATGATCATACCTTAGGACTTCACCTCTAAGATCCTGATTACACAATGAGAGCTTATCGTGACTCTGATTGTGCATCATGCCCATATTTTAGAAAGTTAGTGGTTATCTAATGTTGCTAGGAAACAGTCAAGTCAGATTAAAATCAAAGAAACAAGAGACAATCTCCTCATCATCAGCTGAGACTAGTAGTGGCAAATGGGCAGGTTAGGTAAAATTTGGGCGGGTTAAAAATGGGTTGAGGAAAAATGGGTAACATTAATATGGGTTGGGTAAAATACTAGTTATACCCATTTAAAGAGCATCAATTCTCCAATAGTTCTCTCATCTTCAAGAAAATGAGCTGGAACAGTTTCATAACTCTGTTTCCACTTCATAGATAATGCATATGCTCTGCATACTTTAGTAGATTAAAATGGACCCCAAAGTAAAGAAAATCACTTAGCAAAGTACAAGTATAAAGTAAAAAACAAAAGAAAAATGTAAGAAAAGAGACGAGTGCAAACTACGTACTACAATTACACCAATTTCCTTTATTTTCAACACACTAGCATAAATACACAAAAACACCTCATACATAGAGAAAACTTTGATAGCCCCAAATTACTAATAAGCAACAATCTCCACTGGACTCCATTGGAATGTAACCAAAAAAGTATTTACAACAAACATTGTCTAAAACATTCATTTACTGCATAAAAACATAACAGGCTCACATGCCTGAATATAATAAACGAAAAGCATAAGTCAAATGCTATTATAGTCGATCTTGCAGCCTCTTTCTTCATCTCTGCAGTGTTTCCACTTCCTCAAAACTACATTTGGACTTGCTGCACAAGGTGAAACAAATTTAAAAAGTAAATACATTGTTAGGAAACATTGTTACTCTCCTGTGATTCTAGAATTTGCAATATAATTAAGTACATTCCAACTGCAAGCAGACTTGACTTTAGCAAATCATGTTTTAAAACTAAAATAGTAAATACATAGGCCATGCAGTACATACTTCAAGCATACATAAATTATTCTGCAATGCATAACAATTAAAAGGATCACTTGAAGGTCATCAAAGACGGATGGTTAAAGTTCTATGAGTTTCTACAAAGATTTAATCACACTATCTTCTTTTTATTATTTCTACATCTACATTTAACCAACCACACATTTTGCAAGTTTTCAATCCAACTAAAGAAAGAAAATGGTAGCAATCATAGCTACCATGGCCGTCCTCAAACGCCAAGTGCTTCACCGAAGCATCTATTAACAATCCATCAAATATATGAATACTAGATACAACATTTTGATATGCAGAAAGATATAGGTAATAGAACTAGTCCAGGACATAATCAAACAGGATTCCAGCTTGACTGCCTTTTATACTAATATTAGTAAGAACAACCATTCACAAATGTGGGCATAAAGAGAAGAGAAAACCAACTAAAGTTACAACATTTGAGTAAAAAAACTTGGTTCATAGGGGAATTATAGTGTTGAAATTGTCAAACTACATCCATCAGACTATGTGGGAGTGTAGTGTAAGCTTAAATTCTATAATGAAGCAGAGCACATAGTTTAAGAGATAGTGAAACTTATATGAAACAGATAAAGCTCCCAACTAAAGCATGTCAGCCTAAAAGATCAATTGCAAGCGTGTTGCATTCTATCAAAATACGGTTGAAGGTCTACCGCAATCTCATCTTCATCAAAATCAGATTCATTGGAACCTTAAGAAAACAAACAAAAGGAAGAAAAATTATTTACTGAGACAGAATACTGGTCACCAAGGAAAGTAGTAGGTGAATTAGTTTGGCTTCATAGATCGCTTACTGAATTGAATGTTCTTGATCCATCTCCCATTGTTGTCCATTGTGATAGACAATCTGGAATCCATATAGCCCACAATCTTGTATTTTATGAGCGCATCAAACATATTGAAGTTGACTGTCACTTTATTAGAAAGAAGCTTCAGGAGGACTCATTTCCTTTCGTCATGTTCCTATTGTTGATGAATTGACTGATATCCTTATAAAGGCACTTAGTGGTATCAAGCACACTACCATCTTGGACAAGCTGGCTGTAAGAACATTACCACAAACTTGAGGAGGGGGTATTAAAGTTATGTTAGCTTAATTATATTCATACAATTAGTTTATTAACTAATTTGTTAGTTTGTTAGACAGTTAGTTATAGTTAGTCACTGTCATGTAGTTAGTTAGGATATTTTTCCTCTGATTTTTAATAAGCTGATTACAGTTGTCAAGCTCATACACTTGTATATATACTTCATCATTAATCAATGAAGAAAGTGTGAGTTCTCATCCTCTCAAATTACAATTCTCATTGAATCTTTTACCCCATTTGAAAGATTTGACTTCTTTCTTCATTGCTGCAGTAGAATACTCACCATGGCTGTAGAGTTTTATATTAATACATATTGTGAGCAGTATAACTAGAACCCTCAATGATATCACGTATTGCATATCTAATGTCTAAACATGATCTTATATCAATCTCATAATGATCACCAAAGAAAGGCAAAGGGGCTGCTTCAACTAATTAACAAATGGCATGGACCAAAATTTTAATTAGGAGACACTAACGAAAAGAGTAATTTCTTTGTTAGTTGATTAGTTTTTGCATCTTCCTTTCCTAGATTGCTAAGACAACTTGCTTTGTAGACTAAAGCTAATTAGGTCACATGTCCCCCCCTCTAGTTATTATAATTTCCTTTTGCTTAAATATTACGGTTAAGTCAAACCCCCCATACTTTATATCTACAACCTAATGAAAATCTTAGTAGGATGGTTCACTGGAAATGCATAATAAATAAATACTTCCTCCGTTTCAAAAAGATTGATCTGGTTTGACTTGACACGAAGTTTAAGAAATTAAAGAAGACTTTTGAATCTTGTGGTCCTAAATTAAAGTTATGTTAAATGTACAAAATTGTCCTTAATCTTGTGGTCTTAAACATGTCACGTGGAAAGCAAAAAGTAAAATGTTACCAAAAAAGGAAAGAGGTCATTTTTTTGAAACTGACTAAAAAGGAAAGGAGGTCATTTTTTTGTGAAACGGAGGGAGTAATAAATAGTTGGTATCAAAATTTGTTCCATACTAGTTCAAATTCGAATTCCCTACTATAATTCATTTGAACATGACTGAATTCGGAACCTATTACCTCCTCCATCTTAATTTAAGTGTTACTTTTATTGGACACAAAATTAAGAAATGATAAATAAGAATTTTTAAATTTTGTGATCTTATATTAAAGATGTCTGTTGTCCTTCAAATTTTGTGGTTTTAACTATATCATGTCTAGGGTTGTTCATGGTTATGGTTAAAAAACCAAACCGATTAAAAAAACTGATATTTGGTTTGATTTGGTTTTAAATTTTGAAAATCGATACTATTTGATTTGGTTTTGGTTTTACTAAAAAAACTACCGCAAAAATAACCAAACCGAATCAATAAATTAGATAAATAAATTTTATAATTATTTATATATTATTCATAAATCAAATATAAATATTTTGTTAAATTTTAATTAACTTAAGTTTTTAACTTTACCATTTTCTCAAGCCCAACACTTTAGCCCAACTACAACAATCCTAAGTCCAAGTCCATCAAAATTCATTTTAGTCTTTACCTACCCTATTTCACATAAAATAGTCACACTTTCTCTTAATTGAATCACTTTGTTCGTGTAATAATAACTCTAGTATTGCTTAATTGTTTAATTGAACCGACAATTACTTTTCTGTGGATTGTTCATGTATTAGGTGCTTGTGTCTATCGAGATATAAACGTCCTCAAAAAAATTATTACTTTCAAACGGAATAAACCAAAAAAACTTAACCAAACCGACAATAACAAAAGCGACGGTTATTTTTCATTTGGTTTGGTTTGGTTTTAGAAATTTAAAAAAATGGTTAAATTGGTTTGATTTTGCTTTTAATCAATAATCAATCCAAACCAAACCATGAACATCCCTAATCATGTCGAATATTGAAATTGAAAACTTATTAATTGAGAAATACAAACTCTTTTTGAGATAAATAGATTTTTTTATAATAAACACTGAAATTGAGACCGAAAAAGTACTAATTATTTTATGTATATAATTTTTAACACATGTATGCATACCATTAAAGCTAAAACTAGTGAATATGTATTATACTCCCCCGTTACATTTTAGTTGGACTCTATATTTTAAAAAATGGATTTCTTTTTATCTCTTTTAGTAAATTGTGAGAGTTTTTTTATATTATTAGTATTAAATAACTAAATAGAAGTAACAATAATTAAATTTAGAGTGAAAAATTATAAGATATACATTTTCTTAAAAAGGGTATAAAATCAATATAAACCATTTTAATATTAGGAATAGGTTCTGTGCTGCAAGCGGCAATGAACAGAAGAGAAGGTAGCAGCCTGAGTAACACAAAAACGGGTGAAAACACTTGGGGTGGTTTGATAGTTGGTTAGGATTACGTTATTTATGTATTAAATTTTGTATAAATAATAATTTATTTTGTAATATTTTTTTATTATATATAATGTTTAACTCAATTAATATGTTGTTTGGTTTGTAATTTAGAATTATTAGTTTCATTCTCGAACTATTAATAGCTTTAAAAACACCTTTATTTGACTAACTTAACTTAAATACACCTCGATCTTGTAACATGAGTGAAAACACACTCCTAAATTTTCGCCAAGGTTAAGGGTGTTTTTTCAACACTTCTCTTGATCTTTTATTAAGAGTTTCATGCTCCTACAAGAGTTTGAGACCACTTGCTATGTCATGTTGCCATATCGGGATGTATCTAAGTTTAATTAGCCAAGTAGAGACATGTTCTTAAGGCTGTCAATAGTTTGCGGACAAAACTAATAATTTGCGCCAAGTAACTAACCTTCACTTTATATATATTTAGTTTTCAAATTTTTTCAACAAGCCTTAGTTATTCATTCTTAAAATAAATTTTTCATCTTTTTTAGCTAAAATATTTGTGTGTGTGAATTTCCTTAATTATACCGTGTGTTTAAAATAAAACTTTCATCTTATTTTACTTAAAAATAAAACTTTCATCTTAAGTTTGTTAAAGTAAAAGAAGATTTATTATTTATGTTACTTCATTTAAGCACATATCACTCTTAAATTGTAAAATATTAAAATTATTTTTATTTTAGTTGATATATAAAATACAAGCTGTCAATTGATTAAAAGAATATATAGTTTAAAATATATAATTCAGTATTAGAGAAATCAAAATATATAAACATAAAAACTAGTCAAATAAATTCAAAAATAAAAATTATATTATATCATGTAATTTTTTAATGGAAAAATATGAATTGTCATAAAAATAAAAAGTAGTGAAGATTATGAATGTTATACATGGTATTACAATAATATGAATACACGTGGATATAAAAAGTAAGGTATAAAAAGAATTTAAGGAGATACTTTTATCATTTCAACCTATTTTATTTCAGAATAAGTTAATCCCGATATTATTCTTCTACCTAAGGAGAAAAATAACTTATTTCAATACTAATTACTTGATTTCGAGATAAATTATGTCAAACTTATCAACCAAATAAATAGTTAAATGACACCAAAATTAATCCAAAAATTATTTGATATTATCACAAAGCTACTTGTCAGTGTACTAATCAATTAGCAAACGCCCCCTAAGTTGAATTTAATTTATTTAACGAAGACTAAAAGCGAAGGGCAAATTAAAGCATCAGAGTCAGGTGTAGAAACTGACTTCTCGTGATGTACACAGGGGCCGAATAGTATCAACAACATTTGAAACCTTTATTTAAATACTCCATTCGTTCATTTTTACTCGTCACATATTTCTAAAATAAATTTTTATTTTTATTTGTCACTTTACCTATCAAGAAAAAATAATTATTTTTTCATATTTAATCTTCAACATTAAATACTTATTCTTCAAATCATTTCAATACCTAATACTCTGTCCACTATTGATTTGATACTCCTTAAAATACAATAAATAATAAGAGTAATATTACTATATTATCCTTTAACTTTAGTAAATTTAATGATTTGAGAAATGTGTTAGATGATAAATAGTATTTAATAGCAAAGTTAAAATAGACACAAAAGATAAATTGCTCATCTCTTAATTTTCTGAATTGGACAAGTATTGTTGGACGTAGGAAGTACTAAGCAACATTAAATAGAGATAGTTTGATAAAATGCCTATATCAATAATTGTTTTCTTAATCGGTATGTCAAGTCAAACAGTGACAAGTAAAAATGAATTGAGGGAGTAAGTATTTTATCCATTTTATAAAATTTGAAAATTAATTTTAATTTTTTATAATTTTAAATTAAAAATATATTAAAATAGTTTTTAACATTATACTAAACATATCATATAAAAAATTATAATTAAATAATTATTAGAAAAAAACAATTTTTTAGATAAACTAAAAATAATAAATCAAATAAATAAAAAACAACTAGTACTTACAAGTTACAACGTACCATACTATGTATATAATGTATAGGGAAACATATATTAATAAGTACTCCATTGAATAAAGCCCTCCGTGCCCACTTGCAAACCAACTTGCCTTCTTCCTAATCCCAAGAGAAAATTAGGAAAAGCAAAACCACAAGTTGCCTTTTGTTTGAACACCAACTTGGTTATAAATATCAACTTGTTTGATTCTTCGATCACGACGACCAATATTAGTACTATTTTATTTATTTTTTAATATAAGAATAATCCATATTTTATTTTATCTTTATTTCAATATATTTGGTCAACAAATGAACTAGTTCAACTTTTCTTGAACATGCCCTAATACGGAAATTTAAACCCCTAGCTAACGATACTATTTTTGTTATTATAAAAAGAACACTAGAGTATTTAAATTGTTAGTTTCCATTTAGCCAGCAGATTCATTGTTCAAAAGCCATCTACTTTATTTATCATCGATTATTATAATAAAATAATTTACTCACAATTGGTGAAACCCTTTCACTATAATAATTGTTGGGGGATATTAAAGCTTTTAACTAGACAATTTGGAATTAAAAAATAGACATAAGTTCATTAATTGTGTTAAATAACTTTTGTTTTCCTCCGGAGCCTCCATTGGATTCCAACTAAATTCGAATCGCGCAATTCAAGACCTATTCTTGAGCGGCGCTGCCAACAAGATATTTTCCAGTTCCCCGAATTGCCACGGAAGTGGATATGTACTGGAATATTCTAATTCTTTTTCTACTTAGTAATGCTTTGTGGACATTCAGAGGGTTAATCTTATTTTTTTGATAATATTAATGCAAGATTTCACATTTCTAATATCAAAATTGTTTCCTAATTTGAGGTCTAGAGGAAGTGAGCACCACGAATTTGCCACATTCAACCGTCAAGGGAAAAGGAAAAAAATTACCGCAGAGAAATAGTAATGCCCAAATTCCAATTTCAACCTCATAGGGTAAAATGTTTCAAACTTAATTAATGCAAAGATGAGGGGAAGAACAGTACTACTTAATTACTGGATATCAATCTCAACTATATTGGTGACTCCTTGTATTTTTGATATTTTAATGTATTATTTCAAGTAATACAATAAGTCACAAAAGGAAATCCAAAACCTAGAACAATTGCTTTTATTAGAACTGGTAATCACCACACTTGGAAATGTGTAAAAATTGCACAATGGTCCAATCTTGGTACAAAAGCTACCAACTTATTAGGAGGCCTCTAATTTGAACCCTTCTTAACCAAACAAGTAAAGAGAAGAAGAAAGGAAGAAATAAATACTCCCTAATACTCTATTTCAATTTAATTGACTTCAATTCAAAATAGAAAGTTCAAACTAACTGATGTTTAGTGTAAGTTCGAATATAAAATTTACATATTTAAAACTATAGTACATAAGTTACCATAATAAACAATTTGATAAAGTATTTTTCACAATAATTAACAAACTGAGAAAATTAGGATGAAAGAAAAATATTTTTGACTGCTAACTAGTAACTAAACGGGTGGAAGTGTTAATACTTTGTATATTGAGAAGAATTTATGTGATGGTGACAAAGTGATTGGTAGGTATACAAATATCATAGTAACACGTTTAAACAATTCCAAGAACCAACCTTACAGTCTACGAAATCTATGAATTTTCAGTTGTGGGTCTTCATTATGATCTACAATAACAAAAAGTACTCTATCCATCATTCATAACAAGTAACAACTAAGTTTAAAAAAAAAAAAAAAATCCCGAAATGTACAAAACAGAATAATTAATTAATCATGATTCATAGTTAATTTATTACTCTTTGACGTTTTAGCCTTGTTCTGTGCGATTTGCGCCAGCGACTGCAAATTGCACCGCACAATTGTATCCACAAATACACACGTTTCTTCCTTGGTATTCCCTTGTGGAACATCTACTTCATACGATTCTACCACCACCGTCGATCCTTCTTCCGCCGCCCGGTGCAGCGTCGTCACCGATCGGTAATTATTTAGCCGATGATCTCCTCCCACAACGCTAAAACTCAACACGTGTTTCTCGTCATCCAAAATCTCCAGCCTCTCCGTACTGGAACCCGCCGGAAGTCCGGATACAACCCGAACTTCCCTAAGTGTACCGACGTCACCGTCACCGACGATGACGTGGCAGCTCTTGAGAAAGTGTTTGTATGCTTGTGGGTTATCGAATCGGCGGACGAGGGACCAGACAGTGTCGATTGGGGCGGAAATAGACTGCAGCACCGCGGAGCAGCACTGGTTGGGACCCACAACGTGGGTGTGGTAATGCAATACGTTGTCAGGGACAGAAATGGAAACCGGACTGAACCATGTTGTAGCCTGAGATAATTGCGGTTGTTTGTGGAAGTTGTTAACCACTAGTGTGGCGGTGTTCGGATTAATTCGATGCAGTTGAAGGGAAGAAGGCATCCTTTTTTCTTTTTTTTTCTTCTCTACGCCTCTCTTCTCTTTGGAAAAAAAAAAGAAAAAGATTAGAGAGATAACATATATACCATCAAGAAATTAAGAAAGGAATATATATGTACAATACTTACGAATAACTCTTAAAAATAAAGGGAGATGTTTAGCACATCGCTTACGCAGGCTTCTGCAAGTGGATCATCAACTTGCTTAAAACTCGTTTGGACGGAGTCTACTTACATTTTGCCCTTCTTCTTTCTCTTTTATTACGTGATCTGCCACACTGTTGTAATCCGAGGTTTCCTCTGCTGAAATTACTAAATAGCCCTTCATATCTCCAATAAATACAGCCGACTCTCCCAGCCATGGCGGTGTTCTGAACAACTACACTCAGCCAATGGTTTGTCGTTTGATTCATCCTTTTCATCTGCCATCTTTTTTAAGAGATGCCACGTACACACTAAAAATATTTTTTCCAAAAAAAAAAAACATCTACTGATAAGAGAATCAATTAAAAATTCAGAAACTCTTTTCGTTTTCTTCATTAATTATCAACTATTTTTTACCCACGGAAGTACTGTAATAATATCTCAAAGAACAAATAAAAACACGCCTCACGTAGTCACGTGTGTATGTACAAATTTTCATAAACGGTGTTGATAATAGACAAAATTTCCTAAACAAATTTTTTAACTTTTTAAAATGTCTTTATAATAATTTTATCATAAATAGTATATTATGTATATTTTTTTCTATATAAGCTAAGATCAACACAAAGAATACATCATCCATTCAATTCTACATATTAGTCTTAATCAACTTCATCATCGTGAAAGCCTTTTCAATTATGGCATAACAACTAATAACTCCACTAATACGTATATATCACACAATTGTTTACCCTAAAAATGGAACCGTTGAATTATACGAGGTTAAAAACACACGTCTTAATCTAACACTTTTTAGGTCTGTTTACTAGCGATTTGAATATTTGATTTGTTATTAAAAAAGTAAATATAACAAAATACAATGTTGTAAGGATCACAGAGAGTGAAATGAAAAATGTTGTCAATTGAATTTAATGAATGTGCTTACTTGAGTGTACAGGTGTGATTTTTGTTCATTGTGATTATAATTATGTTGTGTGTTTGATTTATTAGATCAGTTTGTCATGTCTATACATATTATTCTTGAATTAGGTATCACACTAGTATATATTGTTACTGAATCAGATACCATGCTGATATATACTCTTATTGGATCGGATACCATATCGATACACTAACAATTTGAACGGGTACCACACCGATACACTAACATTTGTATGGGAGGAGTTTGGGGGGGGGGGGGGAGGGTTCCATGAGTGGACCGGGTAGATTAATTGTGTTATATATGTTACATGTTGATCTATGAGTGGGCCAGGATTGTTTTCGAATGCTGAAAAGGCTTTTGTGTAGATCGAAATTGCATGTTAAACATTGTAGATGATGATTAGGGATCCCTGAAGGTCCGAATTAAGATTAAAAGGGTGATTTATTAGGGTGTCGTATTGTAATCATGTGATTTTTGAATGATAAGTACGAGCTATGTTATAGTTGTGATTAAAATGGCATATATACTGCTTAATTAAATTGTGTTGCCTGCTCATATTTGTATAACTGAAGCGCTGTTTAGGCAAAATGTCGTCATGAGAGCTTGAGAGAAAAATAGTAAGCTAAGTAACAGAGAAAGTAGTGGCCATGTCTTGGGGAAAACTCTATGTTATAAGAAGGGTTAGATCATGATCTATATGAGGGTGGAATGACCTCGGTGGGGGAGTTGGCAGCGGAAGGAGGTAGGGTGACTTGAGATAGAGTGTATGAATTATACGGTAATGCTTGTAGTGAGAGTGATGAATGGGTGGATTGGGCCCTAATTTTATATTCAAGTTACATGTTTCTTTGATTATTTTCACGATCTTACGTGGTGGGTTCGGATCGACTGATGATATCTACCAGTACATGTTGTTTGTATTGATACTATTCTTGTTATGCCACTTGGCATAGTCTGGTTGCAGAATTCAGTGATGTTACATATGTAGGTGAAGACAATGTGATCTCTGATAACTTTTATTTCTCTTTTCTTATGGTGAGAGTTGTGTCTTATTCTTTCATAAGTTGTACTTTGTAGAAGCTCGTGTACCTGTTTAAACTAGTTCCTTGAGGAGTGTTTAGTTTGTTTCGTTGCACATGATTTTGTTATAAATCAAGTTAAGAGTATTTTCTATGATTAAATAAGATTTTAGATTATGTTTTATTAATTTTCGCATAACCATTTTTTAAAATTGAGTGGTAAAAGTTCTCCTATCTAAGTGTTAGAATAGATGCCAATAAAAGTAGAGTAAATTTTTGGAATAACAAACATAAAAATCATATTTGCGCTCTATAGCAAACATAGTTTGCTACGGAGCATCTGATTTGTATAAATCAGGCGTCTGTGTCTATGAAAATTGCGTTTGTATACGTATATGTTATTTATGTTAGGCTAGAGAGGCGAGCGAGATTAGGAGAGAGAGGAGAGAGGCGAGCGACATGGCAGAGAGTAGAGAGAGGTGAATCGTATATGTATATCAGTTAGATAATTGTATATATGTAACTACTATGTATATGTATCAATGATTGTGTTTGTATATCTGCATAAAATTTGAATTTATATACAATTGAATCGAGTTAATATACAATTGAATCGAATTAAAACATTTGTATTTGTATATCAAATCTCTCTCTCGCTTTATGGAAACACAAATTATACATTGCATTTGTATAATTTTTGTTTGTATAAAGCGAGAGAGAGAAAGACAAAAGAGAACTGGGGAGGAGAATATTTGTATTAGTAATTATAAGTGTATAAGAGGGTGATATATGTATTTGTATTTGTATATACAATCTCTCTCGCTTTATACAAATACAAACACAATTTATACATTTGTGTTTGTATGAAGTGAGAGAGGCAAGGGAGAGAACTGAGAGTGGCCATCGAGATTCAGGGGAGAGAGGTGAATGACAATGTGTTTACTGTGAATTAGAATTAAATGAAATTGTTGCTATAACATGTATTTTGAATTAATAATTTGCTATATTGCACAATTTTCCCATAAAAGTATATTTTATGCCGAATAGAAGGGAGGGGGAAAAAGAGTAAGCAGAATGAAAGAGGTTAGTCACGAATTGGCTTCTAGTAATCACTATTTATGCAAATGATATTCTAGGGTAATAGTAAACTATTTGCATGAAGTGACGTCGCTAGGTAAATTTTCTTGCAAGTGATGCTAAGAACATATATTAAAGTCAAACATGAAAAACATTACGCAACATGTCTTTTCTATGTAGGTAAAATCATTTTTATTCTTTGGTTTCCCGTCCGGTGTTTGGAGTCCACACTAAAGCTCCAAATAAATTTGAATCGCGCACTGTAGGACCCATTCAGGGGTGGCACTCCCAACATAATTTTTTTCATACTCAGAGCTCGAACCCGAGACTTCTGGTTAAGGGTGAAACACTCCCACCAGTGCACACTCATGTTGGTGCTTCCTCTGTTCCAATGTATATTTATATACGACGCCACAGGTGGATTAGGTGTCGGGTGTTCATTTGAATCTTATGGTAAAATTATACTATATTTATAAAATATTTATTTTATTTTTATGTATATATAGTGATTTTGAATCCCCTTTAACATATATAGGACTAGAGGTTGACATAGGCGTTTAGATTTAAACTCAAAGTTTCAATCATGAGATATATTTTAAGTTTTCAAACTCCCTTAATGAAAATTTGAATCCATCAACTATATGACATACTTACTTCTTTAGTTAGTAAAAAACAAGACATATTTCAAAGACTTTTATAATAATATTATCAATATTTTACTTATGTTGAATCTTGTTTATTTAATAAAAAATCTATAAAAATGTACTATTCTATTTTAAAATTTACTAATTTAAAAAATGATTTTTAAACATACAAAGACTTTTTATATTTCTTAAATTTCATGTCGATTCAAATTACGTAATAACGACAGAAAGAGTAATTTATTTTGTGCAAACAGTTCAAGTAAAGTCATAACCATGTCGAAAGGGCAACCATCTAATTTGTCGAAATTTTAGCTTTATATACATTTCAACGTGAGGAATGGAATATTTGAAGAAAAAAAAAGAAACATATTATATACCTTTCTTCTTTTCAGTTTATGTGATCGTATTTTATTTTTAAAATTAATTAATATTAATTTTTTTATTTTACTTTTGATTAATTCAAAGCTTTTATAGTCATTGAATAACAAGTTTTAATTTTTTTTATATATTTTATTAAATTTCTTATCGTATCAAGTATGATAAATAAATTAAACGGAGAAATATGTGCTTACAATATGGTTCGTTTCTTAAGATTATCAACTTGATGGAGTCTCGTGCTTCTTCTCCTCTTTTTCCCTTTTACTTTTCTTGAGGAGGCTGGTGAGAATGCACTTGCACAAACAAGTTGCTAATTTCTTTCATATTTAAACAAATTATTAGAGATGATGATTAAAGTTATTGCAATTTGTAGATAAAAGTCTAGTAACAACTTTGTATTATTATTGAAATTTTCTTGGAGATTGATTGCAATTTGAAATTAACAATGGCCTAAATTATGATCCTATATTTAATAAGAAAGTTCAATGTACATGGTATATATCTATCTATTTTAGTGGTGACAAACGAGCGAATTGAATTGTTGAAATTGATTTGAGCTAAAATGAGTTGGACTACAATCCACTTATTATATGAATATGAATAAAAAGTGAATTTAGTAAAATATGAATTAAGTTATATGGTTTTATTTTCCACCGCTAAACCAAAATTACCAAATCACAAGATTTGAACTACTATTCATTAGCTGCTATGTAAACGATAATTGGTCAGTACATGTAATATCTTCAGGATCCAATTAATTAGCTGCTATCTAAATATCTTCAGGATCCAATTAACCAAAAGGGTCATCATCAAAGTTTAATCCAGAGAAATTATAAAACTAGAATACGATTTATGACGGACATTATGAGTTCATCTGAATTCTTTTTTTTTTTTTTGCACAAACTATATGTGTACATATTATATATGTGTTATATGATCACACTTATTTTTATCTATCAACTCTAAATTCTTAATTCGTCTATAGATAAAAATAACTGTCTTTTCAAAAAATGAACGTGAAAAAGGTTAATGCGCTTTCTTCCAAGTTGGGATCTAAATTTTTCAAGTTTATGATCCACTTGACATTAAAAGTAGTATTTGGTTAGATTGAGGAAGATTTTATGGAGGAATTTGCTAATTATATATTCTTATAAAAATAAATAAAGCAGTAGCACCTTGTATGAGATGTGCACTCTTCAACAACATGAGTTTAATTAAGGGTGTATTTGGTACAAACTGAAATATTTTTCAATTTTTTCATGTTTTTCCTTTGTGAAAATAAGTTGCTTAAAAAATGAGGAAAATGACTTTCCTAATAAAAGTAGGAAAATCAAAATTTATATGTGACATTCCAATAAGTTCATTGTTTTTTTCCGCATTCTCAACCCTTGACCATCTCACCCTTCGCCACCTATGTACCCCACTCCTTACTTATCTCATCCCCCACAATATTTTGTTAGATTATTTGAATTAATCATTTTTTGTTTACTTACCAAACATTTAAAAAAAAAAAAAATAATTAGAAAATCTACTTATAAAAAAAATAAAAACTTTTGTACCAAACACCCCTTAGTTATATATTTATTTGTTAAGTAACTTAATCAACCAGAGATTAACCAAAAGTTTCAAAGCTTAAATTTAGGCTTTAAGTCAGCCCATGGTTTTAGTTTTCAGTCCCAACAAAATGGATTATGTTGCACTCCAAATACATACGAGGAATATATCTAGCACTACCAAAAAAAAAGAACAAATGATATTTCGTAATTCCTTTTTTATATTAAAAAAAAAAAAAAACTCAGGCTTTAATAACACATGACTATTTTATTAAATTTATTTGAAGTCTAAAATCTAAATACATAACAAAATGGGGAAAGTGCAATGTAGAAATGAAACCTGGTCTAAAATGAAGAGTTACCTTGATGTATATTAGTGTAATGATCCCTTCAGTCATAAAGTCATTTTAAGATGGTTAGGGCTATAGTACTCATGCTAGAGACCTCATAGTGAAATGAGCTAATAAAAACTGAATATGGAGAGGTTTTAAAATTGTTATAAAAATGATTCCTTCGACATAAAAACTGCTCTGAGGGGGTGGATGAAGTAGAAACTGTGAATTAGGCTATTGGATCATGTGAAAAGCTATTGCATGATGAGATAACCCTTGGGTAATATATATTAGACCTGGTAGAATTAAGTAGATTTGAATGCCCAAGACTATTCATGCACTTTTCTTTTGAGTGATCTAGAGACTTCTATATGCACCCCAACATCTAGCGTTGTTACATTTCATATATGACTGCGATCTAGAGACTTCTATATTCACCCCAACTGTCCAAACATGCTCTTATTCATGTACTCTACACAAGAAAAATGTTTTCACATAAAATTAGAGTAATCAGTTAACTGTCAAGTTCAGGTTCAATTGCATACTCAAGCACAAACCTCAGGCATTGGACTCAAAAGAAATAGAGGATGAAGGCAAGGAAAAGTTCTTCAGTGGGCTAAACCTAAACCACTAATTTGGATCATAACAATCACTGCCTAGCCTAAAGCAACAAGTAGAACCAATTCAAAACTCCATACACCAAAGTAGTATGCAAGCACGGGCTATTCAGCTCGAGTTGCATATATATTATTCAAACTAAAACACACTACTTATTTATACCGAGTCCTTACACATAGCCACAAAGAAAGCATAATACAAATAGTATTTCACACTTATTTGCTTAAAATCCTGAATCCGCCACTCGTGCTCAGCTCAAGTTGCAGATCTATAACTCAAGATACTTAAAACACACTTATTTATACTGAATCCTTGCACATTGTCATAAAGGAGCATTAATACACTACTATTTCACACGTACCGATTTTTTAAAATCCTGAATCCGCCTCCAAATGTGATGGAACACATTTTTCCTTCACACCAGCTAATGTCTGGCTTATGGCAGTCCCTTACTAGGCAGAGGGACTTCATTCCTGCAGACTTCCCATGTTGGAAGCCTTCTCATTTTTCATAATGGCATGGAATAATGTAGCTCGATCCTCCTCAACAATTTCTCTCAACAATTCATCTTCAATTTTTGGAGCTTGCCAGTGAGAAGGGTCCTCCACAAGGTCTTCACTGAATATCATGCTTGATACCCATTCTTTCCATGTTGTTCTTTTGTATTTCTCCTCTTCCAGTGTGCCCGTTGCCAGAAGCTGGTAGACATACACAACTTTGTCCTGACCAGGACGAAAAGCTCGTGCAATGGCTTGCTTGCTCTTAGAAGGATTCCACTCTGAATCCAGTAATATTACACGTGATGCTGCGGTCAAGCTAATGCCTTCTGCACAAGTTGTAATGGATGCCAACATAACCTTTGATGGTCCACCTGGCTCCTCAAATTGATCCATTATCCTTCCTCTTTGAAAAAGCTCAATGTCACCTTGAAGCACCAGTACTTCGATGCCCTTTCTCCACCCATAGAACCTCTCAAATATCTCCAGAAAAAGATTAATTGGAGCAATATTGTGGCAAAATATCAAAACCTTTTCTCTCCTGAGGAGACAACGAGGAATTAGGCTCATTACAAATTTGACTTTTGAACCCAGCTTCAGATCAAACTTGAATTTCTGGAGAGCCTCCAGCTCCTCTTCCTTGAAGTACTGGCTAGAACATGCTGTCGTTCTGATCAACCAAGGATGGATTGCACCAAGGGTAATCAACAGCTCTAACTCCAGAGGAAATCCTTTGTAGATGGGCCTTTGATTTTGAAGCTTCACCAAAATTTCTTGTTGAAGAGTAGTTGATTTCATCATCAAGGTGTAACATTGTAAACCAGGAAGGTTATCAGATGTTCCACCGTCATGCACATCTATGAATCCACCTGTTAGTTTCTTCAATATGTTTAGGCCTTCTTTCCTTTTCTTGGGGATGTCTGAATCAATGACGGTTGAAATTTTATCAATAAACATCTTTCTTGCTCGATTTTCCAATGAAAAGCGCGATGCACCTTTGTTTTTCTTCTTGTACTTGGGATCCAGCTCCTTCAAGACCTCATCAACAAAGGTTGGCCTTGCTAAGGTAAGTGTATTGAAATACTCTCCAAAATTATTCTGAAATAATGTACCAGAAAGTAATATCCTAAGCCGTGTATTGACCTTCATTAGACCCTTTCTTAACCTGGATTTTGTACTTCTTGGGTTGTGTCCTTCATCAAGTATTAGTAGCCCTGGACACTGCCGCAACACCTGGGCCATATATTTCCTATGCGCATAAGGTGAATCTTCCCGTGTCAGTGTTAAAAAAGAGGTATAACCCATAAGGAGAACACTGGGTTGCGAAAGCCACATCTGCATTTTCTCAAGGCAGTCCAAGACATGCATGACATCTTGGTTGCGAGGAAGACCAGGACATAATTTCACCTTTTCCCTTAGAACCTCTCCCTTAAAGGTTTGACCACCATGAATTTGGTAGACTGGCACAGGAATCTTCCACTTTAGTACTTCTTTGTACCAGGTGTAGAGTGTTGTCTTGGGAGCAAGGACCAATGGTCGTGATCCAGGAAATAACTTCAGGTAGCTTACAAGGAAGGAAATAATTAGTAAGGTTTTCCCAGCTCCTGGAGTATGAGAAATAACACAGCCACCTCTCTCTTTGCTCTCTGGTTGCATTTCTGCAGGTACTATGGATCCAGCAATATTTTTCCACAGAAATTCAAAGGCTCTCTTTTGGTGTACCCGTAATTTTTTTCCTAGATCAGGTATCAACGCCCAGACATTTCCTTCCCCTCCTCCTGATGATGAGGGTGCTCTGGAAGAAACAGGAATGGACAAAGTATCAAGGCCATCATCATCCTGCTTGTGATCTGTAGCTTCTTCAGTTCTTTGCTCCTTGTTGGAACTGTAGTTTGACGAAGGCATCTATAGATATGAACGAATGGTTAGTAAGCATGGTGAAGAAAATAAGCAAAAGAGTGTAGCAATAAAAGCCTAATATGCAAGAATCATAGTCTAGATCTGCTTCTACATGTGTACTGAACTACATGCCGAATATACTTCCTATTACGTGTAGGATAAAATGATGACATAGACCATGAAAAAGAACATCTCTATGTAAAAAAAATTTGGGAAGTGCCACCATTTCTTGGAATCTTCTTCCGGGGAATCTCTCAGACCTCTTAAGCAGATGCATCAGAATAAGAGAAACTGAAATAAGTTTGAGACTTTTGACTTACAAAGGGTGGTGGAACATCCTTTATTTCGGTGCTAACGAATCCACATAGCCGGCAAATAATTCCAATTTCTTCATTCAGTCGATAATCATGTCGACAAACTTCTCCACGTATTTCAGCTCCTATCCTGACATTACTTGCATATTGAACATGGGAATCCTGTGTCACATTTGATAAGGACAACATCAAACATAAGGTAGCACAGCAGTTATATAATCGATAGACAAAAGAAAAATAACACACCGTTGATCAAGACAATATCAAAACATAAAACAGTGACCAGTCCAATAATTTCCAGCAAAAAGCACATTCCACGAACAATATGTCTTTGTTAACATAATCAATGCCAGTAATTATTAAAATAACATACCTCACTGTCATCTAGAAGATAACATGATGCCAGGGCTAGTTCCATCTCCTTCCATAGCATATCAATTTCTGAAACCTCTTCGTCCCTATTCATTGCGAGATGATCACCTGACTCTCTGTGGCCAGATTTTGTTGACTGAAACTCTTTCCACTGATCAATTATTGGTGGCTGTTCCTTATTAAGTGTGGCATCAATGTTCGCCATGCACCTTCTAATCAATTCCTTGTACACATTAGCCGCTACAGAACCCTTTTTGAATGATCTTATATCATAAATACTATCCTTCTTTGAAGTATTTCTTTTGTATTTCTTATGTGAACCTAACGCCCCACCTCTTCGATCAAGTCCCATGAACTTTAACTTTGAAATTTTGACTTGACCCCAGCGTCTAGCTTCTGGTTTTGTGAAGTTCATTTTGGAAGCTTTCCTATCATGCGATGTTGAAGAACTATTGAAATAAATATATCTGGAAACTATTTCACCAATCTCTGCAGACAAATGTTCAGGAACATCAACATCAAGCGGAACCTGTTCATGGACAGTTAAATCAGTTCCTGAAGAAGGATGCAGGGGAACAATAGCAAGTTGATGTTGACTGTCAGCTGTAACTGATTTCTTGTCTGCAAGCTTATTTACATCTGATTTGAGTGCATTTCTCCATCCGGATGAACTTTCAGAGGACTTCTCATGAGGTCTGATGCTTCCTACAAACAACTCTCTCTTGTAAGACCTGGCAATTTCATCGATTTCACCAGTTCGATAAGCATGATCAGCCTGAATAGAAAGTGCAAGTGGTAGTTCTTCATACTCCACTTTTCTCCTACCCCCAACTAACCTTGTCATCTCAACATCAAATTCTGCCATATCATCATCACATCCATAATAACGCTCTGGCTGTACAAATCGACGCTTTGACCTTCGTGGGCCCATTAGATCATACAGAACTAGAGGCCCAGCTTCACTAAGGTCACTGGTAGAATTTACATCTGGGATATCCCTACTGAATTGAAAAACAGTGGTTGTTTGAACTCCGTCTTCTAACTTGAAATTCACGGAGTGAGAATGTTGGTTTGGATTTGATTCTTTCTTGACTAGATCATCATCCACAATCTCATAGACAATCTGGTTATGGATCGATCTTACATCAAATGTAGCTTCTTTCAGGACAGATGCAGTCATTAACCATGTGAGGTCAGAGGAGAATTTTCCTATGAATAGTTTAAAAGTCTGCAACGAATTGCAGTCCTCAGAAGAACTCCAACGGTAATGTTTGTCTTCACAAGGTTTAGGTTCAAGTTTTTGGAGAACTGCAATCTGATCAATGGGCAACATCTTTATCTCTTTACTTAGGGTTTTCTTCAAAATGGGAGGAGGGCCTTGAGTGACATAAACGCTGACATGAAATTCGCAGGTACAAGTGAGCTCATGAGGCTTCCTCTCTATAGATCTTATTTTTCCATCAATCCACACCTACATGGAAGAATCAAAGGTAAATAAGCACAATAAGATAGTAAACTTCACAGGAAACCAACCCCAACAAACAAATGGACGAAGCACTATGGGCTACTCCAGCAAAGTCAGGAAGAACCAACTTATGTACAACACTTGGTGAAAAATATCTTCTTATTTGGAATATAAAAGAAGGCAGTACAATTATCCAATGCTGCTACTTACAGGCTTGACATCTTTCTCATCCCCTGAATCTTCTCCTTGGTAAGGGATTGAAAGCACACAAACCTCAAGTCCAGGTCGTAAGAAGCAGGCACAATCAGATAAAGTAGCTTTTCTAGACCTCATTCGAAGATTTGTTACCGGAATATTCTCCTCAATCACCTCCCCATCAACTAGAACATGAGTAGTGATGGTCCCCATATTGATCCTTAGGCGCTCCACAGCTTGCCAAGATCCGTACCAGAATGCCTCAAAAGCTGTCAAACAATACAGGAACAATCAATGTGCACAGTTAAAATGAAGATGTAGTCCTATGTCAGACAAATAATTTACATCCTCACTTCTACAGAAAAGAAGTGATCCATATTTGGTTCTGTCTTGTTTCTCATATCAATCGATGCAAATAGATAGTTTGTTTCAGAAAAGAATAGCAAGTCAATTCAGTTTGTATCAAGAACGACTAAAATCTAACTTTGAAAGGAGACTGAGCATCAAGCAAAGGGAGGTAATACTCAATGCTTCAACAAGAGGCAGCAATATTGCAACAGTTTGACAACTTTTTATGACTGAATGACAGTATGAACAATTTGCACTAACCAGTTTCTGCTTGTCTTTCTATGGCTGGTATCGCTTATAGCTACAAAGTATGCATGTACTCGTGCAGGAAAAAGAATAGAGCTGCTATATGACAAATATGAAGCAGGAGAAAGAGTGAAGTCTTGTCTAAAGGATACACTTCAGCAATGTTATATGTGGTTAATTTGATTATAGAAATTAATAAATGTTACCAGAGAGTAGACCATCAGACCAAGGCCTTCAGAAACATAAATAAGTTGTTTAGATGAGGTTTGACTCCTTACAATCCAATAGTAACGAACAGTTAAAATATCAATGTCATCACAAGATTCCACTCCAATAATTTATTGCTTCAATAATCAGAATATATTGCAAAAGTGTGTTAACAATTTCATGAGGGTTTGATGATTCAACTTTCAAAACCACATCCAACTTAAATCAACATTCTCCCAGACAGCTTCTGCTGATAAAATTAATCAAAAAGTAAAAAGGAGACTAAGTTTGTAGGTCATTGCTTACGGTGTGGATCAATTGGATGAGCATTGTAATGTATATGCCTCTTCATCACCACCTAAAGGTTCAAGTCCAACCTTGTCAGTAATCAGAAGAAAGAATCAGTTTAGTTGTGCCCAATAGCTGCAACGGATACTGACGGAGCCGGATTTGAGGTCAGCACTAAAGCAACTTGCTATGTACAATATTTCCATCTATTGCTGCAAAATTTTCCCAGTTTAACCCAATGTTTAAATTCCTGGATAATAAAAAAAATCTATAACACTTTTGTAAGATGACAAAAATAGAAATACTGTTACTCTCTCATTCCTTTTTGTTTTTGTTCCTCCCAAGAAATGGTCAAATTTTCTTATTCAATTGATTTTTGTTTTTCCTTTGATCTCTTTTTCATATCTAACACAACAAAATTAATCAATGAAAAATGCATTTCTAGAACGGCCACACCTCTTGAATGCCCGTGTTGGACTTTACATAGTCATAATCATAAAATTGAAAAACTTCCGTTTCTGAAGATAAATTCACAGTATGTAAGAGAGAATATATATATGTGTGTGTGTGTGTGTGGGCGGAGCTAGAATAAGAGTTGGGGATTCGGCCGAAACCACTAGTTTTTATCCAAATTCTATATTTGTCTTAAGAAATGTAATGAATATGTATAAACTCTTAATTTAGAACCAATAAATAGAATCCCGAACCCATAAACTTCAATTCTTGGCTCGGCGACTAGACTAAGGAACAAGGGTACAGGGTTGCATTAAAAAGTGAAATTTATGCCTAACAAAATTAATCAATGAAAAATGCAAAGGTGAGTGCTTAGAAGCACTTTTTAACTTTTCCAAATACCTTCAAAAGTAAAAAAGTGATTAAAAACAAAATCATCTAAAAATAAAGCTGGGTCGGCCGAAACCAGTAGTTTTGATCCAAATTCAATATTTGTTTAAGAAATGTAATGAATATGTATAAAACTCTTAATTTATAATCAATAACTAGAATCCTGAACCCGTAAACTTCAATTCTTGGCTCCGCCACTGGACTAAGAAACAAGGGAACAGAGTTGCATTAAAAAGTGAAATTTAAGCGTATCTAAAGTGGTTACGTTCAGTAAGATCAGAAAAGTTTCTCCTTCGAGGAAAAAGACACCAGAAAGCAAAACAAACCTTAGGAGAAGTGTTCTCATAATGCAACTTTGCTATATATGTTGATTTTTTGACTTAACAACATGATTAGCACCCAATTGTCCATAACCACTAAACTAGAGCATCGATACAAAAACAGAGATAAAGGAGAGAAGAACTTAAAAGCACTATAAATAGGTTAATTTTCCAAATGCGATAAAAAAACGCTAACAAAACGCAGTTCTGGCCAAAGTCAGCAGGAATCATCTTCCAGGCATAAAAAAGCTGCAAAAAAATCGCCAAAAAGGGGAAAAATACACACAACAGCTAGTGTAGTGTGAGGAAAAGGAATTAATTTACCAAATAGAGAAATACATATATTCCACAGAAATGTTGTAACCTGCAAGTAGAATTATTGAATTCAGCTACATATCAGTCGGAAAAGGGAATTTGATAGTCCGGCGAGATTGTTTTTGGTTGAAATGCATTTAGGAATTTGGCGAATTCGGAAAGTGGAGTGAGTGGAGAGCGAATAAGGGAAAAGTCCAGAGGGTAAAATTGACTGAGGAGAGGAAAAGTGATTCTCTCATTGGGGTTTGTGCTTATTGTCTGCTCATATAATAGATTTTTGTGCATTACTAGTCTAATGTCTGCCTTTTTCCATGACCCTTTACGATAAATTTTAGGTGAATACTTTGGAATCCACGCACGGTTAAATTACGACAGTCAAAAATAATACTTTCCTCCGTTCCTAATTACTTGTTCATTTTTTTTTTATAATTATTCCTAATTACTTGTTCATTTTGACAAATTAAAAAAGGATAACTTTTTTTTTACTTATTATACTCTCAATTAAATGACTAATTATTTTGAAAAATGCGGAACTTTTCATCCACTTCATAATTAATAGGAGTAAAATGATACACTCACTATGTCATTAATTGATTTCTTAATAGATGTGTCAATTTAAAAGTAGACAAGTAATTATGGACAGAGGAAATATCCCTCCGTTTATAAGGTGGCCAAGTATTGTTAGGCATTCTAAAATAGTATAGTTTACAACTATTATTGAAGAGAGAGAAAAAGTATTTGTCTCATCTTACATGATTACTTGCTAAATTAAGATAAAATAAATTAATGTTTTCCCTTTTTAGCCCTACCATTAATATTTTCTTTGTCCCTAATTACTTGTCCACTTTTCCTTTTATAATTGTCCCTAATTATTTGTTCATTTTGATAAATCAAGAAAAGACAAAATAATTTTACCTATTATACCCTCAATTAATTACTTTGAAAAATGTATAATTTCTTCAAAATCTTAAATTTTTAATCTATCCACTTCATAATTAATAGGGGTAAAATAGTAAATTCACTATGTCAATAATTGTTTTCTTAATAGGTGTGTCAATTCAAAAGTGGACAAGTAATTAGGGACAGAGGGAGTATGACTTTAGAAGTTTAAACAAATTTTGAAGATTTAATTTTTTTTTCAAGAGGTTAATTAATATAAATAAATGAAAAAAATCATAAATTTAATCAATATATTAATAATTTCTTGATAACCGTGTAAAATAGGAAGTATCCATTAAATATGAAATTGAGGGAATACTATTTTGTTTTATTCATACTAATTTAGCACCTTCAAAAAAAAAAGAAATTTCGGATATTTAAATTTTTGCTTACACTTTCAAAGGTCATATTTATTGTAGAGGTAAAATGAAAAATAATTAATTGATTCTATCTTGATTTAGTAAGAGATCAAGTAATATGAGGTAAAAATATTTTTAATAAAATATCATTTAATATGAAACGGGGGTTACTTCTTTCATTTTATTTTATATGCGGTAGTTTTTTTTTAAAAAATAAATAAATTTGATCTTAAATGAGTGATAAATATTTGTGTGGCAATATACTATTTCACTAAAAATACAATAAATATTTTAAAATTAAATTGTTATTAAATATAAAAATATATTATTTTTTTAGGACCCATAAAAATGAAAAGTGAATAGTATTTTCCAGTTAATAGCTCTGACTGACTAATCACATTGACAGGTGTTTGAGCTGAAAACCTGGTTCAAATTTTTGTGTGTTGATACTTATCTTTTTTACTCACATTAAATTTTCTTGATATAGCAAGTAGGAGCCCCTAAAGTTCAGAAAAAGAAAAACTTTATAGGAAGAAGTAAATTATGACAGGTTTGCAGACGTACGATGACAAAACACAACTCCTCATCAGCTCCCGAATTAACACGATGAAAGATTATTTTGTTTCATTTGATATTTGAAATTTATATTAAAGTTTAATTATATTTAAATCAAGCATTGTAAGATTCATTTAAAATTAATATTTCTAATAAAAAATTTTATATTCAAAATTCGAACACAATAAAAGATAACAAACACAAGGAGTAGTTGAATAGTAGGAACATTAGTTACCGTAATGATGGGGCCAACACTGAGGAGTAGTTGCAACCAGTGCCCACTAACTAAAGGGAGGGGTGGTCATGATTTGGTTAGTAAAAAAAGGAAAAACGAAAAATATTGGATTGATCTCATTATTGCGGTATCAATAATGTGGTATCGTTTGCTTTAACACAAATTAAGAAAAATAAAAAATTATTGAAATTTATGGTATTTTTTGATAATTTGTAAGATTATAAATTATTTCATTAAGAAAAAAAGAAAATTTTAAAATAAATTATTTATAATTATAAAAATGTTATAGGAGAGGTACTAGTTGAAGAGGTTCTATGTTGTTGTTGCAATAACAGTGTGTAAGAGACCTGTGACCATTTATTTATGACCTGTCCTGAATCTAGTCATATGTAGAGTTATTTTGCGGCAGTAATATGTAACACCCCGTATTACGCATATGCTAGTTCTACTTATATGATACTTGACATATTCTTATCGTATAGGTGAGGAATTATGTCTATTATATGATTAGTACTGGTTTAAACTAGCTTGGAAGGTGATGTGATGTCTTGCACGTTTCAACATATGTACTACAAGTTAACTCCGACAAAAGTATTTAAACTCGAGATAGTAAGGTGGTAATTGAGTTTAAAGCTCAAATTTAAGTGCCAAATTAAGGCAAAAAGGATTAATATTTAGAGATTGGAATAAAATGATGAACTGCTTGCTTAGCTTAATTAAGGTACTAGGTGCATCACCTACTTGAGTTATATGAATCTAGTTAAAGGGCACAATATTTGTTCTTCAAGATATAATCGATCTGGTATTATCTCAAAGAATTCATCAAAATTAGTGGTGATGCAGTATGAGAGTAGATTTTTGAAATTTTATTCAAATACAAAATTATTGTTGTGATATTGTATATTGAATAATCGAAATACAAATTAGTTTGGATACAAATTTGATGATATTATGTATTGGATTATTAGAATACAAATTTATTTTGAATATAATTTTGATGATGTGATCCCTATTCTAATTGAATGATTGGAGCATAAATTTGATTGTAATACAAATTTGTTCAACAATTATGGACAACAACTTTTAGAATACAATTTTTGAAATACAACTTTTGGAATACAAATTAGGTTAGAATACAACTTTTTCTTCAATCAAAAGTTACAACTAAAATTGAATAATGAATTTGATCAATAGCTAGGAAACAACTTTTTGAATACAATTTTTGAAATACAACTTTTAAAATACTAAATCAGTTTAGAATATTTTTTTTTTGTTTAATCAAAAGCTAAAAATAAAATTACATGAGTACAAATAATTGATATACAACATACAAAATACATTTATTTTAAATACAAATATAGTTGATAACTGAATTTGAACATATCATACAAAATGATTGATTTGAATGCACATGGATACAATATGCTTAAATAATATAATATTGCTGAAAAATATAATTAAAATATAAAAAATACAACATATATACTAATATGAATACAATTTAAGTAAGAATATATATCATTTTAGTCGTCTATAATTTCATTTAAACAAATACAATATTCTGAAAATACAATTGACATATGAAAAATGCAACTGACAATACTAATATGAACACAAATTAAGTATGAAATTAAATAAATTAAATATTAACTGAAATTGGAGAAATGTAAACACCAAAATAATAAACCTACCCTAAATTATAACGAGATTTACTTAAAAAATAGACTCAAAAGGAAATTTACTAAATAAACGATTCTAAAGTTGAATAAATTGGAACACAAAAATACATAAACGGCAAAAAAAAATACAAATCAAAACAAAAAAATTATGATATTAACCCAATAAATACAAATCCAAAGGAAGTTATCCGATTATATGAGAATATGATGCAAAAATTTTGTTTGATTTTTTTCCATTTTGAAAAAAAGGAAGAAGAGAAAGAATCTGGAAGCAGAGAGAAGGGGAATAAAAATAATGAATAGAGAGAGAAAGTGGAGTTGATGAGGAGTGAAAATATGATGTATTTTAGGAGGATAATTATAAATATATAATTTGCTATAAAAACAATATATGAGAGAGAACATGTGATTAATGTGAGATAAATTAGGAACTAAACTAGGATACATTATATTTTTTAAAAATATTGACATATTGACATTTTTAATAATTATTTTAAAGTGTAGATGTTTTTAATAATTATGTTAGAAATTTTGACTAGTTAGCTAATTTTCCCAAATTAAAATCTAGCAGTCAAATCTGTCAAGGCCCAATGTAAGTTAAGCCCAACAAAGGAAAAGGGTAAGTTGGTGAATCACCTACTTTGACTTTTTGAGCAGCGTGATGTACAAAAGCAGGTGCATCACGTGCTTGACCAATTAGTGGCTGAAAATGAAGCTAAAAAGAAGGAAGTTATAGAGGATATTTTTAAGGGTCAAGAAAGCTCAATATATATAAGATAAGTATTGGCTGCTATTTCACTCCTTTTAACACATAAAATTGAGAATTAACTCCAGCTCTCTCTTTCTCTTTTCTCTTAGGGATTAAAACAACAGCCATAAAATTTCTTCTAGGGTTCTTGAAGAAACCCTCACATTTGCAAGACAAGGTAAGTGAAAACACTTATGGGTTTAGCTTAATTCTCACATGAATGATTAGGAAAACATGTTATTTATGCTCAAGTATAAGTACAACGGCAAAATGTTTCCACAAGCTGCTACTCACTTTTCTTGATTATTTAGATACTTTTCTCTTCTTCTTTGGTTTAAGTGTGAAGGGAAGTTGAAGTTCTTGAAGATTCCAAGTTAAAAGGAAAGGTTGCATAAATTGAGGTAAGGTGACTACTCTATTTTTGTCCTCTTTATGCATGAGTTTGAGTAAAGAATTATGGGTATGTTGTTATTATGAACTCAATAAATAGTGAGTTCAATACTTGGTTGCTATGATAAATAATATTTGGGATTATTTTATGTGTATTGTTGTTAGGGCAGCTTGGGTAATCTTGGAAAAGAATATCTAAGGTATGTATTGGACAGAGAATGAGGGTGTGGTGATACACATTTGTTTAAGGGTTGTATGAGATCATTGTCCGTCAAAGTTAGCTATTGTTTTACAAGGCCCACAATGTAATACCTGCTGATTTTAATTTATCATGACTTATATTGTAGATTAACATCTAAAAGTGGAGGCTGAATCGTGATAGTTGTACTGGTCAGAGAATAAGGTATGTAAGGTTGTTCCATTCCATATTTCTTTACATGAAATCTGGTAATTGCAATTAATATCAACAAAGTGAATTTTCTAAGCTCTATCCCTAGTAAGGAAAACATAGTGACAACATACGATCTCCAAATAGCCAACAATATTTTCTACTCTTCCTAGTGTGTTGAATTACTTCATTATATGTTCATTACTCTACATTTGTATAATTATCCTCCTATGTGCTAGTATAGAAATAGTATTCGCAACAGCAAGCTTGGTAAATTCTCGTCTTAGTCAATTGAAGTCAATTGTGTCATTTAAGCTTATAAGTAATGCATTGATGCTTCATAGCTCCTTATGCCATTGTTATTGTCTTGAAGTTATTATTCTCATGTCTTCTACTACTGGTCCGTAGTTTCAAATCTCAAATGATTATGACCATGAAAACAACAATCTCAAAGATTAAAGAAACTAAGTGAAGCAATCTGTATAATTATGGGTGGCAGCCCAGGAGAAAATGCCTAGCATGAGTTGATCCCAATTGGTATAGAAGGGTGGCAGCTCAGGGGCGAAAGCCTAGCATGGGCCGATCAATTTGTGTAATTACGAGGACATCATCCAAGGGATTAAAATGTCTAGCATGGGTCATCCTCTTCTACCACTAATCAGCTAGTCATTTGTATCACATGCCTTACAAAGATTATAAAGTACAGAAAAGTAAAGAAAAGAATGTAACATACATGATCCCACAAGAGTAAACAAAGGTGGTCTTCTATTTTGATCTATGCACTTATATATTGATACTTGACTTCATTTGAGCCTTTATTTTACATATGTTATTGACTTACATATTCAGTACATTTTTTTTGTACTGACGTCCCTCGTGGGGGACACTGCATTTCATGTTGCTGGCGCAAGTACTCTAGCTAGTAGACTTCTTTAGTAGGAGCACAAATACTCAACTGCTATTGGTGAGGCTCCAGGTTGATTCGGGGCTTACCGAGTCTGTGACACCTATCTTGTTACTGTATGATAGTTAAGGGTAAGGTGGGGCCTTGTCCCGCCCTAAACTAAGGTTTTCTATATTTTAGAGGCTTCGTAGGCTGATGTATATAGTTCAGTTGTGTCTTGTCTCTTAAGAAATTGAGGCCTCAACGGCCAAGTCTTGTATATAAGTTTTGGGTCTATTTGTGTTGGTTCGTATCGCTGCATCCTATATGGACTTTTCACAACTTTAAAATATTTATAATTATACGCATAGTAAGCACATGTTATATGTTGGTTCTCTCGGGCCTTTAGGGCATCAGGTGCCAGTCCGTCTTAATGGGAATTGAGGTGTGACACAATAGGCCTTCATATCCCTTTTCTTCAAGTTACACATACTATTGATAAATGATAAAGTTCTGACTGTGTAACCAAGTTGAAACTTATGTACAAAGTAGTGCTAATGTTTATTTTATGACATATTTGGAAAATGAGGAATATTATTAAACACGGGGGTGATGGGGGAGAAAGATATCAAGGTATGTGATGAATATGGAGGTTAATAGGAATTTATATTTATTTGCTCAAAATAAATATCCCTGGTTACAAGAAATTCCTAGCACATAACCTTTGATGGTGAAAAATGTTTGAAGAATGCACTTCATTAATTTCTTGTAAAGTTACTAGATGAGAAGTTTTTAGAAATGAGTTTTTACAAGTGTAACAGTGATAGTGTCTGTAGAGGAAACACTGGGGAAAGGTCAAGTGTCTACTGTATTAGAGATGGAGAAGACAATTTTGTATATACTGAAGCAAAGAATTATGATCATTGTTCCGTATTAATGGTTGAATTCTTAGCTATGAAATCAAAATGATGAGGAACAATAATGTTGTTGGATAGAGATCGAATTCATGGCGTTTGTGAAAATTTAAAGCATTGAAGTGAATTTCACTTGAGTTTACTTTTTGGTATCCTAAGTTTTAGGCCCTGAGGTGAAAATTCTATGATTGGTGAATGATTCAATTGAAGCCATCAAAGGTTGCTAGATTCGATTGAAGCCATCAAAGGTTGCTAGATTCGATTGTTCATCTTTCAGCTATTTCTCTATAGATTTTTTCTTTTCTTGCTTTTGACTCGTGTTGTTCTTTGGTTGAGGAATATTGTTTAGGATAACGAGTTTCTTTTCTTTTGGTTTTGAACTTGGGTCATTTTTGGACCCAAGTTATGTATAGTTTCGTTTAGCAAACCAGTCAAAATTCCTAACATAATTATTAAAAACATTTACACTTTAAAATAATTATTAAAAATGTCAATATGTCAATAATTTAGCAAATATAATGTATCCTAATATAATTTATTTACTTTTTTTTTCTCAAATTGGGCCCACTTTTTTACCCCATTACCAGTGAAAAGAAAAAAAAGATCCCATTATCCACTTTTCTCTCTCTAATTTTTTTACCCACATTCTATATTTTCTCTCTCCTCAAGTTACTTAAACCTTATCTTGTTTAAATCGAAATTCATCCATTGTTTTAAGAAATCTCATAATTCATTCAAAAGATTTTCAACCTTTTCTATAGATTGTTTAAATCTAAGAAATCATTTTTCTCTATCGTTTTTCATATTGTATTCTTTTTTATTACTAGTGTGTTTTCATATTGTAATTTTTCTGGGTACTAATAACTTTTTTGGATGACTAGACAAAGTTTTACTAAGGCACAAGTGAATACAGATTCAAATTTGAGTTGGGTGAACAAAAAATCAGAAAAAAGAAACATAGCAGAAAACTAAGAAGAAAGAGAGATTCAGAGAAGAAGGTTGCAAAATTGTGTTCATACTAAAATTGTATTCATATTAATTTTTGTTTGTCAATTATTTTTCTTTTACTCAACATTTGTATTTTTATTAAGAACATTGTATTTCTTTTTTAGTTTGTAGTCATTCCAATAGTTATGCCAAATGGATTTGTATTTCTTAAACATAGATGTATCCTATTTCTTTCACAATCAATTTGATTTTTTTTAGAATATTGTATCCTTCCTCAACAGATTGTATTATTTCCACTATGTATGTTATTTTTTTTCAGAATCTTGTATCTCTATTTCTTTCACAGTCAATTTTTTTTTTTAGAATATTGTATAAATCCTCAACAGATTGTATTATTTCCTCTATGTATGCTATTTTTTTCAAAATCTTGTATCCTTTCATAAATCATATTCATATATAATGATTAGATTATATTGGGATACAATCAATAATATTTTTGTAATACAAATAAAAGAAAAATATATTTGGCAGTCATGTAATACAATTTTGATCACTGGGATACAATTTTTAGTTTTCACTATGAAAGTAAAATACCAATTTTAATTTCAATGGTAAAGTGAGCACATAAATACAAATGTTGTTGATATACAATTATGATGAAAACATAATAAAAAAGTTTCAATTTTGGAGATCACCGATTATATCGAAGTTCCGGTTGAGAATTCTTCCTCCAAAGTTGTTTGTCAACGAAATTTTAATCGTTTGTTTCAAAAGTTTCTTCCCAACCAGAAAAACCGCAACTGAATCGAATTCACTTCAACAGAAATTGAGTATTATCAATGGAATGTTAAAAATCAATTTTTGAAATTTTATGAACAAAGGAGATGGGTGCTCTGTCGTGTACTTTTGAAATTATAACTGATGAAAATTTTAAGTGATATGTTCCTTTTTTAACATATTATATCACTTGATTTTCTCTTTTCTATTATTAAATAATTGTATTTTTGCAAATCAAATAAATAAAAAATATATAAATCAGATACATAACAAACTAAAATTTTGATATTTTTAATTAATATTAAAAGTGTGGCTAAGGGGTCTATTAAATGCCAAAATTTTGACATTCTGAAAATTTTTCCTTGATTTTTTGTTTCTAATAAATGGGCTTATGCCCAATATGATTAATATTTTTTTTATAAAAATGTGACTTTTTCAAAGATGGACTGAAAATGAAAGTGTGACCCATGAATTGAGATAGAAAAAAAATAAATTTTATACATAATTTTAAGGATCTTACATTTTTTCATCAATTTATTTAATTGTTTTGACTTGTAATTGTGTTATTAGTACTAAGGTGAAGTATGTCTGATTTGTGTTTAAGTAAATTTGACTTATTTGTATCGGTGGTTATAGGTTTATTATGGGTTTTAACTAGAGCCGTCAAAATGGGCTTAGCCCATGGGCCAGCCCGACCCAATTCGTTATTGGGGTAGGGTTGTGATAAAAAAAATTTCAAGCCCATTTAAAACTAAGGTTGATCAGGGTCGGGATGGGGTCGGCCCGTGAGCCAAAAGTTTTTAAGGATAGCTTATAATAATCTCACTAGTATATAATCTAATTACTTAAATACACACTATGTTGTAATATTATGAATCTTACTAGATTTTGGTACGTCCAGATACATGTATCTCAGAATATATGCACTTAAAATTAGGCTAATTTGTTCTAGATACACTCTATCGAAATAGATTCGCATGTATCTAGGATACATAGAAAAATCTCGCGCCCTCGTTCCCCTCCCATTTTGCTTGTCACTCTCTTATCTCGCTCACGTATCTGGTATGCGAGATACATGCTAATTACACTAAATTTTTTTGCTAGTGTTATTGAAACAATACCATTGTTTGCCATATTTGATTTGAAAATCTTCTCATTTTCTTGATGTTATAGAATTATAAGTTTGAGCTATTGCATAGGAGCGGGGATTTTATCATGTGCGCACCCAAAAGGTAGCAGCTATGAGTTTCCCTTGTCTAAAAAAAAAGTTTGAAAAGAAAAAAAGAAAGGCTAAACCGCCCCAGCCCTCGGTCCTTCTAGGGTTGGGTTGGATTTAACATTTTCAGGCCCATCCAAATGAAGGGCCGACCCATCCTAGCCCTTCAAATTTCTTGACCCACAAAGTTTGGTCTCGGTGGGGCTGGGCCGCCCCTTTTTGAAAGCTCTAGTTTTAACTCATACTCATTTACTAAAGTATATCGAAATTATCATGAAATTCACAAAGTTTAATTACATTTTTTTTTCTTCCGTAAGAATTAGCAAATCTTTAAAGTTTCAAGAATCTTGAAGAAGTACTATTAAAAGTAGTTAAAATAATTATATTAATTAGGTAAATGTCACATGCTTTCATTAAAATATATTCATAAAAAGTCGAATATATTTAATTATACAGATTAAGAAATTGAATGCTTTCTACCTAAATTCTTAACCCTAAATTTGCCTATCATCGTCATTAACCATGGCCATCCCGGCTGTTGGCCAGCCTCTGTCACTGAAGGCTGAGTCAACACCCAACAACATGATTTGCCTAGAAAACCATCGAAAGTTACATATGCTCATTCATTAAACTCAATCCCACCTACCCAACCACAATACAAATTGATCCCTTTGGAACAAGTCGGATATCTACATGGTGAACTAATAATCATATAAGAAGAGGAGGAGGTCGATCAAATGATTATCAATAAGAATCTTCAATATGCAGTTGTAGAAAGTTTTTTTTATGAATGATCGGAGATTCAAGATTTGAGAAGCTCACACCTAAACAATGTGAAAAGCGAACATTGAATCGAAGCTGAAAAAATATGTAAAATATACTCTCTAAATCACAATTATACATCTCTCATAATTACTGATCATATCCAATATGAACCATTAAATATAATTTCTTATTTGATCTGAAGGAAGAAACAACAACAGTTATTACAAGGATCTTATTTCCCTTACTTTCAATAAAAAAATTGATAAAAAAAAAGTTATTCTTCCATTCAATGTTGCAGTAGGGAAGCCCATCCAGATGTATATGACAACACAAAACAAGATCAAACCTAGATGTGTGAGAGTTAAAATAGAGGTGGACTTGTGGACGATTTTTTCAAAAAGAGTAAATGTTGAGCTAAGAAAGAAGTCTTATGAAAAAGTGGATAAAGATCAATTGTAATTACGTTTCAAAATATTGCAAGATATGCATTGCAAGGCCAAAATGAGAAGGAGTGTTTTATCTTTCATCTAAAGCTACATTCAAAGAAAGAAGAAAGTGCAAATCAAAAGGAAGAAATAGAAGAAAGGGACGAAAAAGAAAAGAAGATTGTGATTAAGAGAGAACAAAGAATAAGGAGAGGACAAAAAGAAGCGTAGGCTGACAATAATGGGTGTTCTAGAAACATAAAAAAAGAAACTGAAGCATGAGGGAAAAACAATTTCAAAACATATATTTAAATCAAGGCAGCACCACAATAAGAAGTAGGGTGTAAACATAAATAATAAGTTTGAAGTGTCAGAAAGAGAGTTAGCTGAACAGAATAAAGGTAAAAATGTGGACAATATTTAGAAGGATGCACAAAAAGAGAAAGACAGTGATCATAAAGAGATATACGTAAGAAGTAACACAAAAAAAAAATTACTTTAAAGAATAAAGACATTGAACAACATGATGAGCATCCAAAAAATTCATACAACAATCCGAGAGAGAGGAACACACTTGCCATCTCGGATACCACTACATAGGAAAAATCCAAATAAGTAGTCATTTCAGTTGAGGCAATACAAGATGGTATCAATGTCACGCCTCAAGCCTACACCCTGGACGTAACTGACACTCGAAAATCATTGTTGGTTTCCAAGCGAACCCTTGGCCAGGCTCATTACTCGGCGAAAGACTTACTCAAGTAAAATGAAAACTCATGATGCAAAAATAACTTAAAAAAATTAATTCAAACTCAACTCCAATAATCATCTGAATATAATTTAACAATTATTAGTTAAAAGTCTTATAAACTCAAAAACATTACAACACAAAGGAAATATGATAGACTCCTCGACCTTTAAACTATCTATGAAGCCTCTACTATTATAGAAGGATTATCGGGACAAGACTTACGACATCCTAACAAACTGGAAATAAAAGTGGAACCCTCTGGAAGCAAGGAGGCCCACCATGGGACTACAAGTGGTATCAATGAAGCTTCTGTTGATGATTCTGAATACCTGTATCTGTATCATAAAAGATGCGGGCCAAATGGCATCAGTACATGGAATGTACGAGCATGTAAGGGGAATTTTAAAGCATAAACATAAGCTTGAACTGATAGAAAAGAAACATACTTACCTCTTCTCAAACTTAGTCAACTCAACTCAATCTCCTCTCAAGAATAGGATACTCAACTCAAGGAAACATAGTTCAACTCAACTCTATGAAACATAGTTCAACTCAACGATAAGGTACTCAACTCAGAGGTAAGATACTCAACTCAAAGATACTCAATTTCAGAATAAAGCAACAATAAAAGATGCAATATATTGAAAGATGTTAAAATAGTAGATAATAACTCAATTGTATGTAATGATACAATAATAACTCAATTGTATGTAAAAATATAATAATAACTCTTATTTGGAAGATTCTCTAACTAACAACCATCACTATGAGCTATGTGATGATACAACATCTCGCTCACGCTGCCAGAACTGTCCTATACCTTGTCAGAGTATATAACTCCTCAACTAAGTGGATCCACTATGCTATGCTTAAAAGCAATAATAAATCATCTAAAAAGTATGACCCTTTACCCATTTTGGCAGACATGGTTTATGAGGATTTTGAATTGTCTGAACTCATCCTCATATCGGTGTTCAATACTACTCCCAATAATATATATACTTATGCTCATATGTTTAAAAATATAACTCTTCCTATGGTTTGAGATAATTGCTCAAAATATCCTCTTAAAAGAGGTAACTACTGTTGAAATATCTTTTAAACTCATGACTCATTTAGAAATCTCAGTTTCTCTTTTATCAATGTAAAAATTGATACCCCTAGGAATACATAGTCCCCTTATACTCTTGCTCAACTCATACTTGAAAACTCTTTCTCAAAAATATATCAAAATCATATTATTATATGATCATTAATGACTCGGGAAGTCATACTGCATAAACATTGATGTTATATCTAGATACCATACTGCTCATACATTGATGGCATGCTCGATTGTCATACTAATCCTGTTTTAGAAAACTCTTTTCTCAAAACTCATCTTTACTTTATCAAAACTCAGTTTAAGAACTCAAGTGCTGGCTTTAAAAAGCTTATCAAAATTCATAACTCAACTCATAGGGTTCATGTGAAATTATAGACATGAACGACTCAACTCAGGGATCTTAGTAGCAGTATGATTCTCAGTACCAGAACTCAAAACTCAAGGACTCAAGAACTCGGTACTCATAAATCCAGAACTCAAGGACTCAATGATATTACTCATCTCAAGAATGCTCAACTCATAGGGTTCATGTAGAATTATGGGCATGTACAACTCAACTCAAGGGCCTTCATGGGTAACATTTAGTAGTCCCATAATAAGGAATATGATCTCAAAAGGATTAGGAACTCAATGCTCAAAGAATTTAGAACTCGAAGATAATACTCCTCTCAAAGATACTCGATTTATGGAGTTCATGCGAAATTATGGGCATAAACGACTTGACTCAAGGATCTCAATAATAATGTAAACTCATGAATCTCAATAATAATGTAAACCCATGAATACACTCTTTTCATTCTCATACTCACTTACTCGAGTCTTGAAACAAATTATAAGTAATTGTAGAAGACTCCTCGAAAAGACTCAAAGGACTTTCTCAAATTTTGCCCTTACTCTACCTTGAATTTGAATTATGAATTCAAGGATCATGATTAGGATATATGGGATTTCTCAATGATTAGATGAAATTTAGATAGTTGATAATAAGAAACGGGTGAGGATACAAATAGGGGAGCATGTGCGCTACGCGGATGAGGATTATTATTTTTAGTCACGAAATAAATTTTGGGACAGTGGAGTCTGTATTCTCTCTGCGACGCAGCGAAGGGGTTCTCAACTGGTGACTGAAACTTTGGAGCCTCTCTGCGACGCGAACCTAGGCGCATAATTTTGCCCGATCTTTTCTTCCTCTTTCAAACTCGATTCAACTCATACCCACTATAAATCTAAGGTCAAAATTCATGAATTCTTATAACCCACAACAATCTCAGCAAAACTAACACAAGGAACTATCAATTTACTCAACTCGTTCGCAAATCCTTACCTCAAAAACTCAAAACAACACTTAATTACCAATTAAATTCAAGAACTTCTCAAGAACTCAACAATTCAACATCAATAATGAATTCATGGGTAAAAGATTACATGATTGGTGTGAGGGAGAACAAACCCAACACTAAGGAAGCTTACATACCTCTTAGAGATTAAACCCTTGGCGAAAATTTGCAACAAAACTCAAGAATCTCGACGAACACCTTGAACCCTTCCTCTTTTCTCTTCTTGAACTCTCTTATAAACCCTAAGTGTGATTTAGGATAATGAAACTGACCCAAATCAGTTGTAACCCTCAAAACCTTACAAAAAACTTTTAAAGTTGATGGGTTAAGGAAAAGACCAAAATACCCCTCATAATTTCGGGTAACTTTCCTTAATTGGACAGTCTGACTTTAAACGGGCATATCTCACTCATCCAAATTCGAAACTTAGCAAACTCGGTGGCGTTGGAAAGATGATTTAGATATCTTTCATTTGATATCTTATGGGTCTCCTAACTCACTTTGTACTAAAAGTTACGGTCGTTTGAAGTTAACCCAAAACGTAAAAGAATCTACGAATGACTTGAATGAATTCTCTTTAGTTATTTTTGGAACTCAAAATACTACCTCTAGTAACCTTAACACTTAAGAAAATTGAAATTCCTCGGTAAAATCCTACTCACAACTAAGGATGGTTCGAGTCTTAGCTCAAAAAAATTTGAGGTGTTACAATCAATTCAATAAAAAAAATAATAGATATTTTTCAATGAGGAATCATAAGTAGGGAAAATACCAATTAAAGAGGCAAGAAGTGAGAAAAAAATATCATACCAGGCCAAGAGGTAGTGGTGGAAAGGCAAGACAGGAAGCTCCAAAGGTCCACAAGATAACTGAGTAGGAAATAAAAGAGAAACAAGTTCTGGATAAAAATGAGAGTTTGGAAGAAAATATAACTCGAATCAACAAAGAAAGAGGCTTGTCCAGATCAATCAAATTAATTGAGAGAGAGAATGAAGGCAATTCCATATACTTCTCACATGAATACAAAGAGTAAGAAGAGTTCCACCTCTGTATCTAATCATTGATTAACAAATACTATTTTGAAATATTGGATATGTTAAATCTTAACACTCTGTTTGGATCATTGTTATCCATTGTTTCATAATGTATTGTATTGTATTGTATTGTATTGTACTCTATTGTATTGTACTGTATGGTAGATACAATGTTTGGCTAGACTGTATTGTTTGTTGTTGTTTAATAACATTTTTATTGTTTGGTTGGACTATATCGTACTGTATTGTAATTTATAAATTTACTAAAATATCCTTAATTATTCTAGGGTAGGAGGTTTGACTAGAATTAAATAGTATAGGGTAAAGGGTAAAAAAGTGTTATGAAATATTATGCCAAGATATAATTGGAAAAAGAAATTAAGTAATAATGGGAACACACCAAATCGGTTGTTCCATAAAATGGTAGTTTTCATTGTTACGTAACAATGGAATTTAATAATACAATACAATACATTTTAAGTAACAATCAAAACAAACATTGTAGGTATGGTAACGATACAATACAATACAATGAGTAACAATAATCCAAACATAATGTAAAAGTCCTTTGAAAAATTGATAGATTTAAATATAAAACGTCACTACTCATACATATTTCTTTTCGATCCTTTCTAAATCCTCTAGAACTCTAGAGAATTACAAAAAAAGATTGAATATATAAAATGCTAAAGTGAAGCGTTTGATTTTTTTTAAATATTTTGAGATGAAGGATCGAAAGAACATGACTCAATTGATACAATTGAACATCTAACCGTTCAGTTCAAAGTAAGAGGTTTAAATAAATTTTTCAACATCATATAGCCTATGTCAAATTTAGTGCACTTGAAAGATCAGAATTATGAGAGAATTTAGGAGATACAACTTTCAACACACAGGGTCCATGATTAGTAGGAGGAAATTTTAACACTACCCTAGATAACCGAATAAACTGAGAGGCCTACTAATTACATAAAAAGACAATGGACTTTGTGCAATGTGTTAATAATTTGGCCTTTAATAAATTAAAATTTACATGAAGTTTTTATACGTGGTGGATCGGAAGAATATAAAAAAAGTATGTATTTTTAAAAGACTGTATATGGTCTTTGTATATGATGAGTTCGTGACTTTTGTATCGAACAATGGAGTCTAGCATTTTATCATATAAGAATTAATCAGACTGTTGAGATTAATAAGTTTATGCATAATTAGTTAGTTAGTTTAAATAGTGTTACTTTCACACAGTTAGTTAGTTAACAGTTTTTGTAGTTAGTTAGCTTTTCGTTAGCCAGTTGTCCTAGTTGTTAGATATTTTTCCAGTTTTCAGTTGGTATTTATATAGTTGTATCTAGTTCTAATTTAGTTTTCATATTTCAGAAATGAGAAATGTGTCTTCTCAATTAGCACTCTCTTAATTTTGAGTTCAGTATGTTCTAGAATCCACCATTAATGGCGGTTCACTGCTTTCATTCTGAGTTTTAACATGGTATCAGAGCAAGGGATCAATCAACCCTGCTTATCTCCGTCCTTCTCGTGAAGATCTCTCAATTCTCAGCTCGTTTCAGGTTTACCTGTTCCTTTTCTTTCAACTGTTCTTCAGTCTTCTTTTACTTCCCTGCATATTATCTTCTCCATTTCTGTTGATTAATTCTGCTGCATTACAATGGTAGAGGTCACTAATCTAGAAGTAACTAAGAAAATTGAAATAGGGAGTGTTTTATACCTACATCCATCAGATAATTCAGGTGCAGCTCTTGTACCAGTCGTTTTCGATGGAATTGATTATCGATACTAAAGAAGAGGCATCATCAGATCTTTGTTAGTAAAGAATAAATTGGGTTTCATCAATGGAGATTCTAAGAAACGACTTTCTACAGACCCAGACTATAAACAATGGGAGAGGTGTGACAATATGGTTACATCTTGGATCCTAAATTCTTTGAATAGAGAAATTGTTGATAGTGTAGCATACGTGAACAGTGCTTTAGAATTGTGGACTGATTTGGAGGATCGTTATGATCAAACCAATGGTGCCAAGCTGTATCAAATTCAGAAAGAGATCAATGATCTCATTCAGGGAGTTCTGGATGTCACAGCTTATTACACCAAGATAAAGAAACTTTGGGAAGAATTGAGTAGTTTATGCATCAAAAACCACTGCAGTTGTGCATGTAATTGTGGAGCAAAGGATGTCATGCACAAGGTTAAACAAGATAGATGATTGATTCAATTTCTTATGGGTTTTAATGAGGTTTACATAATAATCAAAGGTAACATTTTGATGATGAATCCACTACCATCTGTGGCACAAGCTTTTTCCCTATATTGGAAGAAAAACAAAGAGAGTTTAAATCAAACAACCAATTATTTGTTGAGTCCAGCTCTCTTGTTGCTAGCTCTTTAGGGACCTCGGGATGCTCTTTTGCTGCTAATGTTTCAAGTACTTTAAAAGGTCAGAATTTCCAGACAACTTACTCATTTGTTTCTCCAAATCATAAAGGAAGACAATTCTGTGACCACTGCAAGAGACCATGCCACATTAAGGAGAAGTGTTATTAGTTACATGGATATCCACAGAACAACAATCGATCTCAAAAATCTCAGTCTGATGGACAACAAGGTTATAATCAATTCCAAAGACAACAACAATGTGGGAATTCTAGTTCCAATCAGGCATACAGAAACAATAACAAAGGGAAATGTGTGGCAACTAATTTTGTAGGGCTGTCATGTGACTCTACTATGGGACAATGATGTGGCTCTGGGGTCAAATCACCAATCAAGACATTGACATCTCAAAGGAGCAGTATGGACAACTTGCCTACCTACTTCAACAATTTCAGGCAGAAAATTCAAGCAACATGCAGACAAAAAATCCTGTTGTGAACTTTGCAGGTATCATTGCATGCACTTCTTCTATAGTTTTTGACAAACTTTCATGTGAATGTTATAAAGCCAAAACTGACTTGTGGATCTTAGACTCATGTGCATCACACCATATGACATTTAACAAACTTCATCTCACCAATATTTTGCCATTACCTGAACCTATGTTAGTTAGATTACCTAATGGCTATAAGGTTAAGGTCACAGAGGTTGGAAATGTGCAACTTATTTCACAGATCACACTGTACAATGTCTTATTCATTCCCTCTTTCTAGTACAACTTGATTTCAATCAATTTCCTAGCTCTACATCTTAAATGCCTTGTTTCTTTCTCTAACACATCTTGTCTCTTGCAGGCCCATTTACTGAAGAGGCCTCTGGAAATTGGTAAGGCTTATGATGGTCTATATCTCTTTTACTCAGACGGTCTGCAAAAGAGCAAACACTCCACTTCATCTGAAAATCCTACTACATGTCTTTAACTTCATAAAATTGATAGGTTGCATTGTCAATGTACTTCTCATTCCTGTTTACCTCATCAAAATGTAATAAACAGTTCATCTGACAATAAAAACAATACTATTTATGTTGATAGCAATGTTGTTACCACTGGTGATGATACAGATTTGGTCATGTTCCTTTTGTTAAAATGAAGAGTATATCTTCAATACATGTGGTTTTCTCACACAAACAACCTTTCTGTTACCCCATTTGTCCCATGGCAAGGCAGACTAGACTACCTTTTCAATAGAACACTCATAATAGCACTTCTCTTTTTGACTTAGTCCATATTGATTTATGGGGGTCATACCAAACACCCACACATGACAACTTTAGATTCTTTCTTACCCTGGTGGATGACTTCAGTAGGTCCACTTGGATACATCTACTCAGTCATAAAAGCAATGCCCTACATGTTATTAAAACCTTCACAACTATGGTTGAAAACCAATTCAAAACTACCATAAAAGTAATTAGATTAGATAATGGGCTTGAATTCACCAATACTGAGTCCATCAAATTTTTTCAGTCCAAAGGTATTATTCACCAAAAGTCTTGTCCATACACACTTCAACAAAATGGTGTGGTGGAAAGAAACCATAAATACATTCTTAAAACAGCTAGGGCACTTCTTTTTCAGTCCAAACTCCCTACAAAATACTGGGGAGAATGCATTCTAACGGCTACCTATATAATTAATAGACTCCCTTCTGCACCTCTAAATAACCAATGTCCATATGAACTGTTGTATGGGGTGAAGCCTTTTTACTCACACTTAAGAAGTTTTGGTTGTTTGTGCTACCCAAATATCCCTAAAACCCAAAGATCCAAATTTGAACCTAGAGCATTTCTACATGGTTTTGTAAGGTATCCGTTTGGTATGAAAGGATACAAGGTCATGAGTCTAGCCACTAAAACGTTGTATGTCTCCAGAGATGTCATTTTTCATGAAACAATTTTCCCATTTGCAATGACTAAAGATCCTACCCTCTTCTCTTCTTCTCCTTTCCATCCTCACTGTTTTACTGATCAGTCTGCATATCCCACTTCTGGTTCATCATTTGATCCTACTGTCCAGAGTGATCATGAGAGGTCAAGTGACACAAATCCTACTTTACCTCCTGACCCTTCTAGTTCACAACATCATCCTTCTCCTAGCAACACCTCAACAACACCTCTCCAACAAGTTCAACAACCTGATATGACAACCAGGAAGTCTCATAGGACTCACAAATTTCATACATACTTGTCAGACTATGTTCACTCTATACCTGCTTCACAACCCACAGACAACCACACCAACATTTCCTACCATATTAACTGCTTGTTTTTCCCTCAACCACCATATATCTTCTGCATAATTGGATCCTAATAGTCAAGTTTTTGATTTAAATATTGCTCATGATTGTGAGCCATCTAGCTATGAAGAAACTGCTCTTGATCCTGCCTGGCAAACAACCATGACTCAGGAATTTGCTGCTTTGCATGATAATAATACTTGGTCCCTTATTCCTTTGCCTATTGGTAAGAAAGTTATTGGTTGTAAATGGGTTTATAAAATCAAACACAAGGCAAATGGTAGTGTGGAAAAATATAAAACAACGCTAGTGGTTAAAGGGTATACTCAGCACCTTGGCATAGACTATACAAAAACATTCTCACCAGTTGTTAAAATGACAACTGTAAGAGCTTTGATTGTTGTTGCTACAAAGAAAGAGTGGAATATTTACGAGCTGGATGTTAATAATGCTTTTCTCTATGGATATCTGCATGAGGAAGTATACATGGATGTCCCTCCAGGTCTTGTTGTGACACATACAAGGCTGGTTTGTAAGCTCAACAAGTCCTTATATGGTCTGAAACAAGCAACCAGACAGTGGTATGAAAAGTTGACTGCAACTTTGAGTTCAAGAGGTTACACTCACTCACTATATGAATATTCATTATTCTATAGGAAAAGGGGCTCTTCTACTATTTTTCTAGGTGTCTATGTAGATGATATTATACTTACAGGAACTGATTCTGAAGAAATTGTCAATCTCAAAAGTTTTCTCCATGACCAGTTCAGGATCAAAGACCTTGGGAGGTTGCACTATTTCTTGGGTTTGGAAATATTATATAAGGATGATGGAGTCATTATATCTCAAAGAAAATTTGTACATGACCTTCTCAAGGACTTCCATTGTGATAAGCTAACTCTCATGGTTTCTCCCTTAGATCCTAATGTTAAGCTTAAGGCTCATGAGGGCAGACCATTGAGTGATCCTACCTTGTATAGAAAGTTGGTAAGAAAGCTGAATTTCCTCACTCATACTAGACTTGATATTGCCTATGGAGTTCAACATTTGAGCCAATATATGCAAGATCCCAGGGAACCTCATCTTCGAGCTATTTTTCACATGTTGAGGTATCCCCAAAACGATCCCACCTTGGGCATCTTCATGTCATTTTCTCCTGATTTTGAAGTTCAATCTTTTTGTGACTCCGACTGGGCATCATGCCCTGACTCAAGAAAATTTGTTAGTGGTTACATTGTCTTGCTGGGAAACAGTCCCATCAGCTGAAAATGTAAGAAACAGGAGACCATTTCGTTGTCCTCTGCAGAAGCTGAGTACAGATCATTACGAAAGGTTGTTGGAGAATTGGTTTGGCTACAACGATTGTTCACTGAGTTAATTGTTCTTCTCATTGGTCCTTTCCCAGTATATTCTGACAGTCAGGCTGCACTTCACATAGCCAAGAATCCAATTTTTCACGAGAGAACCAAACACATAAAGGTCGATTGCCATTTTGTTAAATCCAAGCTTCAAGAAGGTTTAATTTCATTGTATCACATCAACACTGGTGATCAAGTGGCCGACATCCTCATGAAGGCTCTCACAGGAATCAAACACTCTGCTATGATGGACAAGTTGGCGGTGTTCACCTCACCTCCAACTTGAGGGGGGTGTTGAGATTAATAAGTTTATGCATAATTAGTTAGTTAGTTTAAACAGTGTTACTTTCACAGAGTTAGTTAGTTAACAGTTTTTGTAGTTAGTTAGCTTTCCGTTAGCTAGTTGTCCTAGTTGTTAGATATTTTTCCAGTTTTCAGTCTGTATATATATAGTTGTATCTAGTTCTAATTTAGTTTTCATATTTCAGAAATGAGAAATGTGTCTTCTCAATTAGCTCTCTCTTAATTTTGAGTTCAGTATGTTCTAGAATCCACCATTACTGGCGGTTCACTGCTTTCATTCTGAGTTTTGACATAGACCATACTCATTTGCATGTCAGTTGCAACACCGCGCAAGAGAAAATCTTAAAATCATTTAGATTCCTAAATTTAAATCCAAATATCAGAATTTTATGAAAAATATGAAAGACGCTTGGAAGGAAGAGAGAATAAATTGTTCACCTTCCATAATAGTTTAAAGCATTTTAAAGAGAGTAAAGAGATTAGTGGCTAGTAAAGCAAAAGTACTTTTGAAAATAGTTTTCAATATGTTTCTACTTTAGAAGATTTAATAAGGACCGTAGAAATTCAGTTAGAAATATCGCAAACAAAGATTAATAGAGTAACTTTTAGCAAGGTAGAGCCATACTTGAAAAGATATTTGTCCATAGAAGAGAATTATCGAAAACAAAATGTTATGATAAGGTGATTCAATTATGAAGATAGAAGCACCAAGTAATTCCACTCCTTTGTAAAAAAAATGGAGAAGAAAGCTTAATATCTCGAAAGACTACAATCAGAAAAGGAGATACCACCACTTCAACTTAGAACATTGAGAAAGAAATAGTTAATATATTTAAGGAACAATTTCAAGAAGAGCTAAAATTAAGAAATTACTCAATGCTAAAATGCATCCCTTAGTTACTAAGAAGAGAGAAAGTGAGGAAATAGAAAAAAATTTCTACAAAAGAAGAGGTAAACTAGGTGGTCTTTAAGATCAATGAAACAATGCAAGTGGTTTAGAAAAAATTTAAAGATATTTCTTTGAAGTTATGCTAGGACATAATTGAAGAAAATACCACTAATGCAGTGAAAAATTTCTTTTGTGTTAGAAATTATCAAAATATGTCATCCATACTAATCTAGTTCTATTGCCCAAAAAGAAAGTGGTTAGTAGCTTTGAGTATCTGAGACCAATAAGCGTTGGTACTTTTACTAATAAGAGCATATGCATATTGATGCATGAGATAAATTTTAGTGTGCTTCCTAATAGCGGTTCTCTCAATCAATCAAGTTTTGTTAAAGAAAGAAGTATTATTATGTACTATTGACTTAGGAAATAATTTGAGACATAAGTATGAGGAACAAATTACATAATTTTATGATCTGTCACGACCCAATTCACATAAGTCATGGCCAACGCTCAGTAAGCCTAAGCCTACTAGGAAGCCAAGACAAACTTCATGCTAAAATTTTGGTAGAATTTCCTCTGTGCAGGGAGTGATCCATAAATTTTGACCCTATCAGCATTCAATAAACAACAACACAACTTACTACAATAAGAACATATAAAGTCTAAGAGACTAATATAATCAAAGTCTAAGAGACTAATATAATCAAAGTCAATGACTCCATATAACTTAGAAGTTTCAAGTCATCTTTTCATCAATACAAACCAAAATCAAATTTACAAGACGACTCAAAGAGCAAGACTCTAGGATTAAGTACACTAATATACTTCATTAGTCAAAATAAAACATTGGCCCACGCGAATCAAGTGTGGGGCTTACTATATCTGGCACAAACTGTGCCTATATCTATGCTTGGAGTCAAGGGTCACCTTAAGCTAAATTATCCTAAAGAAAAAAGAAAAGAAAAAAAGAGTGGGGTCAGTCCCATCAACTGAGTGAGTAATAACGACAATCATAGCGATTTGCCTGGGACAAGAATATAAATAGAAAAGCATGCAAAATATAAATCATCATCCATAACTTGCTTCAATCAAATTAGTTATTCAAGTATGAAAATTATATTCAAGATATTTCAATAATCACATCCAATATTCATTGGGAGGATCCAATACCAGTATCGAATATACTTTCTGACACTACGAATTTAGCATAACCGTCTGACCACCCCGCCAGCTAGGTTCCCTTCTAGAGGGTGGATGTACCGCATTAGTTTTCCTGCAATGTGCACCAGGTCTAACGATTCCGATATTAGATAATGGCGATATTGACAAAGTTAGCTCCCTAAAAGAAGTTCCCTTGAATGCAACATGTTTTCATATTCTTCATCTATCAAATTTGAATCCTACAACATATAATAACTCATAAATTCAAGAGTAATAGGTATGTAACTCATGATAGAAACTATTCAATACATTTTCAAATATTTGATCATACTATCGCTTGTCCGCGTACAAGAGATTAATTTTTAGATAAGTCAGTTCAAAGCAAGAAAACAAATTTAAAATACGAGATAGTTGAAATCAACTATGGAAGAATTATCACTCACAATACTCTTGTCATATAACTCCAATTGCTCCTAATGATTCTACCTTTGACGTACAGTTATCTAAACAAAGATTACATAATATTTGAGTCAAGGTCGTGAGTTCATCAGAATACTAATCCTTATTCTCTAGCTACTGCCTCAACTTAAATTCTTTTTTACTTTTATCCTAAAATTATAATTTCAGCAGTCTCTATTAGCAAGGTTTTGATTCAAAATCTTGAAATTTCAAGCCGGCAATATACACCTAGTTTTGATACCCCTAATCAGATTTTTAATTTTTTTCCAAAGTTAGAAAATTTAAGAGAAAGTTCTAGATCATTTGATTATAGATTCTAGATATTACTTGTAACACGTCGGTCTTAGAAATAGCTAATTTTAGGAAGAACTAGATTGGAAAGAGCTAAATTGAGAGTTGTGCAAGTTAGACTTCAATTGTGAATTTTGAGTCAACTTCAAACGACCATAACTTTTAGTACGTGATGTGTTAGGTGGCCCACGAGATATCAAATGAAAGATCTTTGAGTCATCTTTCCAACGCTGCCAAATTTGCTAAATTTTGAGTTTGGATGATGGAGATATGCTCGTTTGAGTTCAGCATGTCCAGTTAAGAAAATTCATCTGAATTAAGGAGGGGTATTTTAGTCTTTTCCTTACCCATTAGCCTTAAGCGTGTTTTTCACCTAATTAGGGGGTGAAGGCTGATTAAAATTAGTTTCCAACTAATTCTAAAGTGTTCAAGAAACTAGAACTAATTTCAAGAAGAAAAAAAGAGAGAAAGCTCCAAGCGTTCATCGAGTTTGAGGATTTTCGTCAAGGATTCAATTCCTTCGAGGTACGTAAGTTCTCATTGTGTTGGGTTCATTAACCCACATGCCAATCATGTAAATTTTATCCGTGATTTCGTTCTTGAGGTTAAATGATTTGAGTTCTTGAGGTTTTGTGCTTCGTTCTTTGATAATAGAGTTCTTGTTGAGTTCTTGAAGTGAGGGTTGCGAATGAGAGTTGTTCTTGATCTATTTTTGTGTGGATTTCGTTGTAAAAGTGTTGGGTTTATGTTTCCAAAGGAGTTTGAATGAATTCATTCGATTCTAGATAGTTAGGGCATCAAATTGAATAAGAAAATTCATCAATTTCTGGGCAGGGGATTGGGGTAGTGCGCCACCATAGTGCCAAAACTACTGCCCAGTAGTTTGGGGACTGGCGCGTTGCACCACTCAGTACTCCCCAAACAGTGGTCAGTAGTTTTGGGGATGGCTCTCCGTGCCACTCAGTACGCCAGGGTCGTCAGGTTCCCTACCCTTCCGACCTTCTTTCCGTGTGAGTTCCCTCGAATCGTACCTATGTTTTCTACTTGATATCCACACCAAAAATCTTCATTAATCCTTGAGAGATCATTCATATCCAAGTCATAACTCTTGAATTCATAATTCAAACAAGATAGAGTTAAGAGTAAAGTTTGAGGAGGTTCTTTGAGTCATTTTGAGATGTCTTTTACAATCTTTTAAAACTTGTTTTAAGACTTGAGTACTTGAGTATGAGAATGAGGAGAGTTGAGTTTTATTTTTTTTCAAAATGAATATGTGGGAACTAAGTATTCCTAAGAGTAAATTGTTTTATATTTAAAACGAGGGGAAACCTTGATTTTCAAATGAGTTCATGAGGAATTTTGAGCACTATATCTTTTAAGAGAATCTTTTGAGCAATAATCTCAAAGTTGAGGATGAGCAAGTGTTTTTAAACACATTAACATGAGTTATATTATTGGGAGTAGTATTGAACACCGATATGGGAATGAGTTCAGACAACTCAAAGTCCTCATAAACCATGTATGCCAACATGGGTAAAGGGTCATACTTTTTATATGATTCCTTATTGCTTTTTAAGCATAGCTTAGTGGATCCACTTAGTTGAGGATTTCCTTTACTCCGGCAAGGTATAGGACAATTATTGCAACGTGGGCGAGACGTTGTATCATCAGATAGCTCATAGTGATGGTTGTCGGTTAGTGAATCTTCGATATAAGAATAAAAGAGTTATTATTGTATTTTTAAATAAATTGAGTTATTATCTACTATTGTAAAAGATTTGTTTATAATGCATTTTTATTGTTGCTTTTACATTGAACTGAGTTAAGTATTTCTGAGTTTGAATATGTTTGAGTATCCTTAAGTTGAGTTGAGTTCAGATGAGGTGAGTATGTTCTTCCTTTTTATTAGTTCAAACTTATGCCTGTGCTTTAGAATTCCCCTTGCATGCTCATACACTCAATCTACTGAAGCCATTTCGCCTGCATCTTTCGTGATGCAGATACAGGTAACCAGGGTCATCAATAGGCACTCCGTTGATACCACTTGCAGTCCCAGAGTTTGATTGGTGAGCCTCCTTGCTTTCTGAAAGGCTCCACACTTTGCTTTTATTTTCAGTTTGTTAGGATGATCGGGGTATTTTCCCAACATCCATCGTAGTACTTAGAGGCTTCGTAGACAGTAATGTTTTGAAGAGTCTTTTCATTTCCATTGTTAAATGTTTAAGACTTGAGTTGCCTTTTTTGTCCAGTTGAATGTTTTTAAAAAATTCTGAGTTATCTAATTTGAGACTTTTTGAGAAACCTTTACTTCTGAGTTCATATATTATTGAGTAAGTCTTCCGTTGAGTATTGAGTCAGGTCAAGGGTTCGCTTGGGGACCATCATTGGTTCTCGAGTGCCAGTTACATCTGGAGTGTAGGCTTGTGACGTGACATTACTACTATCTATGTCAGCAAAATATAATAATGAATTTAGAAGTCAGTATATGTATTAGCAACTTACTTTCGAAGTCAAGAATGGATATAAACAGTTGGGTCTTCTATAATACTTGCTTGTTTTTATAAGGTTTTGAGATGAAAACCTTTACTTGGTGTTGGATTTTGTTGTTGGTTTCCTTTTTCCTTACCTTCTTCTTTCTTTCTATGTTATTTTTATGCACTATTTTTTTCTTTTTCCAAAAACTGGCGTTGGACAGCTTTAAGTTGAACCCAGCGTAGCTATTTTAAACCCCTCACTGCCTTTTTTCTAATTTTCTTTTACTAATTACTTTATTAAGAAGGTGGGTTAAAAGATGGGGTTTAAGTAACTAATGAGTTGGGTTAGGTAATTAATTGGTTACTTATTTTAAATGGGCCAAGCCCAATATTTTAAGTCATCACATGATCAAACTAGACATAGCAAAAGCATATAATTAGGTGTCATGGATTTTCCTAACCATGGTGTTTAGAAGTTCTGATTTCTCGAAAAGGATCATAGACATGATTGTGATGCTTATTAGTAACAATTGGTACACATTGTTGCTTAATGACCAAGCTTATGTATTTTTACAATAATTCAGAAGGCTAAAGCAAGAAAATCCCTTATCTTCTACTCTGTTTACAATTATTGCGGAGATATGAAAAAATTAGAATTTAATGGTTATAAAATGAGTTAATATCTTAAAAGGTCACTCAACTTTGAGAATTTATCTTAAAAGGTCATTGAACTTTGTTTTATACCAATAAAATCACTCAACTTATGCATTTGTATCAATAAAATCACTCAATTTATGCATTTGTATCAATAAAATCAATAAACTAAGTTTGACAAGATTATAAATTATTTTTTTTATACCATGAAACATAAATCCCATAAGTAAATAAAATTAAAGAAAACTCATTAAGAAATTTTATCGAAAAAATTAATTAGCGAAATAAATACTCTTATGGCATAACAATAAATAAATATACAAAAATATCATATGAAATTTCCTTCTCTACAATTATTATTTCTAGCGAAAAAAGTTAAGTACTTATCATTTTCCACGAAATTAAAGGGTTTAACAAATATTTTCATAGAAAAAGCATTAAAAAGGGAACAAAATAAAAGTTCAACACTCATTTTTTTTTTTTGGGATATACTCACCAATACAATTGCAATATGAAATTAGCCGGAAACAGAGCAGAATTTATTGTTTTACAAATCCTCACAACTTTCTGAAACCAGAAAAAAAAAACTCGTAGACAGAAGTGGGAAAATAAACTTGAATTTTGTGTGCTTCGAGTTTTCGTCGTGAATTTGCTTGAGTATTAGTGTATATTTGTTTATTGTAATATCATAAGAGTATTTGGTTAACTAATTAAGTTTGTTCGTCATTTGTTTTTAATGAGTTCTTAAATTTTTATTTGTTCTTAATTAATCAATTTAGTGGAGTGATTTTATTGATATAAATGCATAAATTAAGTGATTTTATTGATACAAAACAAAGTTCAGTGACTTTATTAGATAAATTCTCAAGGTTGAGTGACTTTTTAAGATATTAGCCCATTATAAAATGTCTAAATAGAGTTGTTTGTCTTATGATGAGAACAATAAGATTTACCATTAGTTCAGCTTGGAACATCTCTATATGTAGGTATCAATCATGGTATTGTAATTTGACTATCTCCTACTTGTTTGAGTGATTTTGTGACTTATGAAAATGTCTATTCATACACCGATTGATATGTGATGTACCTTGCTTATTTGATTGATAATAGGCACTTCCACCAAAGTAGAGTCGAATAATGATAATTGTAATGAGTTGATTAACTTCTACGAAATGTGTACATCATGAATATGTCTTTATTATCTAGAATCGATATTGCAAGCCTTCAATATCATTTGAAATTGAGTTGCATGCATGCCTGCATGTCACGACCCAGATCGTCGTGATTGACACCCACACTAACCCTACGTTGGGAGAACTATTACTACAACCCGACTAAGCAACTTAACGAAAACTAGGCATTTAAAGATACGGAAACAGGTTTAAATGACCAAAAGAAATACGGAGTTCCCACAAACTCCAAAGGTTTAAACAAATAACTAACCAAACTAACGCGGAAGTCTTAACCCCTAGAACCTGAAAGTCATTGTACCAAAACTCTACTAACGACAAGTCTAAGAGCAAGGGGTACAACCCCGAAACTAAACAAACACCTTTAACAAATAGTCTGGGTCCGAAAAGAGTGGACTTAAACAAGAAAGATCCATGGCAGCCTGAAAGAACTGGCTCACCCTTGAATCCGGTCACGCTCAATAGTCACCTAGATGAGGTCTATCAATAGCCGCCTGAAGATGCCATGTACTCAACAAAGAACAAACAAGTGCAGTATCAGTACACAACCACAGTGTACTGGTAGGATCACACGACTATTCCAGTAAGTGAAATATATATAAGCAGTCACAACAAAGTAAAACACGCATATACATATACATATATATATATATATATATGTTCAATTCCACACTCTCAATAACAAGTATATATGACAAGTCATTGGTCCTTTCATGGAACCCATACCCAAAGTGTTAGTGTACCGGTACGTGGTACCCGATCCAAGTTAGTGTGCCGGACGTGACACCCAATCCCATATATGCGCCAGAACATGGCACCCGATCCAAGTTAGTGTACCGGAATGTGGTACCTGATCCAATATATATGTCGATAGGTGACATCCGATCCCCGTTAGTGTGTCGGAATGTGACACCCGATCCATTCAACAAGCCACAATCACAATCACAATGTACATTCTTATAATTATACAATCAAGTGTTGATTCATGGCATACAATCATTCGTTCATACTCAATTACATTAGGTGTGATCAATAGGCTTCATTAACATACATACATCCATCACAATGAAGCAATTACTAATATATATCACGCAAAACATGAAATCACAATCATCACCTACCTCGAACAAAGCTTGAATCCCTTAAGAAACTTGATTTTTCCCTTTTCGAATTCTTTTCGCTTGTTCTTGGTCTACAAACAATCAATATAACGTGAGGATCAATAATCAAGACCTAAATACCTGGATCATAATCAATAATATCAACCCTAAGTCAAACCCTTGATCCCCATACCCAGATTAGGGCTTTTTTCACCATAATTCCAGGATCAAATCCCTCCCCCGTCGATAATTACCTAAGAAGCTAAGTTCTACGGAATGAAAAATTAATTCAGGTAGTAAAAACCTTATTTTGGTGCTAGAAGAGGTGGAAAACCTTCAAGAAATACCCCTGGCTCATTCCTTAGCTCTCAAGGTCAAAAATAAAAAATAAAACATTTTTTGGGTTTATTTCCAACTTAAGTCGCGACTATCTCGTCACAATGGACCTCATCCCGCTATAGCGGCCCCGCTCTAGCGGCACTAATCCCGCTCTGGCGGCTTCACGGAGATAGAACATCAGAATTATAGTTTCAAACCCCCATTTCACAACACACCATCAACCTTTGACATTCAAAAATAACTCATTCACGCTAAGATCAATTTCGGGAGTTCTACTCGCCCGACTTTAATTTCGTAAAGTTGTACAGATTCATTAACGTCTTAGCTATCTACTCATGTATTCAAATTCATAATTAAATCTCTCATTCAATACCAGATTTCCCTAGACCTCACTAACTCCAATTTCATCCAAATCTGAACTAGGCTAGGAAATCTCAAGTTACTACCAAAAAGTTTATTGGCCCCAATTCTTTCCCCATTGGTTTTTTCTTAACGACGGAAATCAGGTTGTTACAATAGATACCAATTTACCCATCACTCGTCCCCGAGTGATCAACTAGGAAATACTGGCTAAAGTAAGGATAGAGTAGTACATGAATCGCTGAACAACTGGGGATACTTGTCTCGCATGTCCTTAGCTTCCGGACATCGCGATCAAGAATTTCAACCGGTTCTTCCTTATACAAAATGTCTTGTTTAACAAACTGAGTCTCACTTTATGATATAATCTTCGTCCCCAAACCAACCAATTGAATACCTACACATCCTCCCATACAATGCCTCAATGAAGCAGCACAATACTCGAGTGACAATTATTGTTGTATGTGCATTTAACTAACAACAAAGCTATTCCCAATAACCACCAAAGTTGATCGTACACATATCTGCAATATGTTGTCAAGGACTTTGACACAAACATCAGGACGAATCCTTTCTCACATAACCATGATAAAATCCTAACTCAATACTCGCTACAATTAGAGGTGAACCTGAACCAACCAACACACACTCATAATACCCAAACAATCATAGTTCTTATCATCATCTCCATCTCACAACATAATTCCCGTGAGCTTAAGTTATAAAAATTTGATCATTAGACATCAGATATTCATCGAGGGATATGTCCAAGCATACAAGCCCTGTAACCACACTATCGAATGCTAGATTTAGCAATTATGACTATAGATTATCCTTAAGAACGATATAACTGGACCCAATGATCCCCACATTCAACCACAAATAATCGTTACATGACCTCGACGACAAGATTAATATTAAGATTGCCGGACAACCATAATTACGCATGGTGGCTCTTCTATAAACTCTCATAAGTAATGTTCTACATGTAAAACCATTGTAATACTTTAACAACTCTAAGACGACACCAAATATGTCCTCTAAAATAACCAAATCTTCCCAATCATCCCACTTAACCAAGAGAACATCGCAGGATCAGTACACCTGATCCACCACTAAGGATCCACCCACAAAATTGAAATCACATGAGCATAACTAGTGAATCATACTCACAACCATGTACAAAATGAATAGATGGTCACATAAGAATTTAAGGAATAAATATTGAATAACACTAAAGGTTTTCCTCTGAAGAGTCAATACCAGTTATTTCCATTAAGTTGACTCCACATACTCTTCACATCATTCTGCTGAAGTCTACACTCACAATACTAACAACCATCATGAACACTCCGACCATTTACCTTACTATAAACCAACACTTTTAAATGAAAATTTTTCTTAGGTACTTAGCAATAAACAGTAATAAACTTTACGACTCAACCCAGGTGTAAGTCCTTTCAAATGCTCAATACCAGATATAATTTCTCGTTTCTCACTTTTCAATTCATACCTTGACAAAATATATCACCACGAATATAGACTTACAATAAAAAATCTGAATTGTAAATTCAACAGTATAACACAATCCCCTTATCTATCAAGATTAGCTTGTACCTTGAAGATTTTTATGAATTAATGCATCTTCGCCTACCATTGATCGCATCTCCATCGATCTTACAATACCTTTCGCTAACAATTTAATCGCACTCATTACTAATCTCAAAACAAAACAAGCACTTATCATCACATTCGAGCTAATGTTTGTACGCTCCTTTCTCATGTCTTTTTCAATAATTTTTAACCAATCTGATGGACCCGTGGCACTATCATAATAGCCACAACAAAACGAAGGAAATCACGCGTCTCTCAACCCAATTATCTACCCCTCTGAAGATATCTCTTTAGCCTTTGCAATCAAATAAAATATTTTTGCTCTCGTCTCTCTCTCAAGGTTGTACTACATCCCACTATTTTTCCTTCATTATGACTCTAGCTCTTTTAAATTCTATTCGAGTGGTGTCCCACCATCTCTTAAAACTTCCCATACAACCACGCTACTCACCAAATATTAGAAAACTACGACCTTAGATACTCGCAAGTCGTAATTACTATACAAAATTCGTTTAACCAACAATCTTATTATATCGTTGCATTCCCTTACAATCCACCACGAACTCTTATTACCATTATGCTCAGTTAGCCCTAGCTATCACTTACAAAGTCAACCTTTTCATCGACATGACACCTCCAACTCAGGTATACTCATCGGGACTTTCTGTATCCATAAGCTTGTAATTCTGGTATTAATTCACTCCCTTATGGCTTAAGATAAAATCATCGGTCCTCATACTACCCTCCTTCTTTTTAACAAACAATAAAGGAGCACCCCACGGGGAAGCACTAGGACGGATTAAACTTTTATCAAGAAGCTCTTAGATTTGAGCCTTAAGCGCTCTTAATTCTATCGGAGCCATACAATACAGAGGGATGGAAATGGGACGAGTATCAGGTTCCAAGTCAATGCAGAAATCTATATCTCTATCCAGAGGCATATCAGGAAAATCGGTAGAAAATACTTCTCTAAATTCTGACACCACAGGGATAGACTCAATAGAGGGAGATTCGACCTCAACATCCCAAATATGAGCCAATTATGCCTAAAAATCCTGCCCCACTAGTTTCCTAACCCGCACGAAAGAAATGACATTAGCTGACTTAAGCTTGTACCCCCTTCCCACTCTAACATTTCCCTATCCGGGATCCCTAGAGTTACCGATTTAGCATTACCATTAAGCACAACATAATAGGGGGACAACCAAGTCATGCCTAAGATTATATCAAGTCAGTCATATTCAGCATAACCAAATCAACCCAAATTTGTAAATCCATAAACATAACAAGACAACACGATATACATGGGTGACTATGACTGACTCTTCAATGGGGTAGAAACATGGATGGGGGCATAAATTATATCACAAATCATATCAAATTCTGAGGCAAATCGCACGGACACATAAGAATAAGTAGAACCCGGATCAAACAACATATTAGTCATCCGGTCACAAATAATAATAGTACTTGTGATCGCTGCATCAGACCTTCAGCCTCGGTCTTGCCCTAAAAGGCATAAAACTGAGCCCTGTCATCTTGACGGGTCACCTCTTTGCCTGGCTGCACTACTCCTCTACCTGCATTACCATTTATCCGGCCTTCATAGCCTTGTCAATTTCCTCCTCATATGCCCAGGTTCTCCACAATTGTAACACACTTAATAACTTAACCAAGTAAGCATTGTTGCTATTAGAGCAGTCGTATCCTGACCCTCCTTGATATACAATCAATCCATGAAATAGTAATATAGCTTCTAACCTCAATTGACATAACTTAATTTCATCATTCGCTAAACAACCCATACATGTTATGACAACAATACTAACTATATTTTCCAAAGTAATGATGTTCATTATCTAGCTGTCCCTTACCAAAACTTCTTGAATGTTGTCATCTATAAACATGAATCTGCAAATCTGACCTTAATCTCTTCACAAGCGACGATAGTAGGTAGCGAGCCCCACAAAACTCTTAATTTCAGTCACAGAACTATGTTGGACCCAATTCCTGAGTGCTTTAATCTTTTGGTGATCTACCATTATCCCTTTCTTTGAAACTACATGCCTCGAAAAGGCAACCGAATTCAACCAAAATTTACAATTAGAAAATTTCGCATACCACTTTTGTTTCCCAAAAACACCCCGAATAATACGAAGATGGTCGGCATGCTCTTCCTCACTTTTTAAATAAATCAAAATGTCATCAATAAATACTATAACAAACGAATCATGAAATGGTTTGAACACACCATTCATCGAACTTACAAAAGTTGCATGCGCATTTGTCAACCCAAACGACATAACTAGAAACTCATAGTGCCCATAGCGGGTCCTAAATGCCATTTTTGGTATATCCTCAGGCCTAATCTTTATCTGATGATAGCCAGACCTTAGATCATTCTTAGAGAAAACTGATGCACCCTGCAACTGGTCAAAAGATAATCTATCCGAGGCAGAGGATACTTGTTCCGAATGGTGACCCTATTCAACTGTCGGTAATCTATACACATCCTCTCTTGCTAGTGATGATGTTACCACTTTTGTTGCTCTAGTTCAGACCATAGAGTGAAGAAAGAAAGATACCAATTGGATTCAAGTCATAGCACAAAAAAGTAGAAAGAAATGAGTTTTTTCTAAAGTCTTATAGCCTTTCGAAGAAAAGTACGTCTTCGTACCGTTTCGCAAGACTCTACTAGCCTCGTTTCGATACAATGAGATCAATGAACCTAGGGCTATGATACCAACTTTGTCACGGCCCAGACCGTCATGATTGACACCCACACCAACCCTCAATTGGGAGAACCATTACTACAACCCTACTAGGCAACTTAATGAAAACTAGGCATTTAAAGATACGAAAGCAGGTTTAAATGACAAAAAGAAATACGGAGTTCCCATAAACTCCAAAGGGTTAAACAAATAACTAACCAAACTAATGCGGAAGTCTTAACCCCTAGAACCTGAAAGTCATTGTACCAAAACTCTACTAACGACAAGTCTAAGAACAAGGGGTACAACCCCGAAACTAAACAAACACCTTTAACAAATAGTCTAGGTCCGAAAAGAGTGGACTTAAACAAGAGAGATCCATGGCAGCCTGAAAGAACTGGCTCACCCTTGAATTCGGTCACACTCAATAGTCACCTAACTAAGGTCTATCAATAGCCGCTTGAAGATTTCTTGTACTCAATAAAGAACAAGCAAGTGTAGTATCAGTAAACAACCACAGTGTACTGGTAGGATCACACGACTATTCCAGTAAGTGAAATATATATAAGTAGTCACAACAAAGTAAAACATGCATATACAGAATATATATATATATATATATATATATATATATATCAGTTATCATTTCCGAAGCAATGCTCAATTCCACATTCTCAATAACAACTATATATGACAAGTCAATGGTCCTCTCATGGAACCCCATTCAATGGTCCTCTCATTGAACCCATACCCAAACTGTTAGTGTACCGGTACGTGGTATCCGATCCAACTTAGTGTATCGGAACGTGGTACCCGATCCAATATATATGTCGATACGTGACATCCGATTCCAGTTAGTGTGTCGGAACGTGACACCCGATCCATTCAACAAGCCACAATCACAATCACAATGTACATTCTCATAATTATACAATCAAGTGTTGATTCATGGCATACAATCATTCGTTCATACTCAATTACATTGTGTGTGATCAATAAGATTCATTCATATACATATATGCATAACAATGAAGCAATTACTAACATACATCACGCAAAACATGAAATCACAACTATCAACTACCTCAAACAAAGCTTGAATCCCTTAAGAAACTTGATTATTCCCTTTTCGGATTCTTTTCGCTTGTTCTTGGTCTACAAACAATCAACATAACGCGAGGATCAATAAACAAGACCTAAATACCCGGATCATAATCAATAATATCAACCCTAGGTCAAACCCTTGATCCCCATACCCAGATTAGGGCTTTTTCCACCATAATTTCCAAATCAAAACCCTCTATCATCGATAATTACCCAAGAAACTAAGTTCTACGAATCAAAAAATGGATCCGGAGAGTAAAAACCTTACATTTGCTCCTAGAAGAAGTGGAAAACCTTCAAGAAATACCATTGGGTCGTTCCTTAGCTCTTAAGGTCAAAAATTGCAGAATAAAATGTTTTTGGGGTTTATTTCCGACTTAAGTCGCGACTGTCCTGCCACAAATGACCTCATCACTACAGCGGCCCCACTTTGGCGGCACTAATCCCGCTCTGGCGGCTTGCGCGGAGACAGAACATTGGAATTAGAGTTTCAAACCCCCATTTCACAACACACCATCAACCCATGACATTCAAAAACAATTTGTTCACGCTAAGATCAGTTTCGGGAGTTCTACTCGTCAAGTAATGTTTCATGAGAATTATTTCCCAATAAGATAAAATTTATATTCTAATCTTGTTGCTTCCTTGTTATTTTTACAATGGTATTTGATGAGATATAAAGTAAAATATTAATTTAATTTGTATATATTCGAATTAGAGCGGTCAGTATTAGTTAGTCAATCCCATCCAGGTTAATCCATACGGGCTTTGAAATTTGACGGGTCAAACTATATTGACCCTTTTTTTTTGTCAAAATGATTAGCCAATTCACAAGTACGTGGGCTACAGGTTATGCTGGCCCACCTTTTTAAAAAATATATTTCTTATAATTTTGTAAATCAAATTATAATTTAAAAATATTAAATATCGACAAGACAATTTTAATGCATGGTGTTAGACTGTTAGTGAAATCCACAAATAAAATTATATTTATAATATTTATTAAGTTTGATTTCAAGTAAAAATAAAAATAGCTAAATATAACCTAATTATTTTCTAATGATCGTACTAAAATACAAAAAATATGACAATATTCCATATGCTACGGCCTACGTAGTGATTTCCTAGAAATTTTAGGAAAAGATTATTTTACGTAGTACATATTTTATAAACATAATTTGTATTTAAAACTTTAAATAGATTTTGAGTTTGGACTCTTAATATTTTAATATTCTATTTTATTTGATTTTTATTTAGCCCACGGGCCGACCCTATCCATATTTTTCAACTCCACAAATCAGCAGACTTATTCAGGTCGGACTAAAAAGTTTTTTTCTTAAATGGAGTCCAAAAATCTTAACCAAACCCTATCAAATCACTGGTTAGAATAGACGAGCCTAACTGGCCTAACCCATATTGATGGCTCAATAGTGAAAGACTGAAAGTAGAAGAGAAATGCTAAACTAGAGCTGACAAACCTTGGGTTTCTTCTGCTTCTTTTTGAAGAGTTAGTTTGATAGAACAACTACATTTCACATCTAAGATTACAATCCAAACAATTTATTGAATTACAATGTAAAAAAGAACATGGACTAGAACGTTTTAAAACGTCTCAAAACGTATATTACATCCTGACTGAAACTTATTATAAAGATACAAAAGCCGAAGTGCAAAATAGAACTACACAAGCAGTAAAATCTACCAAGTTATGGATGAGGGCTAACATAAAACGCTGTATAGCACCACTGTTTTCATCCCCATATATTTGCTCTTCTCCTTGCTGCAAATACTTCTCTGATCCACTCGAAACACTTCACAAAACAACACAATATTCATTGGCAAATCCCCTGTGAATACTTCACAAATACACACTACAGAAGTTATTGGTCAAGTTATGAATGAAGTGTAAATGCTGGCAATGCATTCTACATTGTTCCAATCAAAGCACAAAAACCAGTACCTCAAGTGTCAACCAAACTTTACAACAAATAAATAGCTCCCAAAAACATCTTTATTTATTTGTGGTATCACAACACCAAAACGAACTAATTGTTGACTCACTAGGCAGGTTAGATCTGTACAAGATTAGTCCTCCAGAACACCAAATGCGTAATTCTTGGATGCAAAAACTTACCGAGAATCAGCTGGCCTGGGAAAAAGGGCAACCAATGCTGCCCAACATATACCAAAACATTGTCCAAACTCAACATCTCTAGTTTTCTCTTCCTCACATCCTATATCTCAGTCAACGACGGTACCATGTATCTTGTTGCGTAAACTTTCAAACCATAAGTTCAGAATCCAAGTCCATGAATGTAAGGTCATCCGAATTGAAATTAAGATCTTCTTGTCGGCCTGGTTTCAGAAAATCAAATCCATAGTCAAATGTCATAGGTGCCTCCTGCCCCATTTCATGTGGATCTCCCAGCGGCTGACATGGCGAATTTGATACCTAATTGTTGTCGTAGGCATATTGCTTTCCATCTGAACCGAAGTCATTGGTGGAAACTGGAGTAGAATCTAACATAGCCAATAGCTCATCTACATCAAACATCTCATCCAAATTTAAGTTATCTAGACAATCCCATCCAGACTTGAGCGTATGTTGATCAATACTTGTAGGTTCCTCTTTAGCTTCAACAATTTCCATCTCACCAGGCAACCCCGCGGTCTCGTCCTTTCCTTCGTCTTTCACTGAACTCAATGGTGTGCCAGCTGCAGTTGTTACACCTTCACCTTGACATACCTCGCCGAAACCACCGGAAGCAACCGTACAATCAGATGCAAATGTAGTAGCCCAGGAAGCAGAAGCAGAAGCAGAATCAGAATCATCCCTAGAAGGGTAATTCGTCAAATTCAGCCTTGCACAAGCTCTTGCAGCTTCATCATATGCTAGAGCAGCTTCAATTGATATACCAAATGTACCCATCCATAGCCTACTACCTCTTTTAGGTTCCCTAATCTCAGCAACCTATTTACCCCATATCCTCTGTCTAACACCTCTGTATTTACACCGCGAATTTTCGGGTCCCCATTTACCTCTCATACACCCTTTAGTAGGAACTTTACGCACTGGCTTCCCTTCATCATCAACACTATCTAGTTTCTTATTATACTCTTTCCATTTAGCTAGTCTCTCTTCCATTCTTTGTTCTGTCCCTTCTACTCCTTGATTTCCTCTTTCGACTATTATAATCCAACGGCAGAGAAGCCATATTAGCAGCTTCATCCATTTCTGTAAGAAGGCAAAACATTCATTACATACAAAACTATGCATGCCACAAATATACAATCCTAAAAAATACTCATCATTAAGAGCAATGTAAACGGAAACACAAGACTCTAAATTTTCTCAAACTAACAAGTGTGGAATAAAAAATCAAGAAAAGAGAAAAAACAAGCAAGAAAAGAAAGACTGATCTAACCAAACTAATCACATATAGATGAATTGAATGAATGAGATTAGGCTACATACCTTTTTTCTTCTGTGTTTTTTTATAAATGAATTGATCAAATTGGTGAGTTCTTCAGGAAGTTGTTTTTTTTTTCTCTGATAAAAGCTTTGTAGAGAATGATGAGAATCAGAAATCTGTTTGTAACAGAGCTACTTGAGTATTTATAGCCCTCTCTAGATATTTCTAGTTTATCTACTCACTCCTTACCTTATACTCTCCGTCCCATTTTATATGATTTTGTTTCACTTCCTCCATCTATATTATATGACTTAGTTTGACTCGACAGAACATTTATGAACTTTTTTAAAAAAAAATCAGATCAAAAATAAAATAAGTGATAGACATTTTTAATGTAAACCATATAAACTGGACAGAGGGAGTCTATTTATTTAAAAATCTCTCAATATGGTGACGTGGCAATTATTTAATTGAGTCGTGGTTGTTGGGATGCCGCGGGATTCAGCACGTGTCACCTGAACCTTCGCGAACCACTCGTTCTATACTTTTTGTAAATTTCCTATTTTGACCTCTCAGGATATTTATTATACCTCAATAGTCAGCTTAATTACCTTTATACCCCTCGGTTAGCGATTGGTCTAAATTATTTATTAGGGAACAAAATAACGGAGCCAATAGTTTTGCAAGTTGCAAGTAGATACTTATGATTTGGTAAATCATATGGATCAAAAAGTTGGCACATCTTACTAAAACACCACATTATAATTTGACAAACTAGAATTCACACTGAACCTCATTCGAAAAAAATATTTCATATCATTAATTTTTTCATATTTAAACAAAATCTATGATACTCTAATTGCTGAGACTAGTTTATGTCTACCCAATCAATCTATACAAAATTCAAAGAGATTCACAAACTTTAGGCATGTTTGATGGTAAAAGATGGTAAATCTCATCTATCCATATTAATACGCCTTTTGATGTGCTTTGGAATCTCAGCAGAAGAGTTAATAAACACATGGGTTCCTACAATACCAGTGACCTATGTTTGCTAATCTATCAGCAGTTAATTGGTTTCTCTAAAGCTATGATTGATCTATGTAAAGGAGTTAAATAAATGTTGACAAGTACCTTGATAACATTAGCTATAATTGTGTTATATTATAATTGTGTTGTGAATAGTGCAAGCAAAGTTTGTTATAGTTAGTTAAGGTGTCAGTGAATTAGTTATAGTTAGTTATAACTAACTAAGCCGGTTAGATCTGAGCAAACACATTGTATTTATGTGCCAATGCATTACACATTGGAATTCAATTCAATGAAACTAATTCTCTCTATGATCTTCTGGATCCTTCTTTTCTTCATAGTTAGTTCAATTTCACCAAGTTTCATTCTAGACTTCAAAAACTTAACATGATATCAGAGTTAGGTTCCATATCACCCAATGTTGGGGGGAGGGGGCAAAATCAAAATCGCTCACGCACCAAATGCTAAGCACTAGGAGTGAGTTGGGGTGTTAAAGAATTACAAAAGTCCATATTGGTGGTTAATGAGATGGGTGAACTCCTTATAAGGTTTGGACAATCCTCCTCCCTTTGAGCTAACTTTTGGGGTGTAAGTTAGCACCAAGACCTAATTTAACATAGTATCAGAGCCATTAGAGCTTGCATTTGAAGAATTATTGCACAAGCAGTGAATAATTTCATTGTTTCTTAGCTTCATTTTGTGAATTTGCAGTTGTTTTTTCCTTGTTTTACTTTGTTTTCTTTGATTTCATGGACACTCCTGGAGTTATTGTTGGGAAATTAGGAAATTCCATAGACATTACTACTATTGATCACCTTCATCCAATGTGTTTGTACCCATCAGATGCGCCAGGATCACTCAATGTTGGCATTTTGCTCACGTAATCCTGTATGTTTACATCATCAAGTTCAGTTGCCCACATGTGATTCTACTAAGGTTTCACATATTGGAGACTGCCACATAAGAGGATGTGATATTCTTAGAAACGCTCTCTGTGTACTAGCAATCTAGCATTCAAGTTCAATCTCATGTTAGTCTCACAAGTGACAAAAGACTTGAACTGTTGTGTCACTTTTCTTTTCAAAATGTTGTGTTTTTCAGGATCTATCATTTGGGAAGGTGAGGGTGATTGGTGAAGAAGAGGATGGTCATAAAGAGGAATTTTCGCATGTAGCCACTAAAAAATAGCCTAATTACGCTTCATAGTTATAGTTTGTTAATTACGTAGCTACATGTTATAGGGAGGAGAGTGGCGAGCGAGACTGGGAGAGGGAGGAGAGAGGCGAGCGAGAAAGGGTAGAGAGTGGGAGATAGGTGAATTGTATATGCATATCGGTTAGATAATTGTATATTATACATATGTATTTGTATATTCTGGCGAGCGAGATTGGGAGAGGGAAGAGAGAGGCGAGCGAGAGAGGACAATAATTTATATAATTCGCAGGTATGTTTGTATAATTCACGTGTTTTTGTATAATTGAGTAATATAAAGTCTGAAATTATACAAAAATGATAAAACTCGAAATAACGAATTGATACAAACATAAACATATGAAATTTAAACAATTATATAAAATATATTATACAAATTACATTATATAAATTATATTATACAAAATACGAAAACTATATGTTTATACAAACTTTAAAAAGTTATACACAAAAAGATTGAATGTATATGATGACAAAACTGAAAAATCAAAGGAAATCATCGTCATATACAAATACAAACCATCGTATATAAATACAAATCAAACAAAGAATTGTTAGTTGTGAATTATACATATACTAACGTGGCTAATTATACAAACTCGAAGTCAACCTATGTAATTAATGATTAATGTTAGTCGCGAGTGGTAATTATAGCAAACTATAGCTATAATGAGTAATTAAGTAGTACAAGTTTGCTTAACCACGTAATTTTCCCTAAAATGAATAAGAGCCCGTTTGGATTGGCTTAAAAAAGTAACTTTTAAATCAAAAATAAAAAGTCAAACTGAAATGACTTTTAAGTCAAAAAATAAAAAGTAGGAGGAGACCTACTTTTTTGTTTCTGACTTATTTTAAGTCATTTTTAACTTATTATTAGTCATTTTTTACCTTGCCAAACGCTTTCTAACTTATTTTAAGTCATTTCTTTACTTATTTTAAGTTATTTTTTTTATATTTGCCAAACACAAGTCAAAAACTGACTTAAAAGTAAGTTTGACCAATTTTTAAGCCAATTCAAACGGAAAGTAAGTCACTTATATTACAATAAGTAATCATTCGTCACTTTTATCTTTCAAGATTAGACATGTTCATCCTTCTTCTTCATCGTCTCTTCATCTTCTTCTTCCTCTTTTTTTTTTTCTAAAAAAATAAATTTTGACATACCGCAAAGGTGATTTTGAATTGATCAAGATTGAATAATCAATGTATACTTCATGTATATCTAAGTTATATTCAGCTTTTTAATTGTATCATATTGTATAGTCTGTGTATAGCTCATGTATGGATAAGTTATAGCCTATATTATATAGTCAATGTATATCTCTTATGTCTTTTGGCTATTTTTTATGTAAATAATATATGGCTACAAATATTGTAAACTAATTTTTTTTATTGTACATATTTGAAACTAGCCCTTAGTTCAAAGGATCGTAGTTGAAGCCCAGTACTGAAGCACTGTAATATTGTTACCGCAAATTCTTAATATAATAGAAAATTTGTAGCAAATTATTAGACAAAGTGAAAAATTATTCTGAAATCAAATCATCTCTATTAATTGTTGGACTTGAAAGAATACAGTATATATATCTGCAACATCTAGATGGTGCCTTGACTTGCAAGTGTTGGCACCATCTTAACTCAATAAAAAATTGAGAGACTATTAATTAAGCAAAAGAAAAAGACAATATAATTGATATAAACTAAAATATTCAAAATGATTTCTGTAGTGTTGTGGATAGCAGGTGTTAACAAACAGGAAGGTCAACTGGAGGCTCCTCTACTGCTTCTAATTCAGTAACTCCATTTTCCACAAGGAATGCCATGGCCAAACCCCAAGTAATGTGCACATCCAAGTGACAGTGCATTAGCCAAATTCCTGTTTGTCATAACAAAAAATGTTAGTCCAAAAGTTTGAATTATTGTAACATGTCCCATTTTATATGAGTTAGTTTGATTTGACACGGAGTTTAAGAAAGAAACAAAGGAAAGTGAATCATATAATCTGGGATAGAGGGAGTACTTATTTTCTATCTTCTTACCTGGATTATCAGCTACAAATCTTATGACGGACCATCCATTGACTGGTACACTTGCAGTATTACGAAGAGGTGGATCAATAAGGTTAAATTTAGAAGTATCTGTTTGTGGATTGAAGTTTCCAAATCCCTCAGCAAGAATGTAAAAATCGTATCCGTGAAGATGAATTGGATGGTTTTCAGCTGTGACGATACTAGTCCCCTGTAACACAAGCTGCACTCTCGCGCCATAACTTAACTTGTATACTTTAGTTGCGGAAATAGGTTGCCAGAGTGACCTGCTAACATTACCAGTGTAATCAAATTTAACGGGTGGGCTTGATGGGAAATCTGTTGAGAAAACTCCAGGTATTCCCTGGTGATGTGCTTGCAGTAAGGAGAAATTGGATGGTAGCACAAATGATACATTGTTCATACTGGCAGTGAACCGCGTTCCATTTGGACCTTGACAGCTGCTGGAACTTGCCCCTGCAGGGCAATTGTTGAGTCCCAATCCAACTGTGAAGAATAGATCTTCATCGATTTCAGTTGGCACTTGGACTTTTCTTGCACTTCTGAAGCTACTGGTAAAGGCAGTGGCGGTGGCTGTGTCATTAAATGCTGGTAGAGATGGGAAAGCGGGGTTTATCTTGACACCCTTAGCAGGGCAAGGAGCAGCCTTGTACTCTAAGATGGCTGTGGTTGTGGTGTTGTCAAAGGGTGCTCCTTGTGCACTTGCGTAGGCACGTGCAGCCATGTAGTATCTGGCAGGCGGTTGATTAGCAGTTATGAGGACATCAGTAGTCTGGCCTGGTCCTAGCATAAGGACTGATGTCGTGAATGGTTTAACATAAGATGCATCTGCTCCAACAACAGTGAACTTGTGGTTTGCCACTGAGAAGAAAAGTTGTTGGTTGAGTCCAGAGTTGATGACTCGAAGGAGGTTCGTCTCACCTGAGTCCACATGGACTATGGTAGTATCTGCACAAGGATTTTAAGTTATATGCATCGGAAACTATTTTTACATCAGTCACATTTTAATGTACTGTTTTAAATGCATTGTGGATTGACAGTTACCTTGATTAGAACACTTGTAAAGATCACCCGGTTGACCATTGATGGTGTAAGCATCTGATGCATTAGGTGCTGCTCCCGTTCGTGTGGCTTGTCTAATAACATCAATGGGGTTTGCATCCCACCACTCACCTAAACAACATGCCCAAATTAAGTACTATTTCAGAAAAAGCTTGTAAAGTAAACAAAAAATGTGCAAAAATCGAACTGAATGTAACGAAAGAAGGAATTAGTACCAAGCAGAATGGGTGTTTGTCTCTTGGGCTTAGGGAATGGATAAGCAGTTCCTTCTTTTGGGTGGATAACTAAGGCTCCATAAACAGTGGCCCTGAGCCACGAGCTATGGGCGTGCCACCAAAGTGTCCCTTCTTGTCCTTGAATAGTAAATCGATAAGTGTAACTCCCTCCTGGTCTAATCGGACACTGAGTGATGAATTCTGGTCCATCTGCCCATGCCGTTCTCATTTGCCTCACCCCGTGCCTTTAAACAACATAAAGTATATTAGAAACAAGGGCGAAAACACGGAAATATCATCACATCATGATGTTCAACATAAAGTATATTTGAGTTGTGCATGCATGAACTTACCAATGAATGGTGACATTATATTGAGCTCTATTGACAACCTTTACCACTAGAGTATCTCCATTGTTCACTTCCAAAGTTGGTCCAGGAAATTGCCCATTCACGGTTATAGTACTATGCGTATTGCACAGCCTCTTCACCGGCGTTGCTTGAATCTGTACTTCCAAAAAAAAATAGAGGTCAGACTATAGATCCTAGTTTTAAATATTAGAAAAAACAAAGACACACTTGGATAACATACAACAAAGTCATGGTAGTGAATTTTGGCTTTTGCTAAAGAAGCAGCATTAGCAAAAAGAAGCAAAATGGCATAGAATAACAAAGAGCTCATGTTGAAGGCTAATTTTGACTTAAACTCTGTTTATGTTTGGTTGTGAAAAATTAGAGAGTTGAGGCTTTAGTTAAATAGGAGAAGAAGAAGAGAGAGAGGGTGGTTTAATGGTTGGCAGATTAGGTTTTGATTAAGCAACAAGGTCAGTTTATGGGGCAAAACTTAGTTCAACATTGTAGAAAGAGTTGGTGCACCCAATTCATTTGCCCATCAAACTCCAGAAATTTTCATCAAATGCTTGTTTTCTAAAGTTTCTCTTTTGAGCATAATATGTTCTCACATTTCAAACTAACAGAAGTATGTTTTGTTTTTGTTAATTTTTTCATCAAATGCTTGCTAATTAAAGTTTCGTATCATGTTTGTTTTGATTGTTAATTACTTAAATTTTATTGTATCGTATCGTTTAAATCCAGCATTAGTTAATGACAAAAAGTCTCATTTTGTGTAACGATCAATCAGGTGTGATCGTGTCATTACCTTAATATTTTCTTCTCATTTTGTCTTTACTTATTATTTAATAATCTTATTTTTGTGGTAGATTTATTATTCCAATTGTTGATGTGTGACAATTTATAAACAATACAATCCATTGAAACATTGTATTAATTAAAAAAATATACTAACACAATACAATATATTATAAAACAATATGTAATATTCCTTTTTTTTAAAACAGAAGTATGATTATTTTTTTGTCAATTTTTTAATCAAATTGTAATTACTTGTTATGATTACATACCGCGTGAATTGCACGGATTATATAGAAAATCTTCTTCCCTTTGTTAATAGTGTGAAGCCAAAACGGGTCAAACCAAGATAGTTTAGCCTAAAAAGGAAACAATTTACGTATACATCTACAAATCAATACAATAAAGTAAAATCTTGGAGGAATAGCTTGCTACTCCCCATACTCTAATTTACATGACATATTTTTCTTTTAATTAGTTCCAAAACAAAAATGTTATATTTCCATAATTATAAATAATTTAATTCTAAAATTATCATTTTCCCATGATTTATAGTTCGTATCTAAGATTTGTTTTAGAACGACAATTTAAAAAAAATATTTTTTCTTAAAATTTTATGTCAAATCAAATAGTGTCACATGAATTAAGACGGAGAAGTAAGCTAGAAATGGAATTTGCTCTTCTCCCTTTCTTATTGTCTCTATTTTCTCAACTTCTTACTAAGACGGTTGACATATGTCTCATTTTAAAATGAATGGTACAAATTATATTAACCAAATCAAGGATCTTAAGTCTTAACTATTGTTAATGTAATAGATATTTTGTTATGTTTCTCCCAAAAGATTTGGCAATCAACGAGTTTAGAAAATGAATTAATTAGAACTTTTATATGTAGAGTATGCTTTCAACTCCCTTAAATCTTTTTATCATTGAATTAAAACATTTCATGCTACTCAATTTACAAAACTTTTCTTATTAATTTTGTTTATTGGTATGTGTGATTGTTCCCAAAATATCATATGTTTAGTGATTTCAATTCAATTATTGTGAGTTGGCGAAGCAATCTACCAGTAATCATTTAAAATTTATTAAATATAAATTTATAAAATGATTTGAATTATATTAAATTCATAAATATATTAGTCCAAATAAATGTCATGGATTAATATAATTGGGCTAATTATTTAAGTCCAATAAATATGAATTTAATTGATTTGGGCTACAATAGATGAGCCCAATTTGTTAAGCCCAAATTCATCTTATCCTAGAGGCCCCATTTTGGTGCCACGTGGGCAAATGACGTGGCATGCCAAGTCAAGCAAGAAGCCAATAGGATCATGACATGTGTCAAAGATGACAAACCCGCTCCATAAAGCCCATATGTCATGTCACTTAAATTTGATTGGCCGAAGGAATCCTATTCCAATCGCAACTCCTCTATTCTAAAACTATAAATAGGGGTCCTCATAATTCAGAAAAGGGATAGAAAATTCTAAAACAAGAAGCTAGAGAAAATTCGTGGTACAAACACCATAAAATTCTATATAAAGCTACAAGTTTAAGAATTCAAGCATTCAAGTTCAAGAACGATCAAGACAAGACCATCAGATTCAAGAACAAGCTCGAAACCCTTGAATTCAAGCAAAAGTCAAGATCAAGCTTTAAAGCCCTTGAATTTATATTTGAAAAGACGAATTCAGAGGAATCATAGAGATTGTAACACTCGCACTTTGAAATAATAAATACGATTGTTGCTATAATTTTCCGTTCTTGATTATTATTTTCTCGACGCAAATTTTATTGTCTACAAATTCTTGCACGCCCAGTGGGACAATCTCTACCTCTCATCTCAACTTTTCAAGCATCAAACAACATCGAGATAACTTCCATGAAGAACAACTCTCGATCAACTGCCTCTAAGGCCACTAGCTCCAAGTTCTCTATTGAAGTTGAAGACATTTTTTATGTTACTTTTGGAAGTTTTGGAGCTGTTACGAGAAACAAAGCGGCTACACTAGGACAACAAACACTGCAAGTGTCGTCCGCATCAACTCCTATTTTTGGGTCTTCGACTCCAAAAAGAACAAGTTCCTCCATAAATGCTTTGGAAGGAGGAAGCAGTATTGTTGAAAAGATCAAGGAGACATTGGCTCTACTTGAGCAATCTGGTTCGAAAAATTCTACCACAAGGGAGAACTATGATTCAACTAATGAATCATCTCCACATGCATCGCGTAACGTGAGTTCGCTGAAGATTAACTTACGCGACAATCCATGCTACTCTCCTACATCTCCAATGATCATGCAAACGATGGTAACTGTTGCTTCCTCTCCTGAGGAACAACTCGCAAATCTGACAAAGTTGGTTGAAGGCTTGACAAAACATGTACAACACCGAAAATCTCGAATTGATAAGTTGATAGATAGGATAGAAAGACTTTTAGATGGAGAAGCGAGTCATGATCCTGGAAAGTGTGTTGAAGTTCAAGAGATTGGAGATACTGCGAAGAAAGCACCGCTTGTTAATGAGATGCCAATTTCTTCTGAAGGAATGATCCCACTTGATCGTTTGAAAGAGTTTTTTGAAGGCACTATCAAAGATAAGTATGAAGTCTCCACCAAGTCTTCTCACATGTATGCCAAGCCATACATTGTGAGAATTGATAATTTCAAAATGTCTGCTGGCTATCAACCTCCCAAATTTCAACAATTTGAGGGTAAAAGAAATCCAAAACAACATGTTGCACACTTTGTGGAGACATGTAATAATGCTGGAACTGTCACGACTCGATTTCTCAAATCATGATGGAACCTACTATGCCCTACCAGTAGGTAAGCCAACTTGTAACCCAGAACATCAAGCAATGAGCGAAAGGGAGAAACTAGCGAAAACAATAATCTAAACAAGGAACACAAGACGGAAGCAAACCAAAATAAATATATATATAAAAATCCCTCCCAGAACCTGGAAGTCACTAGTACAAAGCTATCTAATAAAGAGTACAAGTCCCAAAAGTGAACCACAACAAAGTGTGTCTCAAAGGCAACAAGACTAGCTAAAACGAAAGAAGGAGACAAGACAAACCCAAAACGCCAAGTGCTCGCCCTCGTCTCCTAATCACAGCTGCAAAAGAAGGCTGGAAGTACTCACCGCTGGTAACTGGTAACTGGTACTGGGACCTGCATCACGAAATAGATGTAGAGCGTAGCATGAGTACCAATACAACAGGTATTCAGTAGGCATCACAGGCCGACTGAGCAAAAAGGGTAAAAACAATAATAAAGGATAGAATCTAGACACAGAGAGGTCAAAGCGGATATGAAAAGAAAGCACACGAGCATACCAGAAACAAACTAAGTACAACTAAACTAAACCTAACTGGACCCCCATAAGCCTAGAAGGTATACTTGTGCGCAAGTTTAAGTAAAACCTGAACAAACCCCCATAAATCCGACAGGTACACAGAATAGCTAAGTCTACTGAGAAAGAAGGAAATCGGGCTCCCAGCCCAAAGTAACCAAGATAATCCATCAGACTCCACCCAACCCAGCTAGAAAGAGTGGACTTAGGGGACACCCAACCAAACAGTCCACTCCTAGCCTAACTAGAAAGATGGACCCGTGAGTGATGTAGATATCACAAGTCGTCCTCCCATGCAGTCAGCTCCCAGCCCAGCTAGAAAGAGCGACCAGGGGACACCTAGCCAACAGCACACTCCCAATCCAGCCAGAAAGAGAGGCTCGGGGGCGATCGCCGATATCACCAAGTCTACCCAGCCAGCGATATGCTCCCAGCCCAGCAAGAAAGAACGACCCCGGGGGTGATGGTATCTCCAATAGGATCCAATCCAACAACAACTACCGTGGAATGTCGTCCACTCTAAGAAATCACAAAAAAGGCTCCAAGCCTATACTATCTCAATCCCACACCTTTAGTGATGCACCAAACCTTCGAGAACGCGTCGAAACTAGAGGAAGAAGATACAGAAGTACACCAAGCAGCTATAATGCCTAATATAAGCCTCAAACTATCAGACTCAAGTCTACTACTCCAGTATACAAGGATCTAAGTCATCCGAACGACGTCGGCAGAAAGTCAAGGCTATCCAGCCCACTCGGGTCACAAGTCTAAGGCAATGCTAGCCTAACCTAGACTAAGGACATCATGCTTACGGTTAAGGATGAACAAGACATACAACACATAACATACAAGCATATAATATCATTTAGCACATAAGAATGCAACTCTACTAAATTGGTTAACATGATACTATACCCGAAATATGGTCAATCGATCATAACATGAGGTATCTAATCAAAGTAAGGTAGGTAACTGGTACCCACCCCCAATTCGCTCCAATCGACATGATTTTACACAATTAAGCTCAATCTAAAAGAAAGGAAGTCCTAGCCTACCTTAAGGCCGACCGCGCGCTCCAAATTACTTTACCGGAGCTTTTCCTTCCCCAACGACCCTTGAACGTTGTCACCTATCAAATATAGGATCACAACATTAATACGGTTGTTTAGACACCAAAATCACAACAAACGGAGACGGGTCAATTTTGGAGTCAAAATGGAAATCGTGGGACCTGCACCAAACTGTCTGTATTTAACTCCGTCAAGATACCCTAAACAATACCCCAAACTTGTGTTCCAAAATGGAACACAATTCGAGGCCCAAAACACAGCAAAAACCAACAAGTAAGAAAGCCACACTTTAACCAACTTAAAAGGAAACAACAACAGTCTAAACTCGGAATTAACGAGAATCAAAAAATTCCCAGCACTACTTGAGTACTCTACGACGTAGCCACGATAATTTCCAACACGTGAGACTTCGAATCACCAAAAACCGAGCTAAAATGAGTGAGATATGACCAAAACAAGAATGCCAAAAACAAAAGCTCAAAAAAGGGTACAACAGTCTGGTTTATCTCAAAATTACCTCGAACTACGTGCACTCCACAACTTTCGAACACTCTACAGCGAAGCCACCGAAAATACAAAGCTCCAGCATTTCAAATCGCCTAATTCGGTTGAGAGATGAGAGAGTTACGAGGGTTTTAAGTTTGGAAAAGTTTGCTGATATATCTGCATTTATAGCAGATTTTTCTGCAATTTTTCCCAAAACTTAAAAACTCCGATGGGGTGCTCCGAACTCGTTTGGAACCCCGTGCACACAAACGAGATATGAAACCATACCAAATTCCATATTCCGGACTCAATGGTACAGTCAAAATTTCCATACGAGGTCATGTTAACAAAAAGTGGGTCCCACACCTAAATGTCATTTTAAGTCAAAAACCACAAAAGGGCTCGAAAAAATATCTGAAACCTCGGGACACAAAAGAAGGGTCAAGCTAGACCAAACTTGACATTCTGGAGCTAACCGTAATGACGAAATTCTCATCCAAGCGCGTTTACTCAGAATGTTGACTAAAGTCAAACTTAGGCTAAAGCTTAAAGTTAAAACGCCTAATCGCACCGACTCACACTGAAAACCTCGGGAGTCTGTCGACCATGCTACTAGCCTAAGATGACCCTTCCGGAGCTGATGGAATCGTTAGAATTGGATTCTGATGCCATCTTCTTGAACTTTTGATCGAAAACGATCATTCAAGGTTCATAAGCTCTAAAAACACTAAAACTCGCACAAAAGTCAAACAAACGACCAGGTGACCGAACTGTCAATCCAAGCAAGTCATAAACAACTTGGGGTCGCTGTAGGAACTCTCTAAATGACACACTGAAGGTAAAACACAGAAATGACCAAGAGGGTCATTACAATATCCATTACTAAAACAACTTGTCACGACCCAATTTCTCGAGTCATGATGACACCTACTATGCCCTACCAATTGGTAAGTCAACCCGTAACCCAGAACATCAAGCAATGAGCGAAATGACAGAAACTAGCGAAAATAATAATCTAAACAAGGACAACAAGGAGGAAGCAAACCAAAATAAATATATATAGAAATCCCTCCCAGAACCTGGAAGTCACTAGTACAAAGCTATCTAATAAAGAGTACAAGTCCCAAAAGTGAACCACAACTAAGCGTGTCTCAAAGGCAACAAGACTAGCTAAAATGAAAGAAGAAGACAAGGCAAACCCAAAATGCCAAGTGCTCACCCTCGTCTCCGAATCACAGCTGCAAAAGAAGGCTGGAAGTACTCACCGCTGGTAACTGGTACTGGGACCTGCATCACGAAATAGATGAATAACGTAGCAAGAGTACCAAAACAACATGTGTTCAGTAGGCATCACAGGCCGACTGAGAAAAAAGGGTAAAAGCAATAAGAAATGATAGAATCTAGACACAGAGAGGTCAAAGCGGATAGGTACACTCATGCGCAAGTTTAAGTAAAACCTGAACGAATCCCCATAAGCCTGACAGGTACACATAATAGCTAAGTCTACTGAGAAAGAAGGAAACCGGGCTCCCAACCAAAGTAACCAATATAATCCATCAGACTCCACCCAGCCAGCAGTGCACTCCCAGCCCAGCTAGAAAGAGGGACCCGTGAGTGAGGTAGATATCGCGAGTCGTCCTACCATGCAGTCAGCTCCCATCCCAACTAGAAAGAGAGGCCCGAGAGTGATCGCTGATATCACCGAGTTTACCCAACCAGCGATACGCTCCCAGCCCAGCTAGAAAGAACGACCCCGTGGGTGATGGTATCTCCAATAGGATCCAATCCAACAACAACCACCGTGGAATGCCGTCCACTATAAGAAATCACAAAAAAGGCTCCAAGCCTACACTATCTCAATCCCACACCTTTAGTGATGCACCAAACCTTCGAGAGCGCGTCGAAACTAGAGAGAGAAGATATAGAAGTGCACTAAGCAGCTATAATGCCTAATCTAAGGCTCAAACTATCAGACTTAAGTCTGCTACTCCAGTCTACAAGGATCTAAGTCATCCGAACGACGTCGGCAGAAAGTCAAGGCTATCCAGCCCACTCGGGTCATAAGTCTAAGGCAATGCTAGCTTAACCTAGACTAATGACATCATGCTTAAGATTAAGGATGAACAAGGCATACAACACATAGCATACAAGCATATAATATCATTTAGTACATAAGCATGCAACTCTACTAAACCGGTTAACATGATACTATACCCGAAATATGGCCAATCAATCCTAATATAAGGTATCTAATCAAAGCAAGGTAGGAAACTGGTACCCACCCCCAATTCGCTCCAATCGACATGCTTTTACACAATTAAAAGAAAGGAAGTCGTAGCCTACCTTAACGCCGATCGCGCGTGCTCCAAATCACTTTACCGGAGCTTTTCCTTCCTGAACGACCCTTAAATGATGTCACTCTATCAAATATAGGATCACAACGTTAGTTCGGTCGTTTAGACACCAAAATCACAACAAACGAAAATGGGTCAATTTTGAAGTCAAAACGGGAATCATGGGACCCGCACCAAACTGTCTGTATTTGACTCCGTTAAGATACCCTAAACAGTACCCCAAACTTGTGTTCCAAAATGGAACACAATTCGAGGCCCAATATACAACAAAAACCAACAAGCAAGAAAACCACACTTAACCAACTTAAAAGAAAACAACAGCAGTCTAAACTCAAAATTAACGAGAATAAAAAAATGCCCAACACTATTTGAACACTTCAAAAAAGGGTACAATAGTGAGGCTTATCGTAAAATTACCTTGAACTACGTGCACTCAACAACTTCCGAATACTCTACAGAGAAGCCATCGAAAATACGAAGCTCCCGCACTTCGAATCGCCTAATTCAGTTGAGAGATGAGAGAGTTACGAGGGTTTTAAGTTTGGAAAAGTTTGCTGATATATCTGCATTTATAGCAGATTTGTCTGCAATTTTTCCCAAAATTTAAAAACTCAGACGGGGTGCTCCAAACTCGTTCGGAACCCCGTGCACGCAAATGAGATATGCAACTATACAAAATTCAATATTCCGGACTCAATGGTATAGTCAAAATTTCAATACGAGGTCATCTTGACAAAAAGTGGGTCTTACACCTAAATGTCATTTTAAGTCAAAAACCACAAAAGGGATCAGAAAAATATCGGAAATCTTGGGACACAAAAAAAGGATCAAACTAGACCAAACTCGACATTATGGAACTAACCGCACTGACGAAATTCATATCCGAGCGCGTTTACTCAGAATCTTGACTAAAGTCAAACGTAGGCTAAAACTTAAAGTTAAAATGGCTAATCGCACCGACTCACACTGAAAACCTCAGGAGTCATGCTAACCATGCTACTAGCCTAAAATAACCCTTTTGAAGTTGATGAAATCATTAGAATTGGATTATAATGTCATCTTTTTGAACTTTTATCGAGAACGATCGTTCAAGGTTCATAAACTCCAAAAACAGTGAAACTCACACAAAAGTCAAATGAACGACCAGGTGACCGAATTGTCAGTCCCAGCAAGTCATAAACGACTTGGGTTCGCTACAGGAATGCTCTAAATGACACACCGAAGGCAAAACACAGAAATGACCAGGTGGGTCATTACAGGAACCTATGGAGACCATCTCGTCAAACAGTTTGTCCGCTCTTTCAAAGGAAATGCCTTTGATTGGTACACAGATCTCAAACCTAATTCTATTGATAGTTGGAGCAATTAGAGCACGAATTTCTCAATCGTTTCTATAGCACAAGGCGTACGGTGAGCATGGTAGAACTCACAAATACTCGCCAAAGGAAGGATGAACCAGTTATAGATTTCATAAATTGATGGAGGAACGCGAGCTTAAATTGCAAGGATAGGTTTAATGAAGCTTCTGCAATCGAAATGTGTATTCAAGGAATGCACTAGGAGCTTCTTTACATCTTACAAGGAATAAAACCAAAATCCTTTGAAGATATAGCTACTCGCGCTCATGATATGGAGTTAAGCATGTCCTCTGCTGGAAAGATATGACGTATGTCCAAGACCCTCGCAAAGGAAGCGAAAAGCAGGAACCCAAGAGATGGAGTAAATTTGTGCCTAGAAATGACAATAAAGAATCCATGAATGTTAATGTGTCACCTGCGAAGATCACTACGAATGAGGGCATGAAGCAAAATGTGAGAACGACTTTCCAAGCACGTTCAAATCAAAAGTCGACATTAAGGGAGATGCAAGGAAAAAATATCCCTTCTTGGATTCTGACGTTTCTGAGATTTTTGATGAGTAGCTCGAGTTAAAGCTCATTGACTTGCTAAAGATGAAGCGACCCGATGAAGCTGGAAAAGCTGATGACCCAAATTATTGCAAGTATCATAGACTTATGAATCATCCTTTCGAAAAATGTTTTGTCTTCAAGGATAGAGTGATGCGATTAGTTAACAAAAAGAAAATTGTCCTTGATGATGAGAAGGCTAGTTCTAACCAGATCTCTATCATGTTTGGCTCACTCGATCCGGTCTAAATATATATCTCTGAAAATCATGAAGAAGAGTCATTGGAGCAGGAAGTTGATATAGATAGTGACAAAGGTTGGATTCTTGTAACTAGGCAAAGACGCAACAAGTCAAGCTTACGAAAAAAATCATCCGAGCAACCAATTAGAGGGAAAATGGGAAGAAATTGGAGAAGTAAAAATCAATCAAGCGCCCAAAGAGGGCAAAGGTAGAAGTGCATCACTACCAAAATCCCCGACGCCCTGTGACTCTAGAGGAATTCTTACCAAGTTCGTTCAACATAAAGTCCACTCAAGACAATGTCGAGGCATCATGTTTCAATGCTGATAAAGCAGAAACAATGAAGGTGCCTCCTACTAACAAAGAAGGAACAACGAGTGAATCCTCACCAAAAGTGTCTCCTTGTGATAATGAAAAGGCAACAAGGGAAATCCCGTTAATGATGTCTCATTCACCTTCTGAAACACCTATTGAACCTTCTTCCCAAGAAGCACATGCATGTGATACAAAAATCACATTTACAGCTAATAATCTTCTATTCGGTGAAATACTACACAATCGTCCTTTATATATAGCGGGTGACGTGTTAGAGAAGAAGATAAATAGAATCTTAATAGATAAAGGATCTGGAGTCAACATTATGCCTATCCACATATTGAAGAAACTCGGCATCACGACTAGAGAACTTAGTAAAAGTCGTCTGTTGATACAAGGATTTAATCAAGGGGGCAGAGGTTCATAGGCTCTATTAAATTAGAGATCCACATGGAAGATTTGCGATCAAGCGCATGGATGCATGTGATCGATGCAAAGACGTCATACAATATATTACTTGGAAGACCTTGGGTACATGAGAATAGAATTGTCTCATCTTCTTACTATCAATGTTTGAAGTATCTTGAAGGCGGGATTGAAAGGAAGATAGTTGCAAATGATAATCCTTTCACTGAAGTTGAGACACACTTTGCCGATGCAAAATTCTATTTGAAAAGTTATGTTGTTAAAGGGGCCAAATCTAATGATGTAAAACCAATCATGTCCGATAAGGTCATAAGCAAAAGAATTGATGCGGCAGTCGAAAAGGTAAACGTTGACACTAAAGAACTTTGTCCCATTCTTAATGAAGGGAAGATCATGTCTTCGAAGAAGAAGATGACTTCTAGACTTTGCTATGTTCCAAAAGTGAAGAAAGAAGAAGGTCAATCATATAACCTTCAAGAAAATGTATTGAGAGGGCTGACCCTTCCTATCAGACGGATTGATACAGTAAACTTGTCTTCAAAGCTGCCAGAAAAGTCAATCTCTCAAAATCAAGTGCGAGATGTGGCGCTCCCTACAAAACGCACAAGAGAAGGTTTTGATCTCAATGCTTACAAGTTATTTGTGAAGACTGGATACAACCCTAATGAACCATCAATGTTAGGAAAACTTGCATCAGAAAATACAACTAGGCAAGCACGTGAAGGCCTAGGCTATAGCCAACCGCCGCCAATTCGCATTTCCATAAGAAGGGGAAGCAACAACCATATAACTTTTGAAGATGATGTCTCTACTCCAAACAAAAAGCCTTCCGTCTTTGATCGACTTGGAGAATCGACTGCAAGAACTTCTGTGTTTGAGAGGTTAGGTCCATTGAAGAAAAAAAAGAATCTAAGAAGTTATTTAAAAGTTACAACGCCTCCTTCACATTTTGTTCGAAAGAATTTCAAAGGTTTGATTCCTTCTAAAATGAGGCGACGAGTGGAACTTGTAGTTTCATGTAAAGATGAACTCAAGGCAAAGGTTCACACTGTGGTTTACACCAAGGAGCGCGAGGAAAATAAAGAAAGTGTATGCTCCTCAAATCATGTTACAATCCAAAATGAGTACGATTATTTGCCTCAAATGAAGATTGATGAAGAGTTAGAAGATATTGTCTGGTATTGTCATATATCTGTAAATGACAATGATCCTTTAGAAGATGGAGATGTTGGAGATGCTCCACCGGAACTTGAAGAAGGAGTAAAAACCACAATAGATCCTTTGAAAGAAGTTAACCTTGGCACTGATGAAGACCCAAGGCCAACTTACTTGAGTGCCTTTCTAGAAGTTGATAAAGAAATCGCTTATATGAATATACTCAAAGAATATAGGGATGTCTTCTCTAGTAGTTATAAAGAAATGTCTGGATTGAATACTAAAGTAGCGGTCCATCAGTTAGCAGTCAAAAATGGTTATTATCATGTTAAGCAAGCTCAAAGACGCTTTAGGCCAGACTTGCTTCCATTGATAGAAAATGAAGTTAACAAACTCATTAAGGCAAGCTCTATTCGTGAGGTCAAATATCCTACATGGATTTCAAGTATTGTTCCTGTAAGAAAGAAGAATGGTCAAATTCGAGTATGTGTTGACGTTAGAGATCTAAATAATGCATGCCCTAAAGATGAGTTTCCTCTTCCCATTCCGGAGCTGATGATTGATACCACCACTGGTTATGAGGCGATGTCGTTCATGGACAGCTATAATCAAATCTGCATGGCTCCAAAGGTTGAAGAACTCACCGTATTTCACACACCTAAGGGTATTTATTGCTATAAAGTGATGTCATTTGGTTTAAAGAATGCTGGTGCCACATATCAAAGGGCTATGCAAAATATATTTGATGGCTTGCTTCATAAAAATGTTGATTGTTATGTTGATGACTTGGTGGTAAAGTCGAGAAAGAGGTGATTATTTGAAAGACTTAAGAATGATGTTTGAGTTGCTCCGAAGATATCAACTAAAGATGAATCATTGAAATGTTCCTTCGGAGTTACTTCTGGCAAGTTCTTTGGCTTTATTGTGAGACATCGAGGAATTGAAATTGATCAAGCCAAATTTGATGCAATATTGAAGATGCCTGAGCCTTGAAATATTCACGAGTTAAAAAGTCTCCAAGGAAAGTTAGCCTACTTGAGGAGATTTATCTCAAATCTAGGGGGAAGATGCCAACCATTCGGTCATCTCATGAAGAAAGGTGCTCATTTTAATTGGGATCAAACATGTAGCGATGCCTTTAAAAGTATCAAATCGTATCTAGCGAAACCTCCAATTTTAGCAGCCCATATACCTGGAAAGCCATTAATACTCTACATTGCGGCACAAGAAAGGTCTGTAGGAGCCCTGCTAGCTCAAGAGAATAGTGACGACAAAGAAAACGCTCTTTATTACTTAAGTAGAACGATGACGCCGAATGAGCGAAACTATTCGCCAATTCAAAAGTTGTGCTTGGAACTTGTCTTCTCAATTCAAAAGATGAAGCATTACTTTCAAGCACATGTTATCCACCTCATTTCTAGAGCAAATCCTATCAAGTTTATTATGTCAAAACATGTCCTTAGTGACCGACTAGCAAGATGGTACCTCCAATTCCAACAGTTTGAGATTGTGTACATCCCTCAGAAAGCTGTGAAGGGACAAGCATTAGCGGATTTCGTGGCAGACCATTCGATACCTTATGATTGGGAGTTAACTGATGATCTTCCTGATGAAGATGCGATGTCTATTGAAATTCAACCTCCTTGGAAAATGTATTTTGATGGGGCTGCACATTGTGGCGGAGCTGGCGCTGGCGTAGTGTTAATCACTTCGCAAGAAGAAATTCTACCATTCTCCTTTACTTTGAAGCAATGTTGCTCTAATAATGTCGCTAAATACCAAGCGTTGATACTTGGACTTGAGATGTCGTCGACATGAAGCAATTATACTTACAAGTCTTTGGTGACTCTCAGTTGGTGATCAACCAACTCTTGGGAAGTTATGAGGTGAAGAAGCCCGAATTGCGTCCTTATCATAACTATGCTCAAAAGTTGATCTGATGGCTTGGAGATGTAACCCTTCAACATGTGCGTAGAGCGGAAAATAAAAAAGTCGATGCATTGGCTGCCCTGGCTTCAACGCTAACCCTTCCTGATCAAACACAAGTTACTATTTGTCAAAGATAGATAGTACCACCGCAAAATGAGGAAGAATATATAGAAAATGAGCTTGAGCATCTCATTGTCGTTTCTGAAGCCGTAAAAGAAGATTATAGACAACCCATTATTGACTACATGTGCTATGGGATACTTCCAGAAAATCCAAGGAGAAAGATTGACATTCGTCGTCGTGCACCTCACTTACTTTACTACAAGAACACATTATATAGAAGATCATTTGAGGGTGTACTACGACGATGTTTGGGAGATAAAGAAGCAATTCAAGCTCTGCAAGAAGCACACTCAAGAGTATGTGGATCACATCAATCTGGACCGAAACTCCACTTTCACATAAAAAGGATGGGGTATTATTGGCCAACCATGGTGAAGGATTGCTTAGATTATGCTCGGAGGTGCGATGCTTGTAAATTTCATGCAAATTTCATACATTTTCCGCCTGAAGTATTACACCCAACTATCGCATCTTAGCCATTTGACGCTTGGGGATTGGATGATGTGGGACCACTACCAATATCTTCTGGTGGACACTTGTACATCTTGGCTGCAACAAATTACTTCTCAAAATGGGTTGAAGTCGTTGCTCTTAAAGAAGTGAAGAAAGAGAATGTTGCAAACTTTATCCGAGTGAACATCATCTATCGCTTTGGCATCCCTCGCTACATAATAACGGACAATGGCAAGCCATTTGGTAACAAGTTAATAAACAAAATTTGTGATCTTTTTGGCTTCAAGCAGTGTAAATCTTCTATGTATCATGGTGCCGCTAATGGTCTTGCTAAAGCATTCAATAAGACTCTATGCAACCTCCTGAAGAAAGTTGTCCCCAAGTCCAAACGGGATTGGCATGAAAGAATGGAAGAAGCTTTGTGGGCATATAGGACAACATACCGCACACCAACTCAAGCAACACCATATTCACTTGCTTTCGGAGTTGAAGCACTCCTGCCACTCGAGCGTCAAATACCTTCCTTAAGACTTGCTAATCAAGAAGGGCTCACTGAAGAAGAAAATGCTCAACTGCGTCTTGCTAAGTTAGAAGCACTTGACGAAAAGAGGCTAGAAGCCCAATAAAACCTTGAATGTTATCAAGCTCGTCTATCTCGTGCTTTCAATAAGAAAGTTCGCTTGAGGTGTTTCCAAGTTGGAGACCAAGTTCTCGCAATAAGAAGACCCATCATTACTTCGTACAAGTCTGGGGGCAAATTTACCTCAAAGTGGGATGGACCGTATGTTGTACAAGAAGCATATTCACATGGTGCTTACAAGCTTATTGATGCAGATGGCGTAAGGATCGGTCCTATTAATGCAAAATTCCTAAAGAGGTACTACCCTTGAAGTAAGATGATGCTCCTTAAGGTACGAGCCTAAACTGCATGTCACTCTTGGCCTGCAAGAATATAAACTGTGTACGGCACAATAAAAAAAAAATAATAAAAAATCACTCAATCCCCCAGAACTACGTTGTGACTTGATCATTTTCACTGAGGTACGTAGGCGCTTAGAATATATTCTAAGTTCAGTTGCATGAGTGTCAAAAAACCATATGTTCCCACTTAATATGTCACATGACAGTCAAAGCGATAAGTATTTTGTTTTATCTTTTGTCTCATCAAACTTTAGACTTGTACGAAGTATTGATTGGCCAATAGATGGGGGCAAACCCTTATAAAATATGAGCTTCTTTGATAGTAAGCTTGAAGTCTTTAAATTCAAACAAGTATGCAAGCTTGAAGTCTTCAAACCCTTCATGTATACAAGTTGAATTCTTCAAATCCTACAAAATAATAAGATAAGTCCTACAAGTTTGCATGTTAGACTATTAAATCAACCAAGCTGCAAGTCAATGTCTTTCAATTCTATGAATTTACAAGTTAAGGCCCTAAAACTTGTTGCAAATTGAAGAATTAAATTCCACAAAATTCATAATTCAAGTTTGAATGTGCAAACTTAAAAATGTCGAACTTGTACTATATTCATTCTTATTGGAATGCAAAATATGGAATGCCTTTGAATTACTAAAAACTTGCAATCAAGAATTAAAAAGCAAATTCAAATTGGATTATGCAATAAAAATGCATGATATAAAAAAAGAGAGGAAGAACTTCATTACTATAAAATTGTCTAGAACATCAATCAAATGCTAAAGAAAACAAAAAAAAAGGGAAACACAAAGAAAAAGCCTAATCTAAGCGTAACTTATAGTTAGTCAAATCTTAACGACTAGCCTCCAAGCACTCTTTTCTGTTCCAAATGAATTGAATGTTCAAGCGTTAATAAACTCATATTTTCATACGAGGATATCTCATCTTCTGTAGCTAAAATCTTGGCATGAATCTCCTCAACATTCTTTTTAGCAGCTTCTAAAACAACTTCAAGTCCCTCTCGCTCTCCTTGTAAAGTTGCTAGCTTCCGCTTAGCCTTCTTTAGTGATTTCTTGATAGAAGAAACATGTTTTGGCTTCTCACCCTCTTCTACTTTGAACAATTCGAGACGTTCTTTGGCATTGGAAAGCAACTCCATCTTCTTATTTTCATGCGCCTTGTCAACAAAATTAGAATGTTCTTGATCATAAGAAGTAGCATGATCAAAAAGAGAATCTACCAAGCTCTTCAATGGTGAAAGATCTAACAAATTCATCTCACTCATCTCCTTGAAAATCTCAAAAATATCATCTTTGTAAGATGAAATATTGTCTAGAGAAGTTCTGGAAAGTTTTCCATAAATCTCTTCCCAAAGACCCAAGATGTACTTCCTTTTGTGGTTGAACACAACACCTTTTCCTTTGAAGACAAACATAGCTCCATTACTCTTTGGAAGAACTCGAGAAAGCTCATTTGAATTAGGTGTCAACCCTTTTAAAGTTTGGGCACGAGAAGTAGATGAAGTTTTTTGCTCTTGCTCAATATTTGAAATTGATTTTGCCTTAGGTCTTGATATTGCAATAGACTCATCGCTAACTTGTGGCCTTTCATGTGGCGATCCTAGTGGATGTCCGGCAGCGTTAACCTACAAGTGAAAAGGGTGGGTTAGCAAAATCATGTTATTCAAAAAAAAAAAAAAAAAGGAAACCTTGTCACTCTGAATCGTCATTGATCTTGAAGGACTATCGACACTTTGAACTTCTACGACTCTTAAATCAACAACTTCAGCCTCGGATGGTTCAACCATTTGCCTCTTCCAACATTGATCCTTGCTAGTTTTGCTTGTTTCTTAAAGGGCTCGTTTACTAGAGAAGAGAAATTGGGGACATTTCTCTTTATCAGTATAAGTATGAACTACTTCTTTCTTAGATACCTTAGAGGAGTTAAGCTTCTTACTTTGATGTTGGGGAGCAAGTGGTGTCTTGACTTTTGAAAGTGTCTTCTCGATATCTTGACTTTTGTCTTATAAATGGTAACAAATTCTGACCCAGCTCTCCACCATAACATCCAAATTATCCTCAAGAACCATTCCATAGGATCTCTCCCGCCAAGATGAATATTGGGTAGTATAAAGATTCTTTGTGGAAGTTATCGCAGGAGGAAATGTCGTTTTAGACATAGTTGCACGTGATATGCAAATGCGCTAATATCTAAGGCCTTCATCGAGCGACTCAGCACGAATATCATTTTCTAAATAGTCAGGAATATCTTGATGAAAACCAAATTGACAACTAAATCGGTGTGGACTATATGGCTCAATGACAAATAAACCTCCCCTCCTTAATGGAAGATAATTAAAACGAAGGCTCATAAAAAAAGCCTCAAGTTAGTGATCTTCAAGGCGGGGACATTAAACACATCCCTTCACACCTTATGCTTAAGTATTCGGAACCTTGTAACGCCTTGAGAGTAGTATTTTTTTCAAGGCGGGGACGTTAAACACATTATTCTAGTAAAGCCTTAAGTTGGTTAAGTATTCGGGACCTTGTAACACCTTGAGAGTAGTATTTTTTTCAAGGCAGGGACGTTAAACACAATATTCTAGTAAAGCCTTAAGTTGGTTAAGTATTCGGGACCTTGTAACGCCTTGAGAGTAGTATTTTTTTCAAGGCGGGGACGTTAAACACATTATTCTAGTAAAGCCTTAAGTTGGTTAAGTATTCGGGACCTTGTAACACCTTGAGAGTAGTATTTTTTTCAAGGCAGGGACGTTAAACACAATATTCTAGTAAAGCCTCAAGTTGGTTAAGTATTCGAGACCTTGTAACGCCTTGAGAGTAGTATTTTTTTTCAAGGCGGGGACATTAAACACAGTATTCTAGTAAAGCCTCAAGTTGGTTAAGTATTCGGGACCTTGTAACGCCTTGAGAGTAGTATTTTTTTTCAAGGCGGGGACGTTAAACACAATATTCTAGTAAAGCCTCAAGTTGGTTAAGTATTCGGGACCTTGTAACGCCTTGAGAGTAGTATTTTTTCAAGGCGGGGACGTTAAACACAGTATTCTAGTAAAACCTCAAGTTGGTGATCTTCCAGGCAGAGACGTTAAACACATCCCTTCACACCTTATGCTTAAGTATTCAGGACCTTGTAACGCCTTGAGAGTAGTATTTTTTTTCAAGACGGGGACGTTAAACACAATATTCTGGTAAAGCCTCAAGTTAGTATCTTCAAGGCGGAGACGTTAAACACATCCCTTCACACCTCAAGATCAAACTCTTGTGTTGTGATAAAGCTATCCATTATTTAGCCTTCGCAAAATACAAATATTGTTTATGTTTGTCTCTGAAAAGAAAGACAAAAAAAAGAGAGTATAAAATAAATAAATAAATTACCTTAGCACAAGAATCTCTCTGTTGAGAAGATGGATCTCACGATCTCTGAATGTGTTCAGAGAATATGGAGATGTGAGGGCTATTTATAAATTTCAAAAATAGGGGTTTAACTCCTAGTGGAATAAGAATTGAGACTCCAATTAGTATCCAATACAAATTTGAATCCTAATAGAATTCAAAAATATTATTTGTATAGGAACTGTGGGAGAATATATATTCCACACTAAGTATGACTCTAATTTTTTTTTTAGATGTTATTAATGACGGTGGAAGAATCCTTATTTTATATCAATTACAACTCTTCTCTTTTCTGCTAAAATTCCTAAGGAAGAATGTTATTATGGCTGTAAACAGGGGCGGACCCACGTAGTCAATTTTTGGTGCTCGAGCACCCATTGACTCCGGAAAAAAAATGTATATATATATATATAGAAAATATGATAAATACGTTATTAAAGAAAAATAAGCACCCATAGAACAATAGCAGTCGTGGGTGCGCTGGTTAACAACTGAAAAATAACGCGCGCGAAGCATGTGGGCGAGGGTTCGAATCCCGTCAGCCCCATTCTTTTTTTTTTTACTTTTTCCAGCGAATTTTGCACCTTTTTTTTTACTTTTCCTTTTTTTAATTAAGGGCTTATTTTACTCCGAATTTTGTACTTGTTTTGACTTTTCCTATTCTTAATTAGTTTAGGGTGACTAACTTTTTCTTTCTTTTTTATTTTTAACTTCTTTTTTTTTTTGGTCTAAATTCGGAGCTCAAAGCTCCTTTTTATTTAAATAATTCTGTACAAAAATTGGACCAAACAAGCCCAAATAAAAAGGAAACAAAGAAAAGGACAGAACAAGAACGTCTGGACTCTGGGCCCTTTCCATTTTTTCTATGCTTTAAAACATTTTCCACTATCCACTTTTATGAGATTTTTTTCTTTTAACAAAACAAGGAAATCACTCTTCTTCTTCTTCTTGTTTCAAAGAAAGAGCAGCCAGCCCAACAACAAACTTCAAGCTTTTTTCTTTTCAAAATCAAAATACAAAAGCAAGGTAATAAGATTTGAATTTTGATGTTTGATTAAAGTTAGATAATGAAAAAAAAAAGGGTTAGGGAAATTAGGTTTTGAGATTTGCATTGCTTATGGCTAGTACTCTTTAAGTCTTAATTCTTAAAATAGATTCCACATACTTTTTTTGTAACTTGATAAATAGATTTAGACTTTAGAGTCTCACATATTTAGTGTTTTGTGATTAAAAATATATTTTTTGAATACTTTTGAAATAAATTTTTTTCTTACCAACTTACTTGATTCAAAAATTAAATTTTAGGATGTATACAAATAACAAATTGTGCAATTGAAAATTTTGTGCTCATTGACTCAGATATTGCTAATTATTGCTTGTGGTGTTGAAAGATCAAATAGATATATTAATTGATGTTTGGGTTGTTGATAGAAAGTTATAGATTTCAATAAAAATTAATTGAATTATGTGAATTAATTCTATGATAAAATTGATTTTTTTTGCAGAAATTTATCTTTGTAAATTGAGATGGATAAGTATGTCACAAGATCGAAAATTGGGCATCCAAGTTCTAGCTCTACTCATCCATCTACCACTTCAACCATAGCTCCGAAAATTCAAAGGAAAACATTTATTTCAGATGTTGATTTAGAATCTCTTGAAGCTGATCCGGGAATTAGAAAGCCCATTGCAGAATATAATCCTAATATACGTGATGATATTAGGAGATATTATATTCTTAAAAAGCCTTGCCAACCTAAGGATCATAACTTTCCTAAAACTAAGTTTGGAAAGGAAATGCGACAATTTTTTTCTGATTGGTTTAATGGTCGTAAGTGGTTGGAGTATAGCATAACAAAAGATGCTGCATTTTGTTTGTGTTGCTACTTGTTTAAAAATGAATGTGAAAGTTGTGAATATGTGGTTGATGCTGCTTTCACAAAGACTGGCTATAGGGCTTGGAATAAAGCTACTGAAAGATTTAGAGCTCATGTTGGAGATATAAATAGCATCCACAACAAGTGTTTCAACAAGATGCTTGATTTGATGAATCAATCACAGTCAATACGCACTTCCTTTGATAAAAAGTCCAAGAAAGAAAAAAGTGAGTCTCGGCGTCGCTTGAGTTCTTCAGTTGATGTGAAAAGATTTCTCTTGAAATTAGGATTATCATTCCGTGGACATGATGAGAGTCGATCTTCTTCAAATAGAGGTATTTTTCTTGAACTTTCGCAATGGTATGGAGATATTAATGAAGATGTTGGAAGCATTATTTTAGAAAAAGCTCCAAAAAATGAAATGATGTGTTCTCCAAGTATTCAAAAGGATATTGTTAATTCTTGTGCTAAGGAAACAATCAAATCTATTCTTGAAGATTTAGATGGGGATTATTTTGGGATACTAGTCGATGAATCAAAGGATGTATCACACAAGGAGCAAATGACACTTGTTTTGAGATATGTTAACAAAGAAGGAGAAGTGATAGAGCGATTTGTTGGTATTATTCATGTTAGTGATACATCTGCTTGTTCATTAAAGGAAGCAATATATTCTTTTCTTTCAGATCACTCATTAAGTCCATCCCAAATACGTGGGCAAGGTTATGATGGAGCTAGCAATATGCAAGGACATCTAAATAGTCTTAAAACTTTGATTTTGAATGAGACTCCATCGGCATATTGCATTCACTGTTTTGCCCACCAATTGCAGTTAACACTAGTGGCTCTTGCAAAGAAGGATTCAAATGTAGATGACTTGTTTTGCTTAGTTACTAATGTGTTAAATATTGTTGGAGCATCTTTTAAGCGCAGGGATTTACTTCGGAAACACCAAGCTGAACAGTTAGAGGAGTTGCTTATATCAGGGGAAGTGCATACTGGGCGAGGATTAAATCAAGAAAGTGGGCTTCAGCGGCCAGGTGATACTCGTTGGGGTTCTCATTATAGAACATTAGATAATCTTATTGTTCTATTTCCATCAGTTATTCATGTGCTTGAATTTACTGGATGCGAGTGTCCAAACTATACTGATAGACTTCTTGCTAAAACTCTTGTGGATGCGATTAAGAAATATGATTTTGCCTTTATGCTGCACTTGATGTGGAAAGTTCTTATGATGACAAATGAATTGAACTCCTCATTACAAAGGATGAATCAAAATATTGTCAATGCTATGGGATTTCTTGCTCTTACAAAGCAAAGATTACAAAATATGAGGGATAATGAATTCGAATCATTAATGGATGATGTCTCTTCTTTTTGTGATAAACATGATATAGTCATTCCGGAGATGGATGCTAGCTACTTTCCTGGGAAGTCAAAGCGTAAAGCTCTTGATGTTACATATTCTCATCATTTACGTGTTGAAATATTTTATGTTGTTATTGATTTGCATCTTCAAGAGCTTAATAATCGTTTTGATGTTGTGAGTACTGACTTACTTCTCGGTATGGCTAGTTTGAATCCAGTTAATTCATTTGGTAGTTTTGATAAGGGCAAGATAATGAGGTTGGCTGAATATTATATGAATAAGTTTGACATCAACAAGCTTCGGGATCTCAATTTTCAGCTTGATAGCTTTATAGTTTATGTTCGTGGTTCTGACAAAAGGTTCTTCAACTTGAAGGGAATTAGTGATCTTGCTAAAGTATTGGTCAAGTCAGATTTGCATCAAATTTGGCCACTTGTTTATTTGCTTATCAAGTTGACTCTCATTCTTCCCATTGCTACTGCTTCTGTGGAACGAGCTTTCTCATCAATGAAGTACATTAAAAATGAACTTCGTAATATTATTGGTGATGAATTTTTGAATGGTTGTTTAGTTTGCTATGTAGAGCGTAAGATATTCGCAAATGTAAGCAATGATGCTATTATTTATCGTTTTCAACATATGAAAAGTCGTCGAGCACAATTATGACTTTAAGACTAGAAGTCTCTTTTTGTAATGATAATATTACTAGTAGGTCATTGTGACTTATAACTAGTGGTTGTTTTTTATGATGATAATATTAATCGTTGTTTTATTTTTTTTACTTTTTTTTATTAAAGAGTTTGAGTTAGTATACGCTTACACTATGTGATTGCTAACATGTTTATGTTAAAGGAAGTGAGCACCCATAACCTTTAAATCCTGGATCCGCCACTGGTTGTAAAAGATTTTTTTTTTTAAAAAAAGAAACGGATAGAACCCTTTTCCGTGTCACAATTGAATTGTTAATTGGTAAAACAGGCATCCAATTGCCCATATTGGCTAAGGATGGTTAGAAGTTGGCAGAATATGACATTGGAATGCCATTTTTCCACTCCAATCACGTTGGAGTATATACACTAAAAATAATGGTGTATAATTATCGTGTAATTAATACTTCAAGCCTAGTTTTCAAAAGATAAAATATTTGACAAGACTTGAAGCAGGGGGCATTTGTAATCATTTAAAATTTATTAAATATAAGTTTATAAAATGATTTGAATTATATTAAATTCATAAATGTATTAGTCCAAATAAATGTCATGGATTAATATAATTTGGCTAATTATTTAAGTCCAATAAATATGAATTTAATTGATTTGGGCTAAAATAGATGAGCCCAATTTGTTAAACCCAAATTCATCTTATCCTAGAGGCCCATTTTGATGTCACGTGGGTAAATGACGTGGCATGCCAAGTCAAGCAAGAAGCCAATAGGATCATGACATGTGTCAAAGATGACAAGCCCGCTCCATAAAGCCCATATGTCATGTCACTTAAATTTGATTGGTCGAAGGGAATCATGTTCCAATCGCAACTCCTATATTCTAAAACTATAAATATGGGTCCTCATAATTCAGAAAAGGGACAGAAAATTCTCAAACAAGAAGCTAGAGAAAATTCATGGTATAAACGCCATAAAATTCTATATAAAGCTACAAGTTTAAGAATTCAAGCATTCAAGTTCAAGAACGATCAAGATCAAGACCATCAGATTCAAGAACAAGCTCGAAGCCCTTGAATTCAAGCAAAAGTCAAGATCAAGATAAAGTTCAAAGTTCAAATTCATCGAAGATTCAAGATCAAGCTTTAAAGCCCTTGAATTTATATTTGAAAAGGCGAATTCAGAGGAATCATAGAGATCGTAACACTCGTACTTTGAAATAATAAATACGATTGTTGCTATAATTTTCCGTTCTTGATTATTGTTTTCTCGACGCGAATTTTATTGTCTACACTACCTTTTGAATTTCTTGAGCAATACTCCATCTAATTTATATTAAGTGAAGTCTTTAGATTTTTTTTCATAGTTCAAAATGAGTAAATTATTCTAAATTTAAGAAGACTGTTGAGATTTTTTTCTTATATTTATCCTCTATTTAATGAGGTTCTTAACTACAATACACTTTTACAAGAATAATTTGAAACTAATCGAAAAGATAATAGTGAAAAGTAACCTTTAATTTTTTTTCCTTGCATTTTTTTTCTTAAGAGACGTAACATAGCCCAATAATTCACTTACTCTATGGACTAGAGAGAGTGCTACTTGATATATTGAGAAAATTGAATAAATGACATATTTAAGACTTGATACTATCAGTCCTAACATGATTCTTAAATTTTCAAGTTGTAACATTAGAATCTTAATAATCCCTAACAAATTTCATATCTTAAAAAAAAGAGAAAATAAGAATTTAATTAATAATGTATGTAATAATCATTTATATTTGTCATAAATTAAACTCTAACTAACAGGATATTGCATTCCTTAATTCTCTCCTAATCAGTTTCTTTTTCTTATTGTTACCCAAATTATCAAAAATTTAAATTTTCAATCATTTTCTTTGTTGTTCATCGGGAGAGGATATGTACATAACTCATCAGGTGCCTTATCGCGGTCTAAGTGTCAGATTTAAATTGTGACATTGTTTCTCTTTTGAAGGTATATATTGAGGAACCACTTTTAATTTATTTTGTGATAACTAGTATATATATGTCACTTCTTCTTTTCTTTAGATGAGAATTGACCTACGAGTTAGTTCTATTTAGTTGTATATTGTCATGATCCAAAAATGAGTGTGATAAGACTCGTCTTATCCCACCAAGCCTAAAATCAAAACATAGCGATAGAAATGCAGAAAGTAAACTATTAATACTATAAATGCAGATAACTTAGTCAAAGTCATAAAACCCCTAAAATTTGATTGTCACGTGTACAAGCCACAATGTATTACAACTGAATTGAAAGAAGTACAAGTTTCAATGTCTTTGTTTCTAGGATAGAACAAGAACGTACATAAATAAGGAACAAGATGGTTTACCGAGGTGACAAACAACTACCTCTCAAGTCTCCACAGAAAAGCCTTAGATATAAGATAGAAGAAGAGCAATCACACGAATTCGGGCTCGGAACCTACACAAGTGTAGAAGTAAGGAGTAAGTACCAACAACACGGTTCTCAGCAAGTAACCCACTAAATAAGGTAAAAATAGCTAGAAAACAAGAACTTATTTCATCTCAACCGAACCGTCACAATTACAACCTACATAGAAATCAACCCAATCTAACAATTCATATTTTCAAGTAGCACACACTTCAACAACAATACCTTACGGTTATTGATCAACAACAATTAAGTATCCAATTCAACAATCAAAGTTTACCAACAATTTTCACTCCACATAGTGTTTCAACAATAACACATCAATATCATGATATTGCTTTTTTCATTAACCCCATCGTTATCATTAAGGTTAATCAATTTGAGCGATTAACCCATCACCTTACTCCCCAACACATACAACAAAGAGAGTTCAAGATTTCACAAGCTTTAACAAGGTTTAGAAGTTCACTTGCCTTGAGAAAATCACACAATCACTCTGGAACTTGAGCTTTCCCCCTTTCTTTGAGTCTCCAAATCAATGTAATCTAATCAAATAAGTAACCACAATAAGATTTCAAAACTAATAACATCTATATCAATGATTTTGAGAATCAAGACAAATTGACCCAAAAACCCATTTCCAAAAATGAGAGATAATTCTAGAAATTTGTATAAAATCACATTAAGCAAAGGTTTTGAAATTCAATGGTGAAAATCTCATTGAAAAATGAGTTAAAATCATGCTCAAAACTTGAATTTACTTAAAACACAAATTCATCAGAAAACCTTCCAATAGTCGGGTCTGAAACCCCGACTCGAATCTAAAATATTTCTTGAAAATATCTTACCCATGCTTAGGGAAGTTAAGATATGAAATTTCATTAAAAAAAAAAAGTGGAGTTAAAATCGACCTTGAAATCCTTAATTTATCAAATTTTAATTTTACCGAGGAAAAACTCAAATTCTTAAGCTTATTCGCGGTTACTATGACGAAAATAATTGATGAATCACCAAGTTTATGCAAAAATCAGTTTACTCAAAACATAAGGATCCTAAATATACATTTTTCATTAAAACTGAGTCCAAATCGATAAAACCTTAATTTCTCCAAAGAAGTACACAAATAAGGAAAGAAGACCAAATGAAGAAATCATGAGAAAAATGTCAAAATGAGGATTGGACACTAACCCCTATATTAAATCGAAAAGAGTGCCGCAAGAATCACTCCATTTCGAGCTCTAGAACTCCCAATATGCTCAAATTACCAAATGAACACAGTTTGAAATTAAATACATGTACAATGGTATTTTTACGAGCGCACCAGCAACTTAAAATTTAACTAAAAGGGTTGTAACTTCCTCACACGATAGAGAAATGATCCAATTCTTTTTTCTAAACGTCTTAAATAATTATACGGATCTGCTCGTTTAATCGAAATTCAGTTTAGTGCTTGTTTTTCCAGTCAAATATCATTTTTATCGGTAAACATTTATTTCATGTATCACGATAAAAGTCCAATCTCAGCTTAGTGAAAATGCACCAAACTTTGCAGATTAGCCTTATAATTCATGCTCAAAATTTTGGAAGTTTCAGAATAATTTTTCGATCTTTGTAACTAATAACTAATGTTTTAGTTGACACAAATTGCTGAAACAACATCACGACACCCAAAAAGCTTAGGAACTTACCCAAAACTCATCCAGAACTTTCCGAACACAAACCAAATATGCTTCTAGCTTGGAAATAATATTTCGGACTCAATAAAATCATCAAAACACCCAAACAAGGTCACTTGTTGAACAAAATCAACTTTAACTTAAGAATCTCCAAACTTTCAAATAAGGACACGAGACTCACCCAAAAGCTTCGGGAACTGAACCAAGCCTTCAACTAGATGATAAATTTAGCATGGGTTCTTTAGAAGGTTCTCTTGTGAACTTTTTTATATGTATAAATTTTAGGATAAATTACCTATATACCCACCTTTATTTTCTATAATTTTCATTATTCCCTACCATTTCAAAATATTTTCAAAATCCCTTATTTTTTCTCAAATCTCTAGTCAGCCGTATACATAAGTATCCCATCATTAACCAACGTTTCCTTCTTTTTTTTTTCACTCCTTTAGTCTCTCCCTAGTTTCACTCCACAATCTTATCAGTTACAGTTTTCATCTCAATTTGAATTTCAAAAGGATTCTCTCTCCGGTCAATCAAATTCAAACCACTGAATAGGTACTTTTCGTATTCTCCATTGTCAGTTTTTCAATTTTTTGTTTTTACCCTTTTTTTCCTGATACATATGGATTATGCTCATTCATTTAGTATTGGTATTACCCAACTAAACTCTGGAAATAGATCCAAAAAAGGCACGATCCATTATTAACGAAAAATTTGAGTATGGAAAAGTCAAAGTCGAAGACAAATGCACCTTCGATTTCTAAATTTACTGTGGACCCCCCCCCCCCCCCCACCAAAGGGATAAAAAATGTTACATTTGTATTATCTCGTCCAACTCTACATTAAGGTACATATTTTTAATGTATATACTTTATTTTGATATTTAATCTAGCCTTTTGATAGTAGTTTCAATGTTCGGATACATTACATTTACAGTAGTCTCTATTTTATGTAATGTATCTTTGCTGAAAAGATTCCAAAAAAAGGGACGAAAAGTCGAATCTGACAATACACACCATTCATGCACTACTAAAAGTTCAAATTTACTATGTAACCAGTTCTGAATACACACCATTCAATATAAGTTCTATTTCTTTTACAGATGGAATACTTTTTTTTGCACAGTTTTTAACATGATAATCATTTTAACATTGGACTTAAAATACTTTCGGGAGATTTTTAATAGGTATAAAAGTTAAAATTGAATTGGACTTGATCGTTTTCGGACCAACATTTAAAATTGTCTTTTGAGATGTAATGCGAAAATGAAAATTTGATAACAAATAAATTTTGGACACAATTTATTGAAGTTTGAAAATTCCTTACAAATGATGTTGGAGTTTAGAATTTTTAGAAGTGAAATTTCAGCATACCGTGTCATAGTTTTCATAGTTTTTGATAAATATTACAGATTGCTCATTCACATTTTTTATATTGTCAGATGCATGTATGAGTTAGAGCCTGTTTGACATTGTTGTTGGAAAATTAGAAGTGTTTTTTTTATATAAAAAAATGAGTACTTATTTTGAGAAATAAGTATTTGGTAAAATCTTAAAACTGCTTTAAATGGAAGCAGAAGCAGTTTTTCTGCTGTTGAGAAGAAACTAAAAATTTCTGACTTAAAAAAAAAGCAGAAGCAGAATTAGAAAATTAATTTTTTAAGACTAAATATCCCTTACATATGTACATATCCTTATTAATTAATTAAGGGAAAATGCATAAGTACCCCCCAACCTATGTCCAAAATCCCAGAGACACACTTATACTATACTAAGGTCCTATTACCCCCGAACTTATTTTATAAAAATTTTCTACCCCATTTCGGCCTACGTGACACTATCAATCAGATAGCTTGAAAAAACTGTCAACACGCGCTGGGCCCAGAAGATAGTGCCACGTAAGCCGAAAAGGGGTAGAAAATTATTTATAAAATAAGTTGGGGGTAATAGGACCTTAATATGGTATAAGTGTGTCTCTGAGATTTCGGGCATATGTTGGGGAGTACTTATGCATTTTCCCATTAATTAACATATCTCATAAGTTTGGTTGATTTTTATTCAAGAATTTTATTTTTTATTTTTATATAATAATTTTTTTATTTTATTTATGTTTTATATTATTATTACATATTATATTGTATATATTACTTTACATATTATTTTACAGAATTAGAAATAAAAGTAACAACGATATTTGTGTAGAGTTAAAAGAAAAGAGAGAAAAAAGTAACAATGAAAGATTTAGACCCTCCCCAAAAAAAGTAACAAATAACAAAAAAAAAAAAATTCTTAATTTACGTATTATTTTATTTTAATTTGAATTTTTTTTAAAGTTTAGAGTATTATAACAAAAAAAGAAGAAGATAATAGCTAAGATCGAATTCAAAAAAATAGGTAATAAATAACAAAAAAGATTCATCTTTTCAATATTTTTCAACAATATTGATCGAAAATTTGAATATGTACATTTTAAATAATTAAATTAAAAATGTAATTAAAGTTTATGTATAAGATATTTAAAATAGTTTCTCTCTATAAAATAATCTTAATATTAAAAAAAAAGAATTTTTCGAATGAATTTGCCAAACACAAAGTGTTTCTTTTTAAAAACACTTTTCTGAAAAATTATTTTTTAAAAAAAAATACTTTTAAAAAAAGTAATTTTTAGCAGCAATGCCAAATAAATTCTTAGCCTTAAATTCACTCACATGTTCATGTGAATTTTCGATCGAATTCTATTTACCAATCTAACTTTCTCTCTTTGTAATCCATTATAAATATTGGATCCATCGCATTGTATCAATCCTTATTTTTACCGTATTTTAGTATACTGTAAAATATTTTTATCAAATTTTAATGTGTCCAATAATCTTTTATTTTTTATTAAACATGCATAACTTAAAAAAGTATTATTATATGACGTGTAAATTATGATAAATTTAAGTTAGAGAGGCAAATAATATGATAAACGTGTGCATGATTTTATTTAATTTTAAACTAATTTATGAATTATATTTACATATGATCATAAAAGATGTGACAATGGACCCGATCCTATGTATTATCCGGAACAAATGTTGTGTTATGCCTCACAATTACACCTTGTTTGGACGGTTGTTACCCATTATATTATATTTGTATTATTAGTTTAAATATAATATTTGTTTTGATTGTTACTTAAATTATATTGTATAATATTGTTTAAATTCATTATTAGGTAACAATGAAAAGATCTATTTTATGTAATGATCGATTTGGTGTGATCACGTCGTTATCTTAATATTTTCTTCTCATTTTGTCTTAATTATTTAATCATTCTATTTATCATTACCTTACCTTTTTCATAATAACTTTATCCCATACACTGTTTTTCTTGTATGTTTATGATTCAAATTTTGCATAAGTAACATTATGTAATGATGGAGAACGATACAATCTATCTAAATGTTGTATTTATTAAAACAATACAGTAAAATACAATACAATGCGATACATTATATAAGTTACAACCATTCAAACAAAGTGTTAAGGGGTCGTTTGGTGTGAGGGATAATACCAAATAGTCCCGGGATTAAATTATAGTACCGTTTATTTTGTTGTTTGGTTGGCAAGTTCGGGATAACTTATCCCGGGATTAATAATTAGTACCGGGATAAGTTATCCCTCTCCTTGGGTGGTATAGTAATCCCGGAATAACTTATCCCGGGATAAAATAGGTAAATGACAAAAATGTCTCTTTCAACCCTTTTGTTATATCACTTTTTACATTAATGAAGGGCATTTTTGTAAACAAATAAATTGTTCTTAAAATTTATTATTTTGAATACAACAAACCAAACACTCAATAAAAAATAATCCCAACACAACTTATCCCATCATAACTAATCCCAACATAACTTATCCCAACATAACTTATCCCATCATAACTCATTTTCAAACCAAACGACCCCTAAGAGTCTTGTACAACGGTTAGGTAGGTGATTAGAATTGTAATTTATTTGACAGAAATTAGAGTTATAATTGAACAAGAATACAAATTAAATAGGAGTAGTACATTATTATCGAAAAAAAGAAGAAAGCGAAATCCAAAACTAATCCTACTGGAAATGTGGCTAAAATGTAGTACAAGTGCAACTGGTATGCGTTATCGACACATGTTGTTCACGTGCTTCGAGTTGCCATCGTGCAGGCAGGCTTCGGTCTCACCGTCGACAACTTAGATCTCCCTTGCCGTAACAACTCTTCCTTCTTCCCGGCGAACTTCACTCTCTTCTCAATCTCCTTCTCACCTCTCTGAGTTTCCATTACTGACATATAGCAGTAAAGATGATGGGATATGAGAATCAAGAGTCCCACCTTTATGCATCCAAAGAGGAGATGGAATCTCTGGTACTCGACGACGATTCTCCCAACGGCACTGCTCATCCTTTCTCAGATCCACTTTCATCATCCTCATCTCTTCCTTTCGCTGAAATCCCTACTGACCAAAGTCAAACCCCTAATTCTTCATTTAATTCCATCCTCGAACCTCCTTCTTACGCTGAGGCTATTTTCAGATCCTTTGACGCTGATCACTCCTCTCCTCAACTCAACGGCGCTCATGATCACTCTATTGCTTCTCCTTCCTCACCTCCATCCTCCGACGACTTTTTGACCATTACCGTTTCCGATCCACAGAAAGAGCAAGAGTTGTCCAATTCTCTCGTTCCTGGGGGGACTGCTTATGTTACCTACCTAATTACTACCAGGACAAATTTACCGGAATTTGATGGAACTGAATTTAGTGTGAGGAGGAGGTTTAGAGATGTGGTGACTTTGTCCGACCGATTAGCTGAGTCGTATAGAGGTTTTTTCATTCCGTTAAGGCCGGATAAGAGTGTTGTTGAGAGTCAGGTGATGCAGAAACAGGAATTCCTGGAACAGAGGAGAGCAGCACTGGAGAAGTACCTGAGGAGATTAGCTGCGCATCCTGTGATAAGGAGGAGTGAGGAGCTAAGAATGTTTTTGGAGGCGAATGGGAAGCTGCCGCTGGTGAGGACAACAGATGTGGCATCCAGGATGTTGGATGGGGCAGTGCAGTTACCCAAGCAGATCTTTGGTGAGACAGCAGGGGGAATGGTGGATGCCAATGAGGTGGCTCAGCCTGCCAAGGGAGGTAGGGACCTGTTGAGAATCTTTAGGGAGTTGAAACAATCTGTGTCTAATGATTGGGGTGGTGTGAAGCCACCTGTAGTAGAGGAGGATAAGGAATTAGTGGAAAAGAAGCAGAAGTTGCATGATTTTGAGCAGCAGCTCAGCAATGTGTCTCAGCAGGTTAATATCTTTCGGAAAACATTTTCTTTTTCTGTTTGTTCTTGTTCTTCTTTAGAATGTGGACCGGTAAATAGTTGGCATGTTCACATCTAATTGATTATTATAGCAGTATCATAAAGTTGGTCTTTTATGCTTGTTCAGTATGCACATTATTACTGGTCCTCTAAACGAATTTCAGTTTTAATAAATGCAAGTTCACTTGGTGGCTTTAGTTACTTTAGTACACATAATCTTGAGACTCATCATGAAAGTACTGTCTGTGCTCTATGCAGTAAATTTCTTAGACTGAGCATGAATATCTTCATTTGAGCTATTCAGTAGTCTTATGCTGAGAAAGGTATTTGTCCATTACTGGCACTGAGCAGTTATTCCTATTTTTCTTCAGGCCGAAGCACTTGTAAAAGCTCAGCAGGATATTGGAGAAACCATGGGCCAAATGGGCCTAGCTTTTGTCAAGTTAACAAAGTTTGAGACAGAGCGAGCAGTTTATGATTCACAAAGAACAAGGGCTGCCGATATGAAGAATGTGGCAACTGCTTCTGTTAAGGCAAGCAGACTATATAGGGAGCTAAATGCACAAACTGTCAAACATTTGGTAAGTTCTTAGTAGCATGAAAGCTGACTCATAAAGATGCACCCAATATACTTGATTAGACAAATTTGTTACCTGACATTCATCAGACAATATCCTGTTTGGAGACATCCTAGCTAATTATGCTTTACTAATTTTGAAAAGTTTTTGATACAGTAGTCTTTACATTTGCTTATTTTCTATTCAAGTGTCGGTATGTTGCAGGATAAGCTCCATGAATACCTTGGAGTGATGTTAGCTGTGAACAATGCATTTTCCGATAGGTCAAGTGCTCTTTTGACAGTACAGACATTGTTGTCTGAGCTGTCATCACTAAATTCGAGGATCGAAAAACTTGAAGCTGCTGCATCTAAGATATTTGGTGGGGACAGGTCCAGAATTCGCAAAATAGAAGAGCTCAAGGAAACGCATAGAGTTACTGAAGATGCCAAAAGTTCTGCTGTGAAGGAGTATGAGCGGATCAAGGTAACATCACATGTTAATAGTTAGTTTTGCAACTAAGTAAGCTTTCTGATTTTTGTATCTTCATTTGCTTTACTACTTAGTGAGCAATCCATATCATCAACATCATTGTCTCGTTTCTTCAAACAATAAATCCTCTTTACTGTGTTCAAAGTCATTGAGAATCTTTCTGTTAATCTTGAATATGACGTGTAGTCTTTTGGCTAAATTCTTCTGGGTGCTGGTCACTGACAACAATTGGACGAATTTACTTAGTTCCAAGTTCAGGCTTAATTAACAACAATTGGTCTAGTTATACTCAGTTCCAAGTTCAAGTTTAGTTAATAACAATTGGACTATTTACATGTATGCCCAATTATTGATATGTTGACAAGGACGAGCATTAGCTTGCATCCAAGGGTGTGCCCCAATGGTCAATGAAATAGGTTGAGAGCCATGAAGTCTTAGATTCAAATCCCAATGAAGGCAAATAAGCACTAGGTGGTTTCTTCCCATCTGTCTAAGTCTTGCTAGGCAAAGTTGCCCGATACCTGTGCTAGGGGAGGTAACAAGTATTTTATGGAATTAGTTGAGGTGTGCTCAAGCTAACTCGGATACATAGACTGCAATGGGAAGTCAATGTAAATGCTTCATCTGGTTGATTTGCACTGGCCTCCTATCTGCAGATTTTTGGCTTCCATTTTTTCAGACAAGACTGGGACAAAAATAGACCATAGCTATTTAGTTCATGATATTCTTGTCCACATCATCTCTAACTTATTACTCTGAGCACCACAAGAGGACCTAAATTTGGCAACCTAGAATTTCATATCAGTGGATCTTGTTCATGCTTGATTCTATTATAGACTATTAAAGCTCTATTCCTTTACCCATATTGGATTAGTGAAACATAATGTGAGGTTTCTTATGGCTCTGGTAGGACAGGACAATAGCTTTACGAGTGCTTAAGATTAGGATTGGACATCACAGACCTACTTCCTCAGAAGGTTTATCTGGCAGATTCGTTTAAAGCTTATGAACCTTAGTGTTGGAACAATATTTCTGGTTTATTAATCAGGTGCTGCCAACTATGTACAGTGTAGGTGATGTAGGTAACCCGAGGCAATAGAGTTACTATTCAACATGTCCCCTGTTAAGAAAACGGCTTTTGAGCTAACTTAACCCATCCCCTCAATCAATGAGGGACAATTAACACCCTTAGGCACTCTTACAACTGGACATCTGATGCGTGAATAATATGACGAGGGCCTAACATTGGGTAAATCAAGAATAAAGATGGTTCTGGCTTTGATACCATGTTAAGAAAGTTGACCTTAGGCCTAAGCTAGCTCATGAGATGAGTATTGTCCAAAAGAGACAACAACCTATTTCCTCAACCAAGGTGGGACACTTAATATCAGCAATCATGCTACAATAAAAGAAATATTTTATATTCAATGTTACTAGGTAGTTGATAGTCATATTTGAATGAGGCTTCTTAGAGTCTTTTTTTTTTCAAAAGAGAAGCTTGTTATGATTTTGTATTTGTTCAACCTTTTACTGTCACTGATGTTTAGTCCTTGGTGTCCATTTGTTTCAAGAAGTAATAGGCTTGCTAATCAGTGCTCTTAAATGATTTTCCGTTAGTTTTCTTTTTACAAATTTAGGTGCTGAAGTTATTTTATGTAAGACCCCTCCAACCAGGCTCCCGCTCCAATCAAGAGAGTGACGATGCATGTATTACCAGTTCATCTTGTTTAATTTTGCATAATGGTAATTTTAGGAAGGCGATACTTCTGTATTATTTTTAAATTGGGCTCTGATCTGGGAAAGTATATAACTGCTGTATAGAGGATATTTAATTTATCTTCTCTTCCATTTTCTTTAATACTACATCATTTTCAATGAGATTGACATTATAGCTGTTTGATGGTGAATCTTGTAGGAAAACAACAAGAATGAGCTTGAGAGATTTGAGAAGGAACGACATGATGACTTCTTGGGAATGTTGAGAGGATTTATTGTCAATCAGGTATCTTTGTTTCTAGACCAAGAAAAAATGTATCTTGTCTTCTAGTGTTGTTGCATCAAATGCCTTCTCGGAAATCATTGATTTAGCATTGTTCTGAGGAACATGCTTTATCTTTCCCCTTGTATTAGTAATGCTCGTAAAAGGCAATTGATTTTTTTCAATATGCCCAACTAAAATTATAGACCATTTTAAACTCCAGATGTTAAGCACACTTAATCTAGTTATAGCTATTTTTAACCATCTAGTATAGTCAGGGTAATGTCCGTTCTCCACCAACTTTCCAAAGATTGCAAGTGTTTTAGCAAGTGCAAGAAAAGTAAATATGCACGATATCAGTTTGTCCTTTGTGTTCCCTTAGAGAAATTTTAGAGTGGAAGACGTAAGATTTCATCTGAAAATCTAATGCCAGAGAAGAAAAAAGAACAGAAAAGGATGAGGGGGGCAACTTTTCCGCTATAGAGATGAGTGATTGGAAAATAAGTACCCTGTGTAGGATATCAGTATATGCCACATACCAGCTATGTTTTTTCCTGTCACAAAGCTGGTTTTGGGTCTTTACTATTGGTTTTCTAGTCTTCTTAGACTTGCTCTTATTCTTTTAGGCTTTTCATGAACAGCTACATCTCTTGGAGACAGGGAGGATCCTTGTTTCAATTACTTTAGCAAGGACTACGACATAATAATTGCATCCTCCCTAACCTCTTCTGCAGCATGCATACTCAGGGAGGGCCGTTTTCCTTCTTCCCACTCCATCCTATTTCATTACTATATCCAAATTGAGTTTGTTAATTTTCTAGCTGAATACAGAAAAGTTGTGTTGAATGGGTAAATGACGAGGGGAAGCTGAGAAAGAGCTGATAAAGGAGATTGCTATGTATATAGAGGGGTTTGGGAACATGTTGTAATCTTCAGTCATTTCTTTATTGCCTTGTGGAATGAAATTGTTTGGGTGCCTCGTCTCTTTTCCTCTCATATCGTGTCTCAACGGGGAAGTCAGTACATGGTTTGAGACAAGGTCCATTGATAGAATGTCGTTCCCATATCTCAGTGAAAAGAGTGAACATTGATGAGGAATATTACGTTGCTTTAACTGCTTTTAACTCGAGGTTTAGTGATGCATAACTGATGGACAATAGGTGATGTGTTTTGTGCTACGCCTAGGATTGAGTGTCACATCACAGTTTTAAGAGTTTTCTGTGGGTTTGCTCTGTACTCTTGTCCCAAGAAGAGTAAAGGCTAAAGTACTTACGAACTGAGTTGTTACAAATTAAGAACTGTTAAGACTGATAATTGCTTGAAATGGTGCTGGTCATTTAGGTTAGTTGGCTGGAAGTGGAAGATTGATAACCAATCAAGTGTTAATGTGGGATCTTGGGTCTGTTTCTGTGGTTTCAGAAGCTATGAGCACAGGAACTAGAGACCTGGAATATTGTGATAATATCAGGAATTTTGTACTTGGAATCATGTGAAATGTTGATGCAATGCTGTTCTGCATTGCTTTGTTTCCTTCAGGTCAAATGATCATCTTTAAGGAAGTCAACAGTATACTTTCACACCGCTCCATGGGGTGGGGTTCAATGCCTGACAAAAAAGGCCAAAGCAAAAAAGAATCTTTATTCTTCTGGGCTTGTTTTGCCATTTCTAATTACTCTCTTCTCGATATGATAGTAGCTATCATTTAGTTTTTAGGGTGCATCATTGTGAGTGAATATCCACTATATGATTTGGAATACAAGCATGTGAATAACTTGGAAACATCCTATGCATGTAGCAACTGTGTTCATTTTAGAATTTCGGGACTCTACTGCCAATCGATGGAGTTGCTTCTGATGTTTATTCTAGTTTTCAGTAAACCAAGGCATTGAGGAGGTCGACCTGCTGTTTTAATTTCTCTGGCCAGCCTCATTGAACTACTTGAAGTACTTTGCTTTGTTAAGCCATATTGTTAAACTGGATGATGATTAGATTCATTCTGAAGCACGATTATTCAACAGAACTAAGACCCTTAAATCTGGTCCCACATTAAATGTGCCATCTGTGGAAATCAATTGTGTTTGCCATCTGTGGAAACTTGAAATGAAGTGCTTATAATAATGATTACATGGTAACTGGTGTTGTGCTTAACTGAAGGCTAACATACATTATCAACTCAACTCAAACAAATTTCTTACCGTCCTCTATCTTTCTTACTTGTTTGTGCTGTAGTTGGCTTTCCGGTTTGAGCAATCTGTATTAGAATGATTAGCTTCAGATTGTTGTGATCCATTCATTTCTGGGACAGACATGAGCAAACTGCTTGAACTTTCTTGTGACAAGTTAAAATCTTGGGTCGGGTATAGATGAAACTAAAGGTCACCTTTAAACTTTTCTTAGATAAGATATGTCACCTGTGAATTGGATGAATCATTCTGCTATTGCTGTTTTCAGTTGAAATGTTACTAATGATATTCCTTTCCAGCAAGAGTAGTTTTTCCTTCTATTCCCTTGAAAAGATTTATAGGAGAAAATAACAAGTTGGATTTTACCAGGCAGGATATGCAGAAAAGATGGCAAATGTTTGGAAGACGGTTGCAGAGGAAACAAGTGGATATGCAAAACATGGTAGCTGAGAAGTTGCTGTATATAATGGCTTTTGGCTTCTGCCTTTCTTTATCTATTTTTAGTTTCTCTATTCCCCCTCCCGGCTCCCTTTCCCTTTCCCTTTCTTTTGTATTGTACTTTATTTGTATACAAGCTTAGAGACATGTTCATATCTTAGGCATAGATGTTTTATCCAACATATTTTTCGTCGTAGAGTTCTAATTGATAACTTGTGGGGATTTTCATTTAACAAAACTTCCCCCAGATCCTCATATGTTGAGTTCCAGCCAACATATGAGCCCGACACTAGGAGTAAGAAGAAAAGGAAAAACCTTTGAAAACTTCAAACTAACTTATATGTTACACCTACAAATTTCATGAAATCTTTTTCTTAAATAATATTGGCTGATGGTAGACTGTCTGAATATATAATCATCATCTTCAGTTTGACGTGATATATATTTTTTTTAGTCTAGATAGAAGAATGACCTATTCGAAATAGACTCCACTTTGTGGGATTTCACTAGGTTTGTTGTTGTATAGAAGAATGACCTGAAAATATTGACTCCACACACATGCAAGCATGTTTACTTCTTACTTGTGCAGTTTTTAGTGTATTTTCTGTCTCTAGGGCCAGAAATTATGGAAATTAAGAGGATTCCATTGCTGCTCAAAATAACAAAACAAAATAGCACACTTGGGTATCTACAGACAGTAGAAGAACAAAAATCACTCTCTTAATCAACCTAATTCAAGAATGAAAGAATTGTGGCACCTAACTCCTAACACACCTGCCTAAAAATGACTTTAGATGAGAAATCTAATATCTAATCATCGCTTGCTGAGGGAGCTGCAGCACCGTCGTCGTCCCCAGAACTGGTAGCTGTTTCAGGTCTAATTTCTTCTAGTTGCTGGAGAAGTTGCTGAACTTCTGGTCGAGCTGATGGTGACGGATCAACACAATGCAAAGCCAATTTCAAGGTATTCAATAATTCATCACCGATAACGGATGCATCCCTCATTAGTTCTAAATCAAATACCTCATTAGTCCACTCCTCTTTCACAATTGATGCAACCCATTGAGGCAAATCCACACCATTCATTGCTTCTCCTGGTGACTTCCCAGTTAGAAGTTCCAGTATAATAACACCAAGGCTGTATACATCTGTCTTTGAGTTTGCTTTCTTGAGTTTTGAAAGTTCAGGTGCCCGATACCCAAGTGCTCCAGCAGTTGCAATAACATTTGCATTTGCAGCAGCAGTCATTAGGCGCGAAAGACCATAATCTGCAATCTTTGCATTTGTGTTGTCATCAAGTAAAACATTGCTCGATGTAAGATTCCCATGAATGATGTTGGCATTTGTATGAAGGAAGAGCAATCCCCTTGCTGTACCCTTTGCTATTCTCATCCTTGTTGCCCAATCAATTGGTGTATCAGGACTGCGAGCTGTAAAAAACAGTAAGATTTATAATCTGAAGTTCTCACAAATACAAAGTGAAATGGAAAACTGATTTTGTGCTTACCATGAAGAAAAGTTGCCAAACTTCCCTTAGGCATGTAGTCAAAAACAAGAAGTTTCTCTCCTTTAGGTCCCATGTAATATGCTCTAAGGGCCAAAAGATTTGGATGCCTGATCTTGCCAAGAATATTGACTTCACTCTCAAATTCCCTTTGACCTCTTGTGATCTTCTCTCTCAATCTTTTCACAGCAACTTGATCGCCATCCTCTAACGTGGCCTTGTACACCGTACCATAAGTGCTCTTTCCCATTATTTCGGCGGTTGCACAAAGAAGATCATCTGCTGTGAACACAATAGGTCCATCAAAATGGACAAGTTTTCCTCCTGTATCTCCTCCTCCTGCTGCTTCAACTTCTCCAGCAGTTGGTGGAATACCCTTTTCACCTCTGGCGGCTGCAGCCGCCCTACTCGTGCCTTGACCATCCTTCCCTGCTTCAGCTGCAGATCTTTTCCTGATCAAGCAGCATAGGAGAATGCAACATAGCAGAGCCAAGATTATGAGAAGTGCCCCTCCTGCTATGAGAATTATGTCCTTAATACTTAACTTACGACGTTGCTTTTTTGGTGTTTCGGGGGATGGGCTAACTGGAGAGATTGGACATGGGGTTGATGCACTGTAACCACATAGCTGAAGATTACCCACAAAGGCACTCGAGTTGAAGTCCCGTACGAGATGAGTTGGAACAGGACCAGACAGATTATTATATGAGACATTGAAGGCACTAAGATTTGGTAAAGTATCTAAAGAAGCTGGGATTTCTCCACTTATATTATTATGAGCTAAATCTAGTTGTCTAAGAGTAGAGATGTTTCCTATAGTGACTGGAATATCACCACTAAAGTGGTTACTCCTCAAGTTGAGAACTGAGAGTTTCTGCAATTTTATTATGGCTGCTGGGATTTGGTTATCAAGTTGGTTGCTTTCCAAGTTCAAGACCACTAGTGAGGATAGATTCAAGAAGCTATCAGACAAGCTTCCATTAATGGCATTATGAGACAAATCAAGTGTTGTAAGCCTAGAGAGTCCCCCAATATGACTTGGGATAACTCCAGTCAATTGATTATGACTAAGTGAAAGCTCAACAAGTTCATTCAACTTGCCTAAGGAAGCAGGAATACTTCCAGAAAAGAAGTTGTGATTAAGTGTAAGAGACTGAAGTTGGAAGAGTCTTTTTCCATTTCCATTTCCATCCCAAGTATCTGGTATTGAGCCTGAAAGTTTGTTATACTTGAGATCAAGAAAGATGAGTGAGGGAGATTGTGTGAGACTTGTGGGGATTGAACCAGACAAAGAATTATGGCTAAGATTAAGCCTATAAAGCTTAGTTGAATTAACAAGACTAGGTGGAATTACACCAGAGAATGAGTTATTGCTGAGATCAAGTGTTTGAAGAAGAGGGCATAAACCAAGAGAAGCAGGAATAGAACCTGCTAACCTATTGTTAAAAAGTTGAAGTCCTCTAAGATTAGGTATGAGTCCCAAAGTAGAAGGAATTGAACCACCAATGACATTATCATGTAAGCTAAGTTTTCTAAGAGACTGAAATTGTCCAATTCTTTCAGTAATTCTTCCACCTAAACCTCTCCATGGAAGTTGAATAACAATAACTTGTCCTTGAGCACATTTAATACCAAGCCATCCACCAGAACAAGCTCCAAATCCACTATCATTCCAGCTTTTCAAGAACCCTTTTGGATCAACCAATTCTTGTTTAAAAGCTTGAAGTGCTTGAAAATCTGCTGCAGTAATAATTATACCATCCCAATCTTCACCTGAAGCTGGCTGAATCCCAAATATCAGTAACTGAAATAACAAGAAAAGTTGAGCAAAAAGAAAGAACCTTTTTGCAAGATGAGAAATTATGCATCTACCAACTCCTCCTTTTCGAGTTAAAAACTTGTTAACTCGAAAAGGGTATGGTTCAAAACTAGTAAAAACTCGATCTTGATCTCTCATTTCCAATCTTAAAGAATAGAATTAAGATAAATAAAAAAAATGAAACTTTCCTCTTCTTTTCTTTCTTCTCTCCCTAATTTGAAACTAAGACGCTAGTAAAAGAAGAAGATTTTGTAGTAAGAGGAGCTAAGATTCCACGTGAAGTGGAAGCATATAGAGCTAAAACTATGAGAAGTTTTATTGGGAGACATGAAAAAGTGTCAGGTGTGTAATCAGATTCACAAGACAGGCTCCAACACAAATAATTAAAAGCGTATAACGGCTAGTTTTTCTACAACTAAAATGTTTTTGGCCTTTATATTGGAAAGTTATGGTGTGTTGATAAAAAATATACTTTGAAAAGTGGGCTATTTTAATTCTGGCCACCTAATAATTAAACCTCTTCTCTAACGGCTATCTTTTTCATGTTGGGGTCCCCCATATTCTACTTAAAATTGATACTTTTGCGTTGTCCTTATTTGTTGATTTACTAATTTCGCCTGCAATGTATATTTCCTCTGTCTCAATTTAAAAGAAATGATATATATTTATATTTAATAATAATTTTACTTCAAAATATTTATTTTATTTCTAATAGAATGATTTTTAGCCACAAAAATATTTATGACTTATTTTAGATTAAAAAAATTCAAAATTATTTTTTAAACTTTATATCTAGTCAAACTATCTCATATTAATTGAAATGGAGAAAAAGTATTATGATTATGACTTGATCCTTACCGCTGGTCTAAGCGGGGGGTCCATTTAGTCATCCGAGGTTAACTAGATTTGACGTTTCCTTATAACAAATATATCGCTTCTTCTCATTTTGTGCTCTTCCAATTGGATAACGACAATCAAAAAGTACTTCCCCTCTCAATGATTCATTTGGGTTCACACAAATTATATAAACAAGGAAGGAGGGGAGGATTTTTTAAAAAAATAATGGTCTAATAAATCTTAAATATTTATATAATTATTTCATTAAAAACATAGAAGTTGAGTTTTTTTTTTAATAAAAAAGGTTATTCATTTTTAGATGGGTTAATGAAAAAATGTGATAGGTAAATTGAAATGGAAGGAATACTAAGAGTTTTGATAATGCAAATTTTGATGGAAGATAAGTTTAATGTATCTTAAATATATATTTGTGTGTGGGGTTGGTTGTTTTATTATAGTTTTTGTTTATGATATATAATAGTTTTTTCTTGTTTTCAATAATTTGTTCTAATATGTTGTTTTTTAATTTTCGCACTATTACGTTGTTATTGTTTCTTTTAGTAGATTTTGCACCATTTCTTTGTGATTTACTACTATCTTTTTTTCATTGTCTCCTCCTTCTTCACTTGAGAGAAATTTTGACCGAAGTAAGCCACTATTTAAATTAATTCATCAAAATAATATGGTTTTTTTTTAATTTTACAAAACTAGAATAAGCGTATTTGGTAGTAACGTTTTAGGTATTATTTTATTTAAAAAAACCAATGACAAAAGACAGAATTCTGACGGAGGGAACATATATAAAACGTTACTATCAAATACGTTTTATTAATTCGTTACTCACCTATACATTTTAAGGCTAAAACGTTAGGGACAATAACGACTCTTTAGGCATGATGCTCTCGATTTCTCTAATGAAGAAAATTTCTTCATTAACAAGAAAGAAAGGCTTGGAAAATTGAATTAAGTTCTTCCTCAATACAAGAGATTATTTAACAAGTATATGGTGCAGTAACTAATGGAGTAGATTATTTTAGAAAATTTACAAACTCATGGTTTAGGTTTTTGAAAAAATCGAAAAAAAATTAATTACATTTTATCAAAAGATAATTTATTGTAACTCATATTTTTTATTTTTTGCAAAAAAATAATTGAATAACGTTACAACTATATTTTATATATAAAAGTATTTATTGTCCAATTGGTGGCTGTACGTTATTTTTAACTTATAGGTAATATTTATTACAACTTATACTTTCATGAATTACAATATAAAAGTATTTACTTTGACGTAATTTCTAAATATTATTTATAAGTTTTCAAGATGGGCTAACAAAATATAAGTTTTCAAGTTTATCTTTTAACATATTTTTTAAAGATTTTTGAGACTTAGAATTTTGAATGGTCCAATAAAGGTAATAGTTCATATATATTAGTAACTCTAATAAAGCTCAATTTGAAATCAAATCAATACTATGCTAACAAAATAAATTAATTCAACACTAAGAATGACAATAATGTTGAATAAAACTGTCAATATGGGCTAACCCACTCCATCCGGGCTAACCCAATACAAGCTTTGAAATTTTATGGGCTAGCCCATTTTTTGTGTGGGCTAGAAAATGATCGTCCCAGCCCACAAGTATGTGGGCTACGGGCCAACCCTCTTTTTTAAAAGGTATATTTTTGGGGAAATTGTGCATAATGGCAAACTATTAATTTAAAATAAATAATATAGTTACTGTTTCAATTATTTCCTTTGAGTAGCTACAATTTCACATATCTTGCTACTACTGACGGGTCCCACGATTTGTATAGGTAAATAAAAAAACGAAAGTTATTCCTTTTATACAATTCACTTCATCTCCTTCCTCTCTCCCATACCTTTCAATTTCTCCTAAATTCTCTCCATAAAATTAGTTTGAATTTCAAATCTTCACCACTACGCTCTCAATCGTAACTTCAAAAATTTCAGGTACCACCAAAACTTGTCTAAATCGATTTTTTTTTTCAATTTTTCCGATCCAAGTTTGAAAATGACCCAATTAGAATGGATGAAATTATCACAAAGTCAAATACAAAAGGCGAATCTAGTTCAACAGAGAAGAGGAAAGCAAAATCAATTGATTCTACCAGTGATCAGTCAAAATCATCTGAAGACATTGTCCATGGCTTAGTGAACAGGATGGATCTGAAGAAGTTAATGTATATGTATAAACAATAATTATTTTGTTCTATTTTATGATTGCATAATAAACCCTTATATATATATATAATAGTAATACTTTCTCAGATTTATTATGTTTATTTGTTTGTTTTTACATATTTGTATAATTTTTTGATTATTTGTTGTAGACACCATTATCATGCATATGAATTTCCTTTATACAATTATATGCTGTATAAAAATTAATTGTATATATATAACATTTGTTTGTATATAATTTGTTGTTTGTATATGTGTCATAGTTATACATAACAAGATCTGTCTGTATAATTTCTTTAAGTATATATGTGGTAATTTTGTTTATATACAATTACTATGTTTTAGTTTTAGTTTGTTTATACATATTCTATAAATTTTGCACAAAAGACATTGTATATACAAGTAGGAGTAGATATTAGCATTTGTTTGTATATAATTTTCTATTTGTATATTTTTCATAGTTATACATAACAATACATGTCTGTATAATCTCTTTAATTATATATATATGTAGTAATTTTGTTTATAAACAATTACTATGTTTTAGTTTGTTTATACAGATACAATAGAGTCCCAACTAATGAAGAAGTCTAGAAGGAAAGAAATCCTATTAAAATATAATGTGCATGAGTTTAGCGATTTTCTTCTTTTTTTTGTGACAAAAATTAGCGCATTTTTCTTTATTTATTTTTTAAAATCAAATTGTATATAAATTGGCAAGATTATCAAAATATACAAATTAGAAAATCACAACAAAAAAGAACATATATTTATACAAATTATAGCCAAGTCAATTTAATATACAGATTTCAAATATATACTTATACAAAGTATATCTACATAGACAAATTACAACCATATACAAATATTCAATTGACAATCCTAACATAATAGGCATATACTTATACATATTATATGTAATATACAAACTAAATTATCACAACAAAACACGAACCTGCACTGAATTAATATGCAAGTTCACAAAAATTGAACCACAAAATATAAGATTATACAGAACGGACTAAATCATATACAGATTTCACGTATATACAAATACATAGAGTATGTGTATATATAAACTACAACTACAAATAAATATATAATTGACAAGCATAACATAAAAGACTTATACATATACAAATTGTACACAATATACAAACTAAACTATCAGATATACAAATTAAACTATCAGAACTAAGGACGAATCGACATTGTATATATATACAATTTCATTGTTCATTCATAGATTCAAATTAACAACAACTAATATACAAATGAGAACAAACAACATAGATTACTATCATAATATACAATCCTATAAATTAATGACTTTCAAAAAACAAATCTACTTTCAAAAATGAAGGATAAACAACAATATCTTCTACAACATTATAGAATCACAAATTTTTTTTGTAGAAATAAACGGATGATCTTTCTCGAATTTGAACAATACTTTCAAAAATGAAGGGTAAACAACAATATATCTTCCAGATCATTGTACAAGCACAATTTTTTTGCATAATTCAACAAATGATTTTACTCGAATTCGAACAATGATTGCGACTATATGAGTTGGAATCTATTACATCTAAAAAAATACAATTTAGATTGTTCATTCAATTGATGAATGTTTAAAAGCAAAAATGAGTTTCAATACACGAAAAACACCAATTTCGATATGAAAAAAGTAAAATCAAAGCATTTTTCGGCATGAAATACATTTTACTTCCTCTTGTTATCTCTAAAATTGATTTGATCTCGATTGCTTGAAGAGAATCACCAAAACTTGATCGATGTGATTTACCCAGTTACAATGGAGTCACTACTGATGAAGAAGTCGTAGAAGGAAAAAGATCTTTTTGTGTGAGTTTAGCAATTGTCATCCTTTTTTTTAACATAATTTACAGCCTTTTATTAAATTTATTTAAAAAATAAAATTGTATATAACTTCAAATGAATCTTGAAATATACAGATTAATAGCTCCATAGCAAACATAAAATTTGTTATGGAGCGCAATTATGCAAACAATAGCTATAGCCAGGGGCGAATTTATGTATTAAAATTGGGTCACCGGAACCCGTGGTCATCTGACTAAACTCGATATATTACTTGTATAATTATTAAAGAAATATTAAATAATAACTTGTGGAACCCATTCTCAAAGTCGCTGGATAGTTCACTGGTTTGACAGTCAGATTTTAACATTAAGGTCTTGAGTTCGATCCCAGTCAGCCACAATTTCAAAAGTCAATAGACTACAAAAAGTTTAATTTATGATTCCTCTTTTTAATAAACAAACTAACAAAATAAAAAAAATTAAATATATTGCTTAGTTATTGTTATTATAAATTTTTTGATCTTATCTTTAAAGCAATGATGCACCCGTTTTCTTGAAATCCTGGATTCACCTCTGGCTATAGCATACAAATAGGATTTTTATCTTTGCTATACCTAAAATTTCCTATATTTTTTCTATTTTTTTAATTAAATTATAATTTAAAAATATTATCATAAATATCGACAAGACAATATTACATGGTGTTAGTGTTACTACTTGTTAATCAAATCCACAAATAAAATTATCTTTATAATATTTATTAAGTTTGATTTCAAGTAAAAGCATAAATAGCTAAATAGAAATATTAACCTAATTGTTTTTTAATGATCGTAATAAAACACAAAAACTATGACAACATTCCATAGGTTACTGGCCTATGTAGTGATTCCCTAGAAATTTTAGGAAATTTTTATTTTATGTAGTACATATTTTATAAACATAATTTATATTTAAATTGTAATATTTCAAACTTTTAACAAATTTTGAGCTTAGACTCTTGTTATTTTTAATATTCTATTTTATTTTTATTTTTTAATTAATTTTTATTTAGCCCACTGGCCGATCCTATCCATATTTCTCAAGCCCCACAAATCGGCAGGCGTATTCAAGTCGGGCTAAAAAGCCTTTTTCTTAGATGGACTCCAAAAATCATAGCCCAACCCTATTAAATCATGGGTTAGGCCAGGCCTGCCTTATGGGCCTAGCCCATATTGACGGCTCTAATGTTGAATATTTGTTCTTTAGTTTTACATTGGTTTAGACATTTAAAATGCATAATCTAATTTTAATTTTTCTTTAATGTTTAATCATGTAACTAGTACTTATTAGACTTGTTTTAGCATGATTTAGTACTTTTAAATTATGATCATTTTCATTATGACTTTGCAATATTTGTTTTATATGATGATTTCATTATTATTTTTTATTAAATATTTTTGTGTCATTACTCATCTCATATTTTGTGTTATTTTCTTAAGAAACACCTTAGATAGTTGTATTTTGGTTGGACTAAGAAATATTGCACAAGTTAATTATATGTTTGTATGCATAATTTACCAAAAAATCCAAAAACCTGAAAAAATATGATGTTTATTAGTTTAGTTTAATTTAAAAATTCGACACAATGATTTGGTTTGGTATTTGAAAAATCCGAACCAACCCGAAGTTGAAAAATCTGAAAAAAATGGATTTTATTAATTTGGTTTGGTTTATAAATTTAAATATTTTACGCAAATGGTTTGGTTTGATATTTGAAAAACCCGAACCAACCCGATCATGTACACCCTATTCGAAGGAATGATTCATTTTATTAATTTCTTATCTTGAGTCTTAAAATAGTGTGGGACAAACAATTTATTTTGCTGAGATTTTTGAAAATCTGCCACATGATATGATAATAATTTCAGAAGATTGTAGTGATACTTGTCATTTATATATGTAATCTACAAGCTGCATATTATTTCTATTTTTGATATTAAAAAGGAGAAAGAATCTTATAAATATGTACTAGTGCAGTGCAGTAGTAAATTTTGCATTTTAAATAACGCTATTACTTTCCCAGATGCAATTTATGGAGAAAAAAAAAAGAAGAGCAACTTACAAAAATAACTATAGTTTAAGGGTTATTAAATTAAAATAGTCAGAAGTGTGATATTTACATAAAATGGCTATATCTTCTAACTTAATATAGCCGTATTCTATGCCTGCCCATTTTTTTTGTTAAATACATTAATATATTTAAAATTATAAAGCACTAAATAAGGTAAAATTTCTTATTTATAATTGACAGACCTTTAACTAATCCCTTTAAATTCTCAATTTTCCATTAATCAATTAACAAGTCATAATTACCAATTAACAGTGATTGCGTTAATTCTTTTCAGTTTTTTTTTTAAATTGCTTCATTTTTCATTGCTCTTATTCATGAATCGAAAAAAGTTGAATTCAATGGCAAGCTTAACAATATTGATCAGACATGCTGGAAAATGAAACGATGAAAATTGCTATATAGAATATAGTATTGATGGAATCGTATTGAAAGAATATACTTCGTATTCTGATTTGATTGAATTAATTTCGGGCCAATTGAACATTGATCTGACTACAACGTGTATCACCATCAAATACAGTGTCAAAGGTAATGATACTCCTGTGAAAATATGCAACGATATGGGAGTACGGGTATATGTTCAGTCGAATCCAAGTGACAACTACATATGAAAATCCAAAACAAGTGGCAAATAACTCTTAATGCACTATAGTCTATAGGTCTCCAATTGTATATGTAAATATCCAAGTACATATAAATTGTTTAGTATAAAAGATTTGAAAAGTATAAATCTCAATTTCTTTCTTCTAGTCACATTAGTACACTATAAAGTATACAAGTATATATGTATTCAATTCTATTAATATTCATACAAATGCAATAATATACTAACATAGATTGAAATACAAATAATCAAATGTAAAGTATTAATGTATCATGTACATCCGATTAATGTGGCAAAGTGAAACTAATAATCAATTGACAGTGAAACCTATTCACTAGAAGTATCCATTTGTATATGTAATTATCCAAGTATATATGTATTATTTTGTTCAAAAGCTTGACAAGTATAACTTATATCTAATTGTATTTCAATGTCTTGTATTGTTCACATTACTACAATAGAAGTATCAATAATTAATTATATGTATTCTACTCTACAAACATTCATATGAATGGAATGACTAACTAACATAGAAATGTAAGTATTGATGAAAACATAAAAATACATGTGTATCCTACTATCTATGTATATTAGTATTCTACTATATACAAAATTGACATTTTCACAATCATTCTATCTCTTTTTGCTCATGTTCTTTCGATACTCATTTTTTTACAACTATATACATACAAATTGAACTTGTTGAACTATTTCAATACAAGATGAAGATACATAAAAAAAAATGACAAGTATAACTCTCTCTATTTGTATTTCAATTTCTTATATTGTTCACATTAACACAATAGAAGTATCCAAAATTGTATGCATTCTACTCTACAAATTATCAATATGAATGCTATGTTTGACTAACACAGAAATGTAAAGTATTGATGAAAGTATAACAATACAAATATACATGTGTATCGAACTATGTATACAAGTATTCTACTGTATGCAAAATTGACAATCACACAACTCCTCAATAAATTTTTTTTTCAACTATATACATACAAATTCAACTTGTTAAACTATTTCAATACTAGATGACAACACATAATGACAATTTCACATAATGAAAGTGTGTGTGTATATATATATATATATATATATATATATATATATATATATATATATATATATATAAATGACATTATTCTAAAATTATAAAGAACACAAACTTCAATCTCGTTTTCCTCCGATTCTTGTTGAACTACTCTTTTTCCACTACCACCTGAATCAACATTGTTGACTTTTTTTCTAGATTGGTTTTCACTTTTAAAGATTTTGAACCTTCTTTCCTCTTTATTGATTTTGCATGTTCGGTTTCTTCACACAACTTCAATGGTATAAGATCATTAACCTTCTTTGTTCTTCTTTCTTTCTCAATCACAATAATAAACCTTGAAATTTTGACTTGCTCTTGAGTAATATACAAATCAAAAGAAGGTATTTCATCCACTAATTTATCAAATAAATGTATACATTTTGTAACCCTTCTCGGAGTACCACTTTCAACCATTGTAATGGAGAAACAAAATCTTCAATCGAAACCCTATGAAAAATAGATGAAAATATGTATGTATACAAATATAATCTTCATAGAATCAAGAAAAAAACTACAATCATGTGATATATAATTGATAAACACCATCAAACTTTTTTCTGGAATCGTGCAAAATGATAATGAATCGGAAGGAATAATTTGGGGAATGAATAAAAAAACATTGATGTAGAGAATTTGAAGAAAGAGAAAATGTTGATGATGGCAAGTTTGATGAGATAGAAACATTGAAAAAGGAAAATATTGATTACAACCGTTTAAGAAAGATGAAAATGTGCATGGCTAATTAATTATTGTGTAATAATAAGCATCCTATTTAATATTTATTTATATTTATATATATAAAAAAACATATTATTTGTATATCATTAACTTTGTTATTAATTGTGTATTTATATCCATAAAATATAAAAAAGATAAAATGTAGTCATTTGTCTTAAATATATATTGATGTTTGTCATATTCTGTAGTTTTTCCAAAAAGAAAAAGAAACTAATGGTAGTAGACATAACATTAGCCTGGTGTATTATACATTATCATTAATAGATTTTGACTGACTGTAATCAATATTTGTATGTTCGGATCATACGTGCAAGAATTCCAGAAATGTACAACCACCACAAGTGGAAATATATTTCATGTCTTCGTTATCGTTATTTACTAGAAATGACAGTATTTTTATAGGCTTGTTATGATTATACAATGGAAGACATGTTAGAAAACAATATTACTGTATATATTATGTGCATACCTCAATTTTCTACTAAAGTAGCAATATTTTTTTAAAAAAAGTTGCAACTTGTAAGTTATTATAATTTTAAGATGATTAATTATGTATCATTTTAGAAGAAATAATTTATTTTGATATATGTATAAAACTTATAAATTTGAAGATGCATTTTCTGAAGCAGTAAATTTGAATTTACTTATGAAATACTCTAAAATTTATACCCAAAGTAGTAAATACTCTAAATAGTAACTATATTTATGGAGTATAGCCAATGAAGTAAAAACAATATTATTATCCAAGCCATAGTTTTGAATGTGTTGGTATAGTATGAACATCACTGGACAAGTTGCTACTAAGTGTTTGCATTAGTCAACTCCATATGAACATCACTAATTGTTCTAGCACCATGCATCATCTGGACAATCTGAACAGTGTGTTGTCATTTTCCATCTTGGCAGAAACAAGTTAGCACAACAGACAATGGATCGACCAAATGTAAGTTGCCCGTTGAACCACAACTATCTGGAATTGGAAACAATATCTTGGTTATTTCACAATTGGAAAAGCTTTCATGTCCTACGGAGTCGCAAGAAAAGTCGCTGCACGCTTCTTATGAAGCGATCCTGACTCAAGGAGGTAAATGTAAGGGGTTTGATTTTGTGAGGCAGATATTACAAGTGAAATTGAGATAGAGTAGGCTAACCATTTGTTTCTGTGTGGACCAGTGGTTTCCCTATTGTGCAACGATTTGCTTCTCTGCTGGACAGGTTAAAGCATGTTTGGCAAAAGGTAGAAGAAGAATCTGAGATACCATTCCAGCTTTGTATTTGGTGGATTATATGGAAACTCAATGTTCGGGGCCAGCACAGAGAACACACATAGGTTAGAATACCATTGACTTGTAGCTACGTATTTTGGTGTAAAAAGTAACATGTAAATTCTAGCATGTCATAGAAGCTGAGTTTTGATCTTCTTCTTTTTTTGTACAAACCCAGAGCTATCCAAGTGCTATTATTATTACATTAATGAATGAAAATAGAATTTAATATTAACTACCCCCACCAGAAAAGAAGAAGATCCCATTGCTGGACCTCTCACGCGCATGAGGCAGACAACTTCTATTGAAGAATAATATAACTGACACTTGATAATCCTAAGAGTTAGCAAGTTGGTCATCAACTCATGATATTAAGGGGAGCAAGAGAGAACAAAAAAAGAGCTGATACTACAATATCATACTCAAAGAAAACTTAGTTTCATAACTTTGAGACACTTCACAAAGTGATCACAACATCACACAAAGCATTTCCAATCAAGAAGCTACTCATGGTTCTTAAACCTCCATGTATATAAGACTTGTAACCCTAAAAATTACTCATTTTGCCAGTATGTATAATAGGAACATAATGCACCTCTTTCTTACCTTCCCTTTTATCCTTTTGGTTCCCTTCCGGCAAGATATTAGTATAGCTTTATTAAGAAGCAACTGCAGATCATTATACTGTAGACCTTGCTACAAGAGACAATATATCTTATCTATTGTTTAATCCATCTACTTGTTATTGAGAACATCGCATCTGATGCTAATAATGTCATATTCTAACCCAGCTTAGCAACTCTTAAAAACATTTTGTGGTTTCACATAAAATACATTGACACTAGAAAAATAATAACCAACATATGTGTCACCATATGCTGCCTTTTAGAGACTGAATGTTGTCCCCGTCTCAATGTCACTAGACTAAATAGTAAATAGATACTATCAACCAAGCGATTTTTAACCATGCAGCAAGAACAATAACAATCATTTAACATTCATAAATACAGCCAGCTGGTCATCGAAACAGATCAATCAGCAATTCATGAAGAAATAAATGCATACAAAACAGAGTCAAAGACAAAGGGGTCTCTCTCTCACACACACTCTACCTTTATAGCTAATTTATCCACGACGAAAGACAAACTTAAAACTTCACATTACTGTGAAAATCGAGATAAGGCTAAACGGTTAAGAAACAACTTGTCTATCTGCAAACATCTCCAGAAAAAATATATATATATATATATCTGCAACAGAAGTGCAGAAGACTAGTGCTACCATAAACATAATCTTCCCTAAGAGGTTAGTGTTCACACATATTGTTTCTCCCTCAACTCCATCTCTTTCTCTTCTTCTCATTCCAGCATAACTCCACACAGGATCATCTTAAACATCTCACATTCCCCTCCTCTGATGGCATGTACCAGAGATGCCCACAAACCAACAAAATAGAAAAGCATGTAAAGAAAAATCCAAGAACTATAAGCAGGAGCAGAACGAAAGTCATCATCAATTTTCAGTGTAGAAATCAACTCATAGGCAAACTATCACGTAAATTTTAACATCTGAGCCACCAACTTACAGATAAACATGAATTAAAATGTAGTAGCAAACAAAAGTAAGGAGTTAAATATAGATCTAAAAGTTGGAAATTACAGATCCAATCTAGATCTATAATCTGAATACAAAATTTCTAAATATTTTCTGCAAAATCCGACGCAGAAACTAGTTTTTCTCTACCAAGAATATTACAGTTCAATTAAATTGAATAACTGATTCACATCAAATATAGAAGCTCCAAACCAACCTCATAATCATGTCTCCAAATCAAATGGATCCGACTACACACGAGCAGCAACAGCCGGCGCAGCGGCAGCGGCGGCAGATGAAGCAGCACCACCGAGGAACGAAAGGAATCCAACGTTGGCCGGCTCTTGATCATCAAGGAACAAATCTTCAGGAACCCTAAAAGCTCCATGAGCAGAAACAATAGCCAGTCCAACAAGAAGAGCAGAGATAAGCAGGGATCCAACACTGGTGAGGAACACCACAATAATGGTGAATACCACTAAGATACCCAACGTTTCACGATCAGAGAAAGTACGGCCAAAGATAACAACAGGCTGATCTGAAGGTCTAAACAGATAGAGAAAAAACCATCCTCCTAGGAGAGCAAGAAGGACAAGGAGAGAAAAAGGATGAGATAGAAGGGAAAGAGCGAGTACGCTAGCAAGTAAGGTAACGTAATTGACGCGAAAGTAGGAGAAGTTTTTGCGGATGCGCGAGGCTGCTTCAGCGACGGAATCAGGACGGGCAAATGATGTGCGGTCGAGAAGTTCTAACCAAGGGCGTCGTTGAGCGAAACCTTGACGGATCGAAGATGAAAGACGAGATATGAATGAACGGAATGCGGGAGTGGAGATAGGGGCCTGAGATTGAGATCCGGCAGTACCCGTAGATTGCGGACTGGAGATCGGAAGTGTCACCGGAGAAGCCATTGTTTTTTCTTCCTTTGTTTTGCTCCCTTCTCGATGCGGAGGGTACACAGAGAGAGGGAGTGCAAGTGGGAATATTGTGTACAAAAATAATGCCAACGCTTCTAAAGGCTTCGGCTTTCCTTTTTTTTGTTATATATATTCACCTATTTCTTCTCAAAACTTGTGACAGCCAATGATTTTCCTTTTTTCTTTACACTCCACTCCTCTTGTTCTCTGTGTAACTAAACTCATCTGGATACAATTTTGAGAAATCAATTAAAAAATCTATTCTATATTATTTATTAAAATATATGGACATAATTGCTGCCAATTGACAGCTTAAAATTCAGTCATTTGGCATTATTTAGCTAATTAGCTTTTAAAAATCCAAAAATAAATAAATCATTGCATAGTTTTATAGTGATAAACCTCTTTACAATTATAATCGCTCGAAATTCATATTTGACTCAATTGCTTATGAAAATTATTGATATTCAGATTCTTCAATCTCTTTTGATGAGTGAATTTTTAGGAGATAAATTCTCAAAAAATTTTAAGAATCTCCTCAAATAAATTATAATCGTCTTGTTGGCCTGGCTATTGATACCTTGATGATGCCTTAAGGGCTTTATAATTAGTTGCTTAGTATTTAATGTTGATATTAGAAACATAACAAATAATTTGATGTAGAAATTATGTGATTGCAATACCTATAAATTACATAGTTTGCTTTTGGTGTATCGTGATGCTTATAAAGTTAATGACTTAGAATTATAGTTTTACCTTCAAGTAAATAGCATCGTGGTTGCCTATTGAGTCATGATGATGACATGTTGGGTATTTCATCTACCTGTTAGCAACCTTATACTTCAATACGAAATACAGATTATTGTAAAGATTGAGTAGAACGTCATCTTACTTGTTGATTAATTAGAATTGTTTGATGCCTAAAGTGGCTATCTTACTAGCTATTAATATTTGAGAGTAAGAATTTGAGTCATATACATATAAATGTCCCTGTATTTATTGCCTAGAAAGCCTATTGACAAGTGTAGATTGCCTATAGAACTATATTGAAATCTACTCACTTATGGCCTTTCTTTATGCGTAATTTGAAATTACTGACCCTTAATAGAGTCTTGTGTGCTCAAGGTGCAGTTATAGGAACCCAGAAGGCTCAAATATAGTTATCGGAGTCCAAAAGGCTCACGATACAGACACAAGGGCCAATTGTGCTCAAGATACAATAAAGCATATGAAAGATATGATAGTTGTCCTAACTAAGTTACTCGTAGTCTTATTCAATTATGTTAATTGTGATTGATATAGACATTTCTCGTTGGGATCTATATTTTGGTATTAGCGACCCCATATTTAGATAGGGCATAATGATTGTCTGTGTAAGTTACTTATTGCCATATTGCTTGCTTTCTGGCCATTGATTATTTGTCGTTGACCTCGGGTATAGTTAGTTGTAGGGCCTAACCCATCGATGACCTCCTAAAGTTGGCACGATGTTTCACTTAGACACCTTAACTGAGCGATGTTCATTTTCGGAATCTTATTGTATCATTTTAACACTTTTTTCTCGCATAACATAATGAGTGTAGAGCGTGAAAGGGTTATTTAGTTAATTTTTAATTATTTTTTTCTTTTTCTTCACCATTTTCAGCCACCATTTTGCCCAAGTTAAATTTCATCTATTAGGAATGAAGGTTTTTCAAAAAAAATGATGGGAAAATGTTTTTAAAATTTAAGAATAAACTCATTCATAAAATTCTTCCATGGAAGAATCTAATATTCACAATGAAGTAAATGTAAGAAGATTGATAAAAGCTTATTTCGATTACTTGCGGGGAGTGAATTCAATGATGCGTAGCATGCAGATGTGGTGAGTGTAATTTCTGCAAAAAGGGATAGAGATTTGGTGAAAGAAAAGTGGGGGAGTCGGGAGTATTTTGCATACCACAAAAAAGAAATTCAAATCAGAAGGAGAATTTGCTTGTTTGGGGGTTTTGGAGAAGGCGATCGGGGTTGAGAGAAAGTGTGTTTGGAGAAGCCGATTGAGGGTTGTGCCGGGGTGGTGTGGTTTGGAGAAGACGCTCGGGGGAGGGGGAGGGGGAGTGTTTGGAGAAGGTGGTCGGGGGTGGGGTGGGGGTGGGGGGTTGGAGAAGATGGTCTGGGGTTGGGTGTGTTTTTTTTTTTTTTGGGGGAAGGGGGGTGTTTTTATTTGAGAAAAAATATCATTTGTCATTTTAATTTTACTCGATATTAATTATTTAAAAATTATTTTTGACACAAATGACAAATGTCATCATTTAATTTGTCACTTTACACGTCATTCGCGGGTGTAACCCACACACATTATATGTTTTTGATGATATTAAAAAAGTTGTCAAAATGACATAGTGGTACCCTACATGAGGTGTCTAAAATAAACATTGTTCAGTTAAGGTGTCTAACTGAAACATTATGTCAACTTTATGGGGCTACCGATAGGTTAAGGCTTAGTTGTAGCAATGTGACCTTTGACTATGGGATTATGTATAGCTTATATACCTAAGAGGTTATTAAGAAACGTGGAAGCCTACAGGGTTATATGAAGGCTTATTCATTTACGTGCCACTTGATTGCTTAAGAGGGCAATATATTGATGCCCACAAGACTATGTTGATACCTAAGAAGGATATGTGATGCCTACGGAGTTATATTGATGCCAATGAGGTTATATTGATGCCTAATAGGGTTATATGAAACGGACGAGGCTATATTGATGCTTAAGAGGGCAATAGGATGCCTATGGAGCTATTAAAATGTATTGATTGCCTTCGGGGTGATATATAGAGTACCTCAAGGGATATTTAGATGTTATGATTGCCTACGAGGCTAGAGGACTACCGATAGGAGTATATTCACTAAATTGGCACCTTCCCGACTTATGGCTGCTCGGATAGGTGGTCTTGTTTGCTATTTGCACCTACCGAGCTATTAGGGGCTTGATTAGGTTGTTTTTTTTTTAAAAATATTTTGGTATGCTTAGATTCAGGAGAAAGTCATTACGCTCATCTTATTTTTGACTTTATTATTAAATTGCTTTCAGAATACTATAATACCTGCTCAATTATTTATGGCATTTCATATTCGGCACATTATTTAGCGCATTCTTATAACCTACCGGTCCTGAAAGACAAGTATACAGGTTTCTTCAATAGTGTAGTAGATTTTCAACAAATTAGTCAGCTCCCTTTTTTTTTCCAGAGTTCTCAGATCTAGAGATTTGATAGTGTTTGTCATGTTTAGTTGATAGGTAGGTTGGGACCTGTCCCGACATAATATGTTACTTTTAGAGATTTGCAAATTTTTAATTGTATAGATATGTATTGTTGGTTATGTTGGCCTTAATCGTACATAATTATATGTGTTTAGTTTATATGTTTCTAGACATCATGACGGTCTCAACGACCTGTACAATGTTACTTAATTATAGATATCACGATGATCGTGACAATATAGAATTTAGTTTCTATTCTATGTGATTTGTTGAAATTAGTTGAGTTGACTGCAGATTTTGTGGACAGGAACCTTGCCAGCTGAGGGCTTAATTTTAAGTCGGGATATACTTATATGTTTTCTTAATTTTACAGCTGGTATTACGTTGGTAGCGTTATTCTCCAGCAAGAGTCGACTTAGGGTCAAGTGTGGCACTAGGTGCCAGTTGCATCCCTAAGTTGGGTGTGACAATTGAAACCTGTTAAGCGATGGTAAAATAAGAAAAATAAACACACTTAATAATTAAGATTACAATATTTAAGATTCAGACTTTGAAAACAAAATAAATTTAATAATTAAGATTAAAACATTCATTAAGTACAAACAAATAAAGTCTTAAACATCTCTATTTCACTCAGTTCGTGGCTAAGGTGCGCATGGATGTTATTGTTTTGCTACATTTCCTACATGATATCATTACAAGTAGGGGTGTACAAAATCGAACCGAGAATCGAACCAAATCGCAAATCGAGTCAAATCGGAAAAAAAACTCGACTAGTGGTTTGGTTTGACTTGGTTTGGTATTGGAAAAAAAAACCCGACTACATTTGGGTTGACTTGGTTTTAACTAAAAAAACAACCCGAGACCAAACCAACCCGACATTATATATGTAATTTTAAAATTTTATTTTATACATAAAAATATTTACTTGTTATAATTTTAAAAATATTTCTTATACTATTTCATAGTTTTTATCTTTTAATATATTATTTCAAGTTTAAAACTTAGAATTCAGAATGGTCCAATAAAGATTATAGTTCATAGATGTTGATAATTATAATGAAACGTAAATCAAAATCAAAATAATACTAATGCAAAAAGAAAATCAATTCAACACTAAGAATGACAATAATATTAAATATTTGTTCTTTAGTTTTACATTGGTTTAGACAATTAAAATACATAATCTAATTTTAATTTTTCTTAAATATTTAGTAATGTAACTAATACTTATTAAACTTATTTTAGCATAATTTAGTACTTTTAAATTATGATCATTTTTATTATGACTTTGCAATATTTATTTTATATGATAATTTCACTATTATTTTTTATTGAATATTTTTGTGTCATCAGTATTCATCTCATATTTTGTGTTATTTTTTTTTTATAGAAACACCTTAGTTAATGTATTTTGGTTGGACTAAAGAAATATTTGGAGCACAAGTTAATTATATGTTTGTATGCAAACTTTACCGAAAAATTCCAAAAATCTGAAAAAATTCGAGGTTTATTAGTTTGGTTTGATTTATAAATTTAAAAATTCGACACAATGATTTGGTTTGGTATTTGAAAAACCCGAACCAACCCGAGGTTGAAAAACCCAAAAAAATCCGAATTTTATTAGTTTGGTTTGATTTATAAATTTAAAATTTTTACACAAATAATTTAGTTTGATATTTGAAAAACCCGAACCACCTCGATCATGTACACCCCTAACAAGTGAATGAAACACAATATTCTTAGTCCTTTTACGAGAGTTACCCATGTTCTAGTTGGTAGTCTTATTTGTCTATAGCTGCGTATTTGAAAGGGCACATATGCACAGGAAGAAGTCTTTCATAGAGTCTTCTAAGTAGTAGTCTTTATAGCAGAGTAATTTTAAACTTATCACCACTGCTCAATAATTATGATTTGTAACACTTTTTCTTAATTTTGAACCTTTTTACCCCCCCTTAATTACTTTTTCTAGTAAGATACTGAACTATCCATAAAATGTTACATGGTAAGAGATCGTTTGGTAATTAAGTGTATAAAAATAGTGTTGAACATAATGTATCAATAATGCTGACATTAAGGGGTCGTTTGGTAGGTCACATTAAAATAAATAATTCATGTATTATGTATGGTATTATTTAATACTATGTTTGGTTGAAATTTGGGCTTATGTATAACTAATCCATGAATTAGTTATACCTCCTACATGGTATTATAGGGTGTATTACTAATACCTTCCATTTGGAGGTATTAGTAATACATTGGATATAATACCATGGGATAAGTCTATGCAAAGACAAAAATATCCCTCAAATCATTTTAATTATTTTATTTATTTTCTTGATTTTATGTTTTATATTTGTACTAGTAAATTTATTTAAATAAATTAGCTTACAAATTATTTAGAGAAAGTTGTTTGTTACTACATAAATCCAATACAAATTAATACAATATTTGAAATGTGAGTTGCTTAACATTAACTAACTAAAAGGGCAATTATATCAACGTCTTAATTGAATGTATAATTTATATATATATTTGTGTGGTTTCTAATTATTTGTATTTGAACAATTTATAAAATTGCATACATATTAAAACTATAACTTGCAATTTTTATGTGTAAATGTATAGATGATTTATTCAGTTTTACTATTGTTTACGTCTTTTCAATTTTAAAAGTTGATAGTTTATCTGCTTTTTTTTTAAATTGAAAATTGACATTTTGTAAGTAATCAATTTACTAAGATGACAATTATTTATCCTCAAATAATTTAAGTGAAGAAAATGGCAAAGACAACAAAATTGTTCTTCTCATAGCTAGTTAGAAGGCCATAAAAAAATAATATTGTCCGACAATTATTTACCTTAACCTAATTACATAATAATTCAAGGGTATAATTGGAAAGGAGTTTTTTTATAAAGTTTTTAACCCAATTCCAAAATGGGGTTGGAACCAATGAACCAAACACTTGGTAAAAATAAACTCTGCATTACTAATCCCTGCACTATTAATCCCTGCATTATTCATTTTTGTACCAAACGACCCCTAATATTGTTGATACTTATTATACTCGCATTAACTATGTCCAAATTATTTCTTATGCAATGTTTATTTCGATATATTAAAAATGACATGCATTGCATAATTTCTAAAATAAATTATCTATTTTAAAAAATATCCTCCATAAATATGATGGAACAAATGTTGAAAACGTTTTGAAGAACAATTGTATCTTAAACCATGCAAATGCATGTCATTAAATCGTTATGCATTACTAATACCATAAATTTACATGTATTAGTTAACATACCTTCATACCAAAAGAAAGTATAGCAAATAAAATATTAATACTACTCAAAGCTAATGCATGCATTATTTTTCTAATGCCCTGTAACATCCCGAAAATTTCTAAGTTAAGACTCGAGTCATTCTTCATTTGTGAATAAGATTTTACCGAGTGATTCTAATTTTTTTTTAGTGTTTAGTTCACTAGATGTAACAACTCAGATTTCAAAAAAAAAAAAAAAAACTGAAGAGAATTTCGTTCAAGTCACCCATCAATTTTTAGTTTTGGGTCAACTTCAATCAACCATATCTTTTAGCACATAAGGAGTTAGGTGGCCCATGACTTACCAAATGGAAGGTCTTTAAGTCCTCTTTCCAACGCCGACAATTTTGCTAAATTTCGAGCTCGGAGTAAAGAGTTATGCCGTTTGAGTGAAGCCTTTCTATTTAAGGCATTTCATCCGTTTTAGAAAAGGATATTTTGGTCTTTTCCTTTTCCTACTAAGCCTAGCAACACTTTCCTCACCCAAATAAGGGTCTAATTAGACGCTAAGTTATTTTTTCACGTTCCTAAACACTTAGAAAAAATAGAGAAGAGTTCAAGAAGAGAAAATCTAGGTTTTCAAGCTTCCTTCAAGAATTGTTGATTTTCGCCAAGAACATTGTTCTTTCTAGGTATGTAAGTCTTCTCACAGTGTTGGACTTGTTCGTCCTCACGTTATACATCTATTCATCTATGAATTCGTTCATGAAATTGTTATATTCAGAGATTCTTGAGTAGTTCTTGATTTTAGGTTCATTCTTTAACAATAGAGGTTTTAAGTTTCTTGGGTTGAGGATCTTGAGTATGAGTTGTGATTCTTGAAAGGGATTGTATGAAATTCTTCATGTATTTGTGTTGGGGTTTGAGAATCAAGAAGAGTTTAGGAGAAATTCCCCAATTCTAAGCTAGTTTGAAGCTTGAATTTATCAAAAAAATTCATCGAAGTCGCTGGGGAAGGGTTGGGGTGACGCGCCACCAGTATGCCAGGAGCGCTGGGGAGACGCGCCACCAGTACGCCCAAATCCAGCCCTAGTACTTTGGGGTCTGGCGCGACGCGCCAACAGTACGCCAAGAATGTTGGGGCGACGCGCCACTAATACACCAAGATCAGCTGGTCGTTTTTTCTTCCGTACTTTTTTCCGAATGTGTTCCATTGAATCGTGATTACGTTCTCTTCTTTGTGTTAGCTCCTAAAGTCTCCATTAACCCTTGAGAGTTCCTACATGTTCTAATCACATGTCTTAATTTTCATTCAAAACTAAAGTGAGTTTAAGAGAAAAGTTCAAGAGCTTTTATTGAGTTCTGAGTACTAAGTTTCTATATTGTTATTGAGGTCCTTGAGTTGATTCATTCATGTTAATATTTCCGCATGAACCCTACGAATTGAGTATTCTTGAGATGAGTAGTATCGTTGAGTTCTGAGTATAAAGTTTTCTATATTGTTATTGAGATCCTTGAGTTGATTCGTTCATGTCTATATTTCAGCATGAACCCTATTTTGAGAATCTTTTAAAGCCAGTGATTGTGTTTTAAACAGAATTTTTGATGAAGTAAAGAGGAGTTTGAGAAAGAGTATAAGGGAACAAAGTATTTTCCAAGTGTTTCATTTTTACATGAAGAAAGAGAATATTTTCTTCAGCAAGGAGAAACTTTGATTTCTAAACGAGTTTATGAGTTCAGAGTTATTTCAGAGAAGTTAACTCTTTTATAAGGATAGTTTGAGCAATTATCTCAAAGTAGAGAAAGAGTATGTTTTATACATTTGAACATGAGTATATATATATCATCGGGAGTAGTATTGAGCATCAGATGAGTTCAGACAACTCAAAATCCTCATAAATTATATATGTCAACATGTATAAAGGATCATACTTTTTAGATGACTCCCTATTGCTTTCGAGCATAGCTTAGTGGATCCACTTAGTTGAGGTGGTCTATACCCCGACAAGGTATATGACAGTTCTGACAGCGTGGACGAGATGTTATATCATCACGTAGCTCATGGTGATGGTTGTCAGTTAGAGAATCTCACAAATAGAGTTAAAAGTGTATTTTTATTATATCACTTAATATGTTGAGTTCAGAAATGAGTAAGTATTTTTGTAAAGTTTTAAATGCTTTCATTCCCTTAATTCTTTACATTCAGTTGAGTTTATGTTTTATCTATTGCAGTCTTATCAGTTCAATTATTTGTTATTCAGCTATATTACATACTCGTATATTCAATATAGTGATGTCATTCGACCTGCATCTTTTAATGATGCAAATACAGGTTCTTAAGATCCTCAGCAAGAGACTGTTGAGATCATTTCGTCAGCTAATGAGTAAGACTTTCTTGCTTCTGGAGGACTCTAGTTTTTATGAGTTGTTACTAGTAATTTTCTTGAGGAGTCGCAACTCTTGTCCCAACACTCATCCTTGTATACAGTAGAGGCTTCATAAATAGACAGTTTTGGAGAATCTTTAGTTTCAGATGTTTTATTTAAAACTTATGTTTCATACTCAGTATATGCAACGAAGTTTTGAGATTCAGTAACCTATTTTTAAACGTTTCTTTCAATTTGATGTTTATGTATGCTTGAATTAGTCTTCCGCTTGTAGTCAGGATGAGGGTTCGCTTGGGGGCCAGCAACGGTTCTCGAGTGACGGCCACGTCCCAGGTGTAGGCTCGGGTCGTGACATGCCCTCTACCAAACGACCCCTAAATAAAATAAAATAAAGTGAATGGTGATAACCAAAATAACATGTTGAATTCCATGGCAAAATATGTAGAGTTGCTCCAATCAACCACGCCTAAAAATTGGCAGTAATTGCAAACTCCACCATCAATACCCTTTTCTGGTCCCTATTGATAACGCCATCAGCGTTACATAAATATACAAAATCATACAGCCAGAAAAAATAATAAAGAGTTCTCAACTTGGATCGGACAATCTTTTATTGTTCTAAAGCCGAATTAACCTGTAATAAAAAGCTTACAGTTACCAATCTAAACTTGCATCCCAAATGGGATTAGGAGAGTCCAAAGATGACAGAGTTGACCAAAATACAAGAACAAGAAAAGCAGCATTAGTACTCTCCAAGAATTCGAAAACTAGAGGTGTAAGCTATTTCAGTTGATACCACGGAATGATGGCAAGACAGCAATAAGTGGATCACCATAACCAACAGCTTCTGCAAAACACCATGGAGTGAATAGTGAGTTAAGGTTTTCAAAAAAAAAAAAAAAAAACATTAGAGCACAGTAGATAGTAGATACCATTAGAAAATTTAAAATGCATGCACAGACCCACATCAAATAAGTTAAATGGTTTTGGAAGACAAAAGATTCGTCAAATGCATATGCCAATAATACTAGGAGAATGGCAAACAACCAAGTGTGCTCGGTTGAAAAGAATCATCATAATGTGCAAAATGGGCAAAACTCACTCAGGCATCAATTAAGATCTCAGGCAAATACAAATGCAGCACCTATATATTAGGAGATTAGCGCAACATTTACAAGTATGCCAGGTGCTTGTATTTCACTGCAAATTTTGTGGTTTTAAATTTCTCATATGCACTGTAATTGTTAATTTAGCGTGAAATTGCAGCTGCGACAACTTGACAAGTAAAACAACGTGGAGAAAGAAAAAATGTTGAAAGACCCATACCGCCATCATTAAAGAGGATTTTCAAGACTTCTCCAGCCGCATCTGACTGCTCAACAAATAAAAAAATAAGAAAGTAAAAGAAAAAGGTCAGCAAATATTACCCTGAAAGCAGATAATTTAACAAAAAAATTGCCTTTAAAAGGCTTACCCTGACAGGAAGTTCTGTCCCAAACTGATCCAAAAAGCCAATAATCTGTCCCTCCTTGATAATATCACCCTGCACACAACCACACATGCATGACTCAAGCGCTAAGCTAAAAAGCCTCTGTCAGGTTTAATCCTGGTATGTGAGCATCAGATTGAAGACAAAAGCATATGTCAAAGGTCTACTGAGTTCCAAGATCTAGTAAACCACTGGCGCTCAATCCTTAAGATCTTTAAGCATAGAAATGATGATGCTCACAAGGTATACACAAGCTAGATGTCCTTGGCTCATCCCTTCCAATATCTAGACATGATAGTTATTCAGCATAACAAAATGTACTCTTTCGAAGAACTAAACCTACAACCATCTAGTAGGTCAAGAGATACAATAGGAAACTAATCTAATTTTAGGAGAAAGAAGTTGGTGATTATCTCTATAATATGAAAGCCTTCGAAAAGAATAAAGTTCAGAACATAATCCAGAGGGTTGGATTTATGATGGGTTACCTCTTTACATGCAGGAGGTTGTTTCTTTCCCTTTAATGTCCTGGCCCTTCGGAATGAACCAACCTGTCGGAAAAAAGTGGAAGCCGTTGCTGACATAGTACATGATACATGCTAAAAGGGTTTAACAGGTCAAGTAATACATACCTTGGGGCATGATACAAGAACATAACCACTAGCTCCAGTAGACTCTAGAGCTGCTAATTTTGCTGATTTTTCAGCAGCAACATTTGTGAATGGGCTGATCTTTCCTGAGGATGATTTCCCTGGGGATGCTGCAGGAGCAGCAGCTGTTGATGAAATGGATGGTTTGCTTGCACTAGGTGGTGGTGGTGGTGCGGAAACAACAGGCGCAGGCACTACTGGAGCTTCAATGTTCCGTTTCAGGTGCAGTTCAAAATCTCCAACCTATGATAAATGCCACAATATCCAATCACACAACAGTAGAAATCATAAAACCTTTTCTTTCAGACCATATCAGAAGATAATTTTTCTGAAATAATATTTAGAATTATATTTCAACAAAAAAGAATATATAAATATTTACGACAGAAACCGACAAAAGTGATTATCTACACTGGCAATGTGTCATGTCGAAACCAACATGGACTTTGTCTGAAAATCTGAAAATTGACTATCATAATCATTCCACAGCTTTTGGTGACAACTACAAACCTATGTGGACGATAATTGCTACAGTTCCAGTATGACAGTAGTACTGTAGGAGCAGCTTTCAACTCTTCATGCAGAAATGTTTCAACGTTATATTTTTTCTCATTGCAGTATTATATAAGAACAAGCTTGGTGGTACAGAATTGTTGAATCCTGCAAAACTCCCGGCATCAATATGAACCTTTATTCCTTCTTTTCTTCCACTGTGTATCGATACTGTATATGAAATTCTGATTCCTATGGTGTCAATGCTAGGAAGGTATGGAGGTCGCGTTTTGGGTAGAAGGTTAGTAGGTAGTGGAGTGTTGTCCTATTGTTTGAAGGTTTAGGTTTGTTAGAGTGTGTAGTACTAGTCAATTCTCAAAAAAGAGTGTGTAGTACTAGTCGTATTCCAGTAGTTCTTGCTTTTGATATCTATCAACATATGTAATTTATTGTGTTTTGATTATCACATTATTTTGTTGTTGCTATTGTTCCTTTCTTGTAGGCTCTGCAATGCTTTTCTTATTAGTTGCTACTATGATTGCTTCATTGTTTTCTTCTTCTTTTACTTGGATTTGTTACCTCCACAAGGTAGTGGTAAGGTCTGCGTACACTCTCCCCTCCCCAGACCCCACTTGTGGGATTCTACTAGGTATGTTGAGTTTTATGGCATCAATGCTTGAATTTACCCAATTATTACCAAATATACCATCACACTTTTCAAATCAAAATGGGTAGTTCTGAAATAGCAAATTTTACCATCTCAAGATATTCCATACTTGCTTTAACAATCGTAATACATTTTTACAACTTTTATTTAAACTCATATTTTTTATCGTTAAAAAGGTTTTGTATTAAAAGTCCAGCAACCAGAAGGTGATGTGGGGAATTTACAAGGGTTAGCTCCATTACATATTGTGTAATGAGCTCAAAAAATCTATCATGGCCTCTATATCATTTGCAATTTGCCATGTTACACCAAAAAAAATTACAGTTGGGATAAACATCTGTACTTCTTAGTACTAACTACAGACTGTAAGGAGCAAACTCACACCTATTGGTTGTACTCTCCCACCGTTACCACTAGGCTATAAGTTTTAGTACTGGTTAACTAGTAAAATAAGTAATATGTAAATTGCAACCAAGCTGAGGTTTGATTAGTGACTAATAAAATCATTTTAACATATGCTAGTAGATAGTTCAGGTAATGTGACAGTGGTAGAGCTATAATGCATACTCAGTGGCTCTGGAATTTCAGAGGATTTGAATATAAAACATGCTTCAACCTTCTCCTTTGGTAATCCAACTTCCTCAGACTTTTAGTCTTATATTCCCGTCTATAGTATAGTTCCATATTCTATTTCAGAATCTCCCCAACAAATAAAAAGGCCGAGTGATTATGCACTATACATGAAAGGATGCACCAGCAGACAAAGAAATGCTTACCTTAAGTTTCAGCTCAGCTACCTCTGTATCATCACACACCTCGGTGATCAGAGCCTGATTTAAATCAGTAGAACAAACAAACAATCATGCTTAAAGTCACAGCAAGCAAAGTACTAGTCTAAAATCTGTCGAAGATAAGAAAGCGGTATTAAAAAAGTATCATTACGACATTTGCCTACTGAGGACTAGAAGACATGATTTTGACTAGGTTGCCAGAATTAAGTAAAATGACACTGGTGACTATGGGTTCGCCACAAACATGAGCAGTATTTTTAAATCAATACAGAAAATGAGAATTAATTACCTAATCACAAGTTCAAAATTATACCCGATAAAGACTGGCCGAAGTTGCAAGATTACTTGGTTTTAACATAGTTCAATTTGCATTTGCTTGAAAATGGTGATAAAAGAAAATCCATAGAATTCATGCTTTAATACAGAAGGACCAATTAAGCCAAAAATTTATCAAGCATATAATGATAAATAATCAACGCAAGGTACTTACAGCACCCATAAAAAAAGGAAAAAGAAAAAAAAGGCAGTAAAAACATTCCAACTTCCAAAGAGATAAACCAACCTCAAAACCCTTTGGAAATGTTGCTGTTGGCAGTGGACTACTCTCTGTTGGAACTTTTTGATTGCTATCTGCAAGAAATGCCCATTCAGATTAAAAAAGTTAGATGTGACAGAAGACTACTTTCCACTCTTAATCAGATAAATGCCAAAATGATAAGCTTTAGATTCCAATAGAAGATATGCATGCTGCTGAGAATGAATTATAGGGTGATTGCAAGCACAACGGTATGGTAGATATCAAAAAGTACTAGCACATCAAATAAACCAAGAATGAGATGTACATTCAATATAATAGCCAAATGGAAATTAGAAAAGATTAGCCCCTAACTACTGATTTACACCTGGTGCAGCAACAAAGCAACTCACCACCAGATTTCGCTGTCACAGTTGTTTCAGATGTCTTTGCACATGACAGTGTCAATCTGCCGTGCTTGTTAGGAGAAGACATGAGCCTTGCGCCATTTGAGGAGCCCTTTAGGGACAACTTAGTAGGCTTGGAGAAGGCAATGCTATTTGTTGGAATAACACCAGGCATTTCAATTACTGACCTCACATGGGAAGTGGTACCAACTGAATCTATCAGAAACAATAAAGTAGGATAACAGAAAGATTGATTAGAGTCATTGGAGGATATCCCACATGAAACAGATAGCTAGAGAAGAACTATTAGCAATTATTTATGCAAGAAAACAGGTTGGCACCAGTAAGATAATTGAAAAACTGGATGCAGTGAATGCCAAAAGATTGATTCTTAGTTTATCCAAATGAATCATTCTTCTTGTCTCTAAAATTATATTGGACCTTCTTTTCGTTCAAACAGAAGGAGATTCGTTAATCAACATCAGTTTATACTCATTAATTAGGATTCTACCTCATGTTTTTCTGACTCAATTTTACATAAGTCCCTATAATCAGCAGAACTGAATTTAAATTGTACGAAAAGACCTTACAGCTTCATCAATCCAGAACCACTAGTTTGAAGTTCCTTTTAGAGTCTCGACTAAGCTAACACATATTTTTAGCCACAAAAACTAATACTAGCAGTCGCAGAGAAGAAAACAGAGAGATATCCGCAAGCTTTAAAAACTCACTTCAATATAAATAACTAAAATTCATACGCGTGCAATCTCATATTTATGCATTTACACCAATGTCGGATCTGAGATGAAAATAAGAAAGTAAAGCAGATCGCTATCATTTCTTGCCAATGAGGAATCTAATCTAAGAACATAATCTCGATATCCTTCATGATAACGACTATTACAGAAGTACACAGATTAAAATACAAAACAATTCAATTAGAGCCTGAAAATGTATATCTAGAAAACAAAGATAGGAAGAGAAGATTACGGTGGAAGGAGCGGAGAACGGCGGCGGACTCCATGAGCTCTGATCGGAGAAACCGAGGCAAACGAAGAAGAAACCGTAGAGATATGAGAGAGAAAAATGGGAAGGAGGAATTTATAGCAAATGGAAAATGTGTGAGCTTAGTAGAGAGGTGAGTTATATTACTGTACTATCTTCATTGAGATGTCCGCCCATGAACTTCTATTTCTTCACCCACTTTCTGACTCTATGCTTGACACTGCAATTAGTTGCACGAAAACTCATTAGTATTATTTTATTTTTAGAAATAATTATTAATGTATGTGACTATGTCATATATTTATATATATATATATAGGTGAAAATTATTTCTCTCCTATTTTGCGTAAAAAGAATTGTATTTTCCCTTTCAACCACGGATGAAGTTTGGGGCTGTGTAAAAATTGATTTAATCCATTAAATTGAAAAAAAAATATTATTGATTTATCGATATCAAGTTATTGGGTTATCAATTGGATTATTGATTTTATAATTGTGGTTATTAATCCAATAAGATTGTATTAAAACTACTGTTTTACTCGTAATTATGTAATAGTACATTTTACCAACATTATTTTCTAAATTTTACTATTACTTTCAATCGTATTCACACAAACTAGTCTTTTTGCCTCTCTATTGCGATACCTTCTCTCTTCTCAATTTTAGATTTGATTGTAACAAAGACAGATAAATAATATTGTTTCCACAATTTATTGCATGAGTCTTTAGTGAAGAAACCTGAACCACCTAACAAATACAAGAACCTGGTTCTTGTAATACTAGCAGAAGACTATATAACATAAACAATAAGGAAATTTATTGTGGAAAGCCTCCTTACTCAAGGGAAGAAAAATCAGGACCTACAACTGATTGAATTTCAACAATTTCTCACTAAAACTTCAAAGAACAATTTTAGATTACAACTCTATAATCTAAGGGACTAACTCCAGTACCTCAATTCAACCGATTAACTATAAATGTTGTCTCTACTTTCTAAGAAGTCAAACTCACTTCTTATTACAATTCTCACAAACTTACTTTCAAACTTAGTATAATTATCATTGAACAATGACTCTAAGTTGAATTGATAATCTACTAACTTCAAAAAGAAGACTTAACTCTAGTTCTTCTTTCTTCTGTCGTTCTGCTCTCTCTACATCATTGCATGCTCTTGCTAGGAATCACGTTTTATGAATGCAAAAGTCACCTTTCTCATTGAGCCAATTATCCTTTTATAGGAGTGCATAAAACCCTAGTTGATTCTTATAAGAAATGTAATAATCATCTAGGTTAGTTTCTCCATTATTAAAACTTTCTAGTTCATTGTCACGCCCCGAACATACACCCTGGACATGGTCAGCACTCGAAAACCATTGTTGGCCCCAAGCAAACCCTTGGCCTGGCTCAACTCTCAGCGGAAGACTTTCTCAATAAAAGATAAACTCAAAAGTAGAACTTTACTCAAAATCTCAAAACTCAAAATATTTTAAATACATTCACTGGCCAAATGAGGCAACTCAAGTCTAGAATATTAACAACTAAAAATGAAAAAAAACTCATGAACTACTACTGTCTATCTATGAAGCCTCTAATACTATGAGGGATGTTGGGACAAGAGCTCTGATCATCCTAACAAAACTGATAACATGACAGAAATAAATGAGGGATCTTCCGAAAGCAAGGAGGCTCACCCAAGCTAACTCAAATTGTTATGGTATCAACGAAGCGCCTGTTGATGACCTTGATCTCCTATATCTACATCATGAAACGATGCAAGCCAATGGCATCAGTACATTAAATGTACGAGCATGTAAGGGGAATACTGAACATAACATAAAAGCTTGAATTGGAACTGAAGAAAACATAATTACCTCATCTCAACTCAAAGGTACTCAAACTCACAAATACTCAACTTAGTTCAATATAAAAGCAACAATAGAGATGCATTACAAAGAAAGCTCTTAAAACGATAGTTAACAACTCAATGTATTTAAAAATATAAAATAACTCAGTTTGTATATAAAGATACAAAATAACTCTACTTGGGAGATTTTCTAACCGACAACCATCACTTTGAGCTATGTGATAATACATCGTCTCGCCCACGCTGCCAAAACTGTCCTATACCTTGCCAGAGTATAAGACATCCTCAACTAAGTGGATCCACTAAGCTATGCTTAAAAATCAATAAGGAATCATCTAAAAAGTATGACCCTTTCTAACCACGTTGGCTACACGGTTTATGAGGACTTTGAGTTGTATGAACTCGTCCCTATATCGGTGCTCAATACTACTCCCAAAATATACTTAGCTCATATGTTTAAAATCGTTTCCTCATCCTCAAATTTTGAGATTACTACTCAAAAGACTCTTAAAAGAGACAGTACTCAAAACTCCCCATGAACTCATTTGGAAATCGATGTTTCCTCTCTTTTAAAATGTGAAAAAAATTACTCTTGGGAATACTTAGTTCCCATATATTCATTTTAAAAAATGAAACTCAACTCTCCTAATTCTCAAACTCAAGTACCCAAGTCTTAAAACAAGTTTTAAAAGATTATAAAAAACTCATCAAAATAACTGGAAAGAACTCTCAAGACTCTACTCTTAACTCTACCTTGAATTTGAATTATGAATTCAAGGGTTATGATTCATGTTACGAATCAAATTAAGTTATACATTACCCGAGAAGAGAGGTTTGGGTTCAACCACTTGCGGTAGAATTTCCAAATTTATTTAGTATGGAGATGTTGGCACAAGAAGGTGAACTCTCATTATATATCAATATTTTGCTCTGGCTGCTATTGAATTGACTACATTGTAAGTTCGGGTAACTTTTCTTAATTGGACAGGCTGACTTCAAACGGGCATATTTCCCTCATCTAAACTCGAAATTTAGCGAATTCCATGACGTTGGAAAGAAGATTCCAAGACCTTTAATTTGATGTCTTAAGGGACACCTAACTCATCTTGTGCTAAAGTTATGATCGTTTGAAGTTGACCAAAAACTCACAACTTAAGCATAACTTGCAAAATTCTCAATTTGGCTCTTTCCAAATTAGTTTTTTTCTAAATTTAACTCTTTCTAATAGCGAGGTGTTACAATATCTCTCCCTTGGGAACATTCATCCTCGAATGAGATCACTCTAAGTAGACTAAGGGTGGTAACATCTAACACCCAACTCAAACACCAACATGCATTTTGATGTTTAAATGTAAAGATAATTAAATAATCCTAATTTTAAGAAATTTGTGTATCTTTTTTAAAAATCAATTTAAAGGCACCTTTGTATTAGAACTTGAAAAAGGTTTCATAGTAGTAGGAAAGCATTCCCAATCTATTTTGAGGGCTGACATGCCAGTACCTATCGAAATTTGCAATCACAAATGTGAAGTAGTGGAAAAAGTTAAAAAAAAGTCATGAACTCTTCCTCTTTAGGGGGGTGGTGGTCAAAGACTGTCTCCTTATCCTGTAAGTTTCTGATTCTTATTGATGTCACTTACATGTTGTCCAGCTGAAGCAAGCCTCTCACTAATCTTGGTAGACTCTCAAAGCTTGTGTAGACTATGCACCCTTGATGATTATGACTAATCGATGCTAGCTTTCCCGCCACTCTATTTTCCTCTCTATAACAATGTTGTATTGTTATTCATCTTCTTTTGATCTCTTTTTATATCGTTTTTACCTCTGTCTGCATATTCCATGGTGTGGTTGTTTTCCCTGTCATACTTGTTACCAGTAGCATAGAGGCAACCTCCGTTATTACATTTTGCAAGCCCTCCACTCCCCCTAGATCCAGGCCATATTAGAGTGCTCTACATTCTGTCTAATTATTTGTCCCCCCCCCAAAGATATATCAAGAAGGCGACTAGAATCTTACTCTCACCGTTTCTGATGACTCCACCTGCCCAGACATCCCTTCTCTGCAACTTTCATCTATGTTGATTTTGTAAGAATGATCTGGTGGCTTGTACCATTTAACTATTTTTGTTGTTGTGTGTACCATAGGCTTGTCAATAACGACGTGTAAAAATTCTCATGAGTCTTGCAATTTGATTTTTCCAAACTTTTGTTCTGTGAAACCAATCAGATCATGCGTTATTGCTCTTTTGGACTTATATATTGACAACTTCTCTGAACCATATCTTGTCGCACAATTGGATCTCCACAGTTCTCACATCACAAGGATAGGTATGATCTTTATCATAAAGGATGATACTATTCCACATTTCATGCGTCCACTATTTGATCAACATTTGTATAAGATTTAGTCCTCTTATTTGAACTCCAAATAGACCTGCAAATTTACTCCATATGTCTTTGGCAAAATTCCCAGAACAAAAGAGATGTTCATTAGATTCTAGTTCCAGAACTGGTGGTGTGCAACATTGACACTTTGCCTCTAGATTTCTACAAAATCTGCCAGCCTTGGTATCGGTGGGAAACTTGTGATGTGGTGCTCTCTATATTATAAATGACTTACTGGAGGGAGCCATTTAATGCCAAATTTTGGAATCTATATCAGAAATCTTCCTTTTTATCCATGGTTGATCCCAAGCATAGGCAACTGTGAAGGAACCTATACTTGTTATCCAAATTGCTTTGTCTTGTACCCCATGTGTTAAATATATCTGTTGTTGGTTCAAAATTTCTTCCACCTCTGTCGGTATGCCCATCTTTCTTAAATGTCATTCCACACACCATTTGTCGTCACTTCTTTCAACAATACATCAGTATAGTTTATGTCACCCTCCATCAATAAAAGCTCCTTATTTTGCACAATTGTCATACCAAAAGGATATGTTACCTTCCCCCGGTATCCATAATATATGCTCTTCTACTTCTGTTCTAATGTTGCACAAAGCTTTTCAAAAAAGTGATTGCCCAGACTTCCAAGTTGCTGCTACAGGGTGTGACTTTTTAAAATATTTTGCTTCCATAAAATATCTCAATAATGAGTTCTCAGTTCGTAAATTCCACCATGCTCTCACATTGAAGGTTTTGCATACATCTCTAGAATTCCTGAATTGTGTTCCTCTTCTTTATAAAGATAGCATAATGATTTCCATGCCACCCGGTGGTGTCTTTCATTACCAACAGATGCTTGTTGACACCCAATTTTGGACCCCCACATTGTATATTAATCACCGAGCTTCTTGAATTCCCAACGATTTGAAATAATTGACTTTATAAAATTCAAAATATTTTGCAAGTCATTTTAAGTAATTCCATCATTTTTACAATTTTTAAACTTATATATTTTATATAATTTTGTATGTATTTATGAATATTCGAAAATCATCTAAAAAAGATTTTACATTTTTTTAGTTAAATATTTTATTAGATTAGTTTGGCTTAAATTATAGTTAATTTCGAGTTAATTAGTTTGTAGCTAAATTAATTATTTTATAATTAAGTTAATTATTTTATAATTAAGTTAATTATTTTATAATTAAGTTAATTATTTTATAATTAAGTTAATTATTTTATGTCGTTAAGATTAAGAAGCTTATTAATTAATTATATTAATTCATCTTATTTTAATTTTGGGTCATTCCAACCCAACAACGATTTACGTCAACCCATTGTTGCCTCCAATTTCCAGCCAACATTACAACCCACCAATATAACCCAATTCTTTTTCGGCACATTACCAACCAACCCAACTCTCAAACCCAAGTCCATTCCAACAATTCTTCACAATAATACATTATACAATCAACATTCCAAATCCAAAACAGACCCAGCCCGCAACCAATTCCAATAACCCAGCATACAAACAACAGTATCCGACCCCACTTCACTTCTTCTTCTTCTTCTTCTTCTTCTTCTTCTTCGGACGAAACGCAAAAAACCAGTAAACGTCAACACCTGCAGCAGTGGCGTCCCATCCCCCTTTTCAGAAATTTCCATCCCATCATTGTTGCTTCGAAAAGAGCATTGGAATTTGAATTTCAAATTCAAAATTTTGACTATTTCCCCCCCTAAATCGACCTCAAATTCCCTATATATAAACCTCCATTTTTCTTTAGTGTTGGGGTGGGAAAAAGAGAGGAAGAGAGAAGTGGAAACAAGAGATTTTGCATTCCAAAAAAAAAATAGAAATTTATTTTTAAATCGAGAGCTAATTTTTGTATTGATTCTCTTCTTGCTCGAGTATGGTTTAAAAGCTTCATGGTCAAGCTCGTTGTCCTAATCTCACTGCCCTGACAAAGGTAATATCCCATTCCCTTTGCTAAGTTCTTCTTCATCTCGTGTTATTGTTGTTTTGAAATTTTTAATTTTTGTGATCACGTTGCCGCTGTTTATTTTCTGATTTCTTTAAGGAAGATACAAAGTTATGATTTTAACATTTGAATATGGCTAAGTGTTACTCTTCTCACTAATGAAATATGTTGTTGTGTTATTGATCTTGTTTAAACCATTATTTTGATCAAATCGTCCTAGCTTGTCTCGACTTATTGTTGATGTCAAGTAATTGGTTGTTTTGGTTTGAGTTAGTATATTTTAGTTGTTGAGGTATAAAATATGTCCTATGATTTAAGCATAGAACTTTTCGATTAAGAGATTTGATTCCCTTTTGATTTTCGCGTTTAATATGCTAGTGTAATAGTCTCTATGTTTCAATGGCTAAAGATTTAAATCTTGTTTTGCTCTAATTTTGTTATAATGGTTTATTTTCCTTGTCCTCTAGAGGCTCATGCTTAGCCGTAGCTAGCTCTCCCTTTAAGCTTGTTAGTCATTAATTAATATAATTGGTTTGCAAAAAGAAGCAAATAAGAGGATAATTTTGTTTTCATTGGAAGAATTTAGAATTGATATTGATACCTCAATTACTTGTATTCTATTATCATCTCGCCTATTTTTTATTCCCCCAAAGCAGTAGCATCATGTCAAAATTAGTCCTTTATTTCGTAATATGTAGCATTAGTCTTGATATGCTATTTGTGTGGGAATTCTTTTATTTTAGTTTGTGTTTAAGTCTAGTAACGTGTTAAATGTTTCTATGTCTGTTATTATTTAAGGTTGGTTTTCCTTTTGCTAACTTAGTTTTGTCTTTCTTTTTCTTGCCATGAAATATGTCCGAGTTCTAACATGAACTCCTATCTCCCGTCCTTGTCTTTTGAGTTGTGTCAAAATTTAATATTTCTCCTATATCGAGTCATCCAAAGTAGCGGAACAGGCTGAAATGCAGTCCCGAAAAGTTGTGAACAGTTTGTATACACTAAGTATACAATGATATACATGTCGAATGCGGAAATACCAAGCATAAATTTGAAATACAGGTTGGAGGCGTCAAAGAGGATTGTATACACTCGATATACAGTCCGATATACAAGAAAATGGGTCAAAATACGACCCGTATGCAAAAGTATACACTTGTCATATACACAATTTTCAGAAGCGAAAGTGGGTTGGAGAATGCGCAAATAATGCAGCTGACCCAATGTTTTTGGCAGCAATAGGCCTAAAAGGCCCAAATTCTTCTCTCCATCTATTTAACATTTTATTGTAATTATTTTTGTTTTATTTTAACTCTAACTTTAAAATTGTTAATTAACTTAATTAAATTCCCAAAAGATGAATTATTCTTTATGTTAGTTTATTTTAATAAAAAAATCACTTTTTACCAACTCTTGTTTTTTTTTTTTATATAATCTTTAATCTAAAGTTTTTATTTATTTAAAATAGCTTTCATGCTTTAATTGACCAAATTGGTTTAAATTATTATTTCCAAAATTAATTAAATAAATTTTAATTAACCTAGTTTTATTAAAATTCTAATCACTTGTATTTCAAGTCAAATGTTTCATTTTGAATCCCTTTCTCTAAAAAAAAATGTGTCATTCATTTAACTATTTTCTCAAAGTTAATCAAATATTGTAAATTATTATTTTTATGTTAAATCGCTTTTTTTTCTAAAAATAGTCAAAATATATTTTAGTCAAGTCATAGGTCAACCCGCATGTTAGCGGGCACTTCGAATGCTTAAAGCCTTCTCGAAGTGTAAATTGAATCCTGAACCCTTTTTGGTATTTTCAAATGATTTTCTAGTTGTTTAAATCTTTGAAAATTATAAGTTTCTTAATTTCTCTAAAAAAAATTATGTGGTGACTCTTTTATAAGTATTTTTCTCAAATTGTTTTATATTTAGAACATTTCAAAATGTAATTTTTCTAAAGATAGTAAAATTACGGCATAATAAAAATGATGACTCTGCTGGGGACTTAATTAAGTTTGAACCATAAGATTTGACTATTTGACTAACTGTTATTAATTGTTGAATTGCTTATATGCTTTACTTGTTAAATTGCTATAAATCGTCATTGCATTCATGACATTTTTCAACTTGTATGTATAGTATATTAAGGCCGGTTTCTGCATAATCGCATATACTTGACCCTTTTTCGGATTGATCGGCAATTTATTGGTACATCAGGCGTCTGATGGTTGTCGTGAGTTCCAGCCTAAGTTGTCCGCTTGGGTTCCCGGTCTTTCAAAAGCCACTCTTAGTCAACTAGCGTAGATCAAAACCAAATCCCAAATTTAACGCTTTTTTAACTAAGTTGACCCAACAACCAAGGCGTGTTGGGCCCATCAGAAGCCCACCTTCTGTCTATTTGGCCCATTGGTCAATAAAAGACAATCATGGTTATGTGTTTAAATTTGAAGAATGTATACGTCAAATGGCAAAATGTTAGCTCTTACGGTTGAGAGTTTAAGAGTTTGTTCGAGTCAAAGAAGAATCAAGTTATCAATGCAAACAAAAGTGTGGACATCCGGAGATGACAAAAATCAAGAACGGCGATTGTTCTTTGGAAGCATAGTTTAGGATTGCACCGTTGCGTGGGACTGATTATTTTGTATCCCACTTCCCCTATTATGTATCCCCATTCAGTTAATTCGCAAAGCTTGTATAAATTTGGGTTTCGGGGGCAATGAAATGTTTCAAATGACATTATACATCGTTCAAATCACTAGGCCTACCCTTGGCACAAAATGGTCACATATTTGTTTAGAACGCGCAATATTTGTTTATGTGTTATAACTACTTGTGTGAATATGTTGCTTTATTTGAAGATGTTCTAACCTACTCTTTTGAAATTTACTAGAACCCCTAAGCATACATATTGATGCTTATCGTGACCAACGACACTATCGTACGGTATGTATGTCTACGATCGTCGATAATATAGTAACCCAACCAATGGTTGGGGTCGTGTCCCAAGGGATCGGTTTTGAGAATTGATAGAAAAATAGAATTTACATTCTAACTAGTCGTAGCTCAAGACATTTGCGATAAAAGACATTGTAAATTGAAGGGGGCGACAAAAAGTGTGAAATATCAAAGGGGGTTTTGTAACAAGTACTAAAACAACAAAATAAACAAGAAAATCAAGTATGGGGAAAGGTTCTTGAGGTGTGACCGCAATATAAGTTGAGATAAATTGTTGGGTACATGCTTTCGATAGGAAATTTGCAAAATAATAGTGACTAGGCTAAGCTTTAAATGGAAATAAGTTCCCTCTCGGGCAACTTACCCCGTTTCAAATGCATTCCTCTCGGACACCCATTTGCCGCATGAAGACCAACCTACGCCTTACCCCACTCACTATCTCGAGCTGAGTGTTAGGATATGGGACTAGGCTCACCCTCTCGGGCTGAACCTCATGTCGACCCACTTCTTAGGTCATCAATCTAGTGGTTTTGGTTTCGCGACCTCCCTTCGGGCAAGCCGAAAACACATGGGTGACTTTATATTTGCAACTACAAACCCTTTAGATTAAACCACAACCACTAGGTGAAATCACCATTAAAATACATCTAACCTATCAGCAAGCAAGACCCAACAAGAATATCAACCCATATTTGCTAAATCACACCCCAAAAATGGGGGTTTTTAGCCACACATCAAGAAATAAGAAATTATACCTAACATGATAATGAAATCAACTGGGTATAAGAAATTAAACCTTAAATTAAGCAAAGGAAAATTAATAGAGAAGACCCACCTCCAACTTGGGGAAGAAGAACTCATTTTCTTCAAGTCTCCGTAAACCCCTCTCCAAACTTGAGAGAAAAATATCAGCTAAAGTATGTTCTAAAGTGAAAATAATAATAATAATTATTCCACACTAAGACTACAATTCTAACTAGTATTTATAGTTTTTCACAGATTGTGCTGCGGAGGATTGTTCGGCGACATTAGTCGAGATCACTGATGAACTCGGCGATCCGCTTTTTGGTCAGCTCATCGCCTTCAGTGTCTTGCCTTTAGCATCCTCGCATTCTAGATCATTGGGCGGTACAGTATTGCTTCGTGGAACTGATCGGCGACTCACCGACTACTCATTTCCTTGCCTTTTGATCCACTTCCTTCAAGGTTTCGCGTACTGGAACGAAGGGCGGTTCATGTCGTTTCGGCGACTCGCCAAGTTGAACTCGGCGATCCGCATGATTCCTTTCTTGTTCTATTTAGCCCTACTTGCTCCGTTTTGCGCCTAAGTGTCTATGCTTCCACTAAAACTTCAAATACCTGAAACTTCAACATTTTAATCAAGTATTAAGATAAAACAAGCATTCAAGGACACTATTTCTATTAAAATAAAGCCCTAAATGAGTCCAATTTGTGGACTCATTAACACCCCCAACTTAAACTTTTGTTTGTCCTCAACCAAACTCAAGTTCAGTCGTTCAAAAAAGGTGCCTCAAACAGTGCTACACAAGACTAAATCATGAATTCACACAACAAGACTCAATTTATTTATGCAAGGATCAATTGTGTACTCAAAAATTCAAATTGTGATACACCATCACCAAATATTCTCATGCTCGCAATACTTGCTACTTGTGCAAGTTCAAGCTCAACAAAAATATCTAAATGCCCTCGCACAAAGAATGGTTCCATATTCATACACAGATATGAGTCAATTTAAGATCAGAAATCAGATACAACGCTCACACTCAAAAAGAAGAACACAATGCATGTTTTCACCCATAGGTTTGCCCTTATTTTCCAATTGACTTTCGATCCAGCTTACTCAAGATCAAAAAGGTCTTTCTAAGGCTTGTAACAGGGCTGAGTGCAAAGGTATGGTCATCTAGGCTTAGTGACTTTTTCCTCGTGAGATGTGGTATTCTCAAAGCATTCCTTTTTTTCCCTTTATCACTTCTTTTTCTAGTGCTTTTAAGTCATCCTTTTATTCACTCCTCGTGAGTTGCTTGGAACCCCAATATCCCCCGTACTTTATTCCACAAATTTCTTTTTCAATCTTTTTTTTCTTTTTTCTTGTTTCTTTTTTCTTTTTTCTTTTTTTCTTTTTTCTTTTTTATTTTCTTTTTTACTTGGAGGGCTCCATTGTTCTGCAACATGTGTAAAGTAGAACTTCTTATAGCACTTCTTGACTTCTCCTTTTCCTTTTCACCACACCCCAACTTAGGCTTTTTGTCCTAAGTTGGCTATTCAATAAACCACAAATCAAGAGGATTATAGGTAGGGATGTTCACGGTTTGGGTAAAAATCGATCCAAACCAAAAAACCGAACCAAACCGATTAAATAAATCGATTTTCATTTGGTTTTGGTTTTGGTTTGGTTTGGTTTTACATTTTAAAAACCGATAATATTTGGTTTGGTTATGAATTTGTTAAAAAAAATCACAAAAATAACCAAACCAAACCGACAAATTATATATATATATATATATATATATATATATATATTCAATAAAATGAATTCAAAAATAATAATAATAGAAAAAGATATTAAAACCTAGCAAAAAGCCCATAATTTGAAGCCTCATTCAATAAATACAACTACAAGAATTGTAGCTTTTTGACTCTTAGGTCAAATTCAATAAAGTACTATTGTACTAAACACGTTCTTTTGCTGTGAAAAAGTACAGCGGCACTTTTCATCAACTCTTTGAGATTTGTTTTCTGTTGCAACTTGCAAATTAATTTTCTACATCTCTTCAACCATTTGTCATAGGTAACGTATTCATTGTTAAATTTTATTAATTGGTTGTATACTAGTAAATCAAATTTCTTGATTTTAATCTTTAAATTTTTTATTTCGTTTTTCAGATTGAAACAATGGAAGTTGAAGGATCAAAGGTGGCTGAAAAAGAAATTACACCCACGCCAACAATAGTTCGAGCACATGGTAACACTCTTAAAACTTCTACAAGTTCTACTTCGTGCAGTCCTCCTAAAAAACAAAAAAGAACTACTGTTTCTGGTCAAGATCCTAGCCATGGAGGGAGTGGTAGGGAAACATCACAAATTTGGAACCACTTTGAAAAATTTCTTGATAAGAAAGGTGAACAAAAGGGAAAATGCAATTGTTGCTCTAAAGTACTTTCTTGCCCTAGTAAGTATGTGACTTCTAATCTATGGACACATCTAAACAGTAATTGTGCCAAATCCCCTTATAGAATCATTGATATATCACAGCCAACCCTAAAGCTTAAACCTATCAAAGAAGGGGGACAAGGGACTTTGAAAAAGATTGTTTATAATGTTGTTGAAGTTAAGAAGGTCATTGCTGAGTTTGTTATTCTTGATGAACAACCATTTAAAGTTGTAGAGGGGGAAGGGTTTAAAAGATAAATGACACTCATTTTGCCTAATTATGAGTTACCTTCTCGCATCACCGTTGCTAGACAATGTTTGCAGATTTATCAAGAGGAGAAAAATAAGCTTAAAAGGCTTATTAAAGATCAGCGTGTGTCTTACAAGTGATACTTGGACATCAATTCAAAATTTGACCTATATGGTCATTACTGCTCACTGGATAAATGATGAATGGAATTCGCAAAAGAAAATTCTAAATTTTTTTCATATTCCAGATCATAAAGGTGAGACGATAGCCAAAGGAATTAAGGCATGTTAATTGGATTGGGGGATTGAGAATCTATTCACAGTGACATTGGATAATGCAACAGCTAATAGTGCTGCAATCACGCACTTGAAAGCGAGAATTAATGATTGGAAAGGTATTATATTGGAAAATAATTTTTTACATGTTAGGTGTAATGCTCATATTCTAAATTTGATTGTGAAAGAAGGTCTTAGTGAACAAAACGAGTCTATTTCTCGAGTAAGGCTTGTTGTGAAATATTTTAAGTCTTCTACTTCAAGAACTGATTCCTTTAGGTCATATGTTGAGAAAGTCAAATTAGACACTCATGGCCTTTTGAGTTTGGATGTTGACAAGGTGGAACTCGACATATTTAATGCTAAACACAGCTCAAAAATTTGAAAAAGCCTTTGCAAGAATGTATGAAGATGATCAAAGTACTTTAGGTATTATCTAAACTTGAAAGGAACAAGAGAACACTCATCTGTAGATGACTGGCAGAATGTAAGAGTATTTATTAAGTTTCTTGAAATTTTCTATTAGATCACTTTGAAATTTTCTGGAACTTTACATGTCACTTCTAACTATTTCTTTCATGAGATTTATAATCTTCAAAGTTATATTCTCAAATATTCTAGATCTCGTGATCCTTTGTTGAGTAATATGGCTTAGCATATGGAAAATTTTTTTACTAAATATTGGGGAGACTTTGATGATATGAATATGTTATTATTTGTTGCTATTGTATTGGATCCTCGATATAAGTTCAAGTATGTGGAGTTTCTTTTTAAGATATTTTATAAGCCTGTGGAGGGAGTAGATAGCTCTACTAAAGTAAATAATACTTTATCTCTCTTGTATACTCACTATGCAAATTCACTTGTTGGGACTCATGATGAAAATATTAAATTTGAAGCTAGTGGGATGAGTCAAAATAATGAAATGCAAGATTGTGATGTGCAATCACAATGGGAAAAGTTTGTTGAAAATGAAAATAATGTCGATACTAAGTCTGATCTCGATAAATATTTATTGGATGGTTTGGAGAAGAGCAAGAGTTTTAATATTTTGGCTTGGTGGAAAGCTTCATCTGAGAGATATCCAATTGTCTCCAAGATTGCGAGAGATGTGCTTGCTATTCCTGTTTCTACAGTTGCATCAGAGTCAGTGTTTAGCACAGGTGGTCGAATTCTTGATTGTTATCGAAGTTCTTTATCGCCAAAGACAGCTGAAGCTCTTATTTATAGTCAACAATGGTTAAGGACGACAACTTTTAAAGAGTACAAGTTTGAAGATCTTTTAGATGAAATTCAAAATCTTGATATACTTGAAAAAGGTACTTCACACAATTAATTACTGAATTACAATTTGTTTATATACTTTTATGTTTTTTATTTTTAATATCCAATATAATTATTCTTTTTTCAGAACACCCAGGTACACCTTTGAGAATTGATTAAGTCTATTCAATTGAAGAAAAAGGAAGATAGAAAATATAAATGTTTCCTTTCTTTTGAGTAAAAGAAATTAAATGAGAGGAGATGTAGATCGTCTTTATATGACAACAATTGTTACTAAACTTGATATTGAATTTATTTGCTATGTGCAAATACTGCCTTTACTTTGCTAATGTGCACACTTTTTTTTTTGTTTTTGTTGAAACTAGTAAAGTTACTAATGTGGATACTTCCAAATGCAATTAAACCATAAAAGGATCTTGAAGCAAAAAAGGGACAGGAACTTTGAATGGGCATACTGTTTGTAACTCGGTGCATACAACTTTCTCTAGCATATTTAGAACAATTTGTAAAGATTATCAAAGTTTTGGGCTGAGCTCTTTTGGTTTAACATTGTAGAGAGTAGAGACCGTATGGTTATATATTTTTTTGCAAGAAATGATGAGATATTTTTACGTATGGTTAATAACCGAATAACTGAACCAAACCAAACCAAAACCGATAACAATCAAACCGATAAATATATATTATATTTGGTTTGGTGTGGTTTTGATAATTTTAAAACCGATTAAGTTGGTTTGGTTTTGGTTTTAACCAATAACCGATCCAAACCAACCCGTGAACACCCCTAATTATAGGTAGTGGATCAAGTAAGGTCTAGGATTTATCAAGGTTCTTCCAAAGAAAGGTAAGGCTCAAAGGTGTTCAAAAGAGTTTCACACGCTCACAGGTAGGTCACAAAAAGGGGTATATGTCAAATTGGCTCACACACTTTAAAATTCCCTAAGATCATTTCAAAAGTACATCTTGCTAAATCAATCAGACTAACAGGGCAAATTCTAGGTTTATTCATGCAAGGTTCAAAGTAAGCTAAACACATAAGGCATCGATACTTCAGTCAAGCAAGACTGCCCACGTTTTCTACTGTACAACGGTCACCACATGAGAATCAATTTGATAAATGGCTGGTCACAACGAGATACAAAGAGTGCACATATTGTCTATGTAACTTCATTTGGCCTCATCGTAGCCGTGCATTTATGTTTGTTCAATTAAGAGCACTATTCAAGTCATCGGTATTGATCAAATCGAGACTTAAATTTTTGCAAAAGAACAGCCACTTTCAACACAAGAGGTGGCGAAATTTTTTCGAACGGATCAAACTTATTTTGCAAGTAAAACAACAGGAACCATAAACTCAAGCATCCATAAAAACGCAGTATTTAAAACACAAATTAAAGCAAACAACCCAAATATATACATAACAAAACATAAATGTCAACACAAAAGGTATGGGCCTCACCCCACCACAAATAAATAGCGTTTGTCCTCAAATGCAAGTAAACAAGAAAATATATCGACAAGTAAGATAGGAAAAGACAATGCAAGAGAGGTAAGGAAAGGTCATGTCCATGCATTTTCTTCATCTGTCAAAGCATTGTCGCCTGCTGCATTAGTCTGAAACTCGACAATGGCCCTCGGGTTGTCCTTCTGGATTTCGTTGTGTTTCTTTGTTCTAGCTTCTGCAACTACCTTAGTTTCACCATTCTATCCACGTCATGGGCTGCCAAAAAGGAATTTGCGATTGTGTATAATCTGCGTCTCCATGAAGTAATGGTGGGATCAATGGGAATCCTCCCACTGGCACTAGCTTTCTTACTCTCCTTTCTTTTTTATGTCAGTTCTGCTATCTTTTCGTATCTTTTGAAATCTCTTGCTCTTGCATGTCGGGGTGGCATGTCTTTTCCTGCAACTTTTGGCTTTCCCATTTCTGCAAAGGCTTCGGGAAAAGTTAGAAATTACTTAAACAGAGCAGGAGAATGGTAAGTGTATCATCACCTTCTGCACTAGTTGGTGATGTGCTCACTCACTTAGGTTAGTTATTGAAATCTGTGCATAAAGGAACTAAGAGTGCAGGCAGAAATAGTGAATTAAATGACCTCTCAGCGCGTCGCCGAAAATTTTCAGCGATAGCAAGTTTATTGCCGATTCTTATAGATTAAATAACCCAAGTTTGCTGTTAATGAAAGGCGACAAGAGCAGTTAGGCAAATCGTCGAGTGATTTAGCGAGCTTGGTCCGGCTCGCCAACTGACTCAACAGGCCTTTGCTCTACGCTATTTCCAGCCTCAACCTCGTAACCCTGGTCAAAGAAACTCAAGTCCATATAGCACAAACTCACAATAAAACCCATAGTAGTATCACACCCCCGCAGTAAATTAATTCAAATTAGAGCACAGTTGATTTAAATTCTACCAATTATGCAAATATTACTGGATGGTATTCAATGATGTATGAAATGCCATCAATGCGGAGATTCAGCCAAGACTTGACAATATCAACACTATGCAAATGAGTACAATTTTATGAAATTAAACGTGGGGTTAGAATCACCAACCTTAAGTGTCGAATCAGATGCTAATGAAGTGCGGAACAGCAATGAGATCCAACTCCGCGCACAATTTGACATTTATAATAATTTAGGCTTGCAAGAAATATAAAACTAACGTGCAAGTATGGGTTTGGTAGGATGAAGACATGGGAGAAAGTGGATGAACCAGAATATTTAAACATGTGGCTTGCAGAAATCGTCCAGTTTCTGCCCATTCGGTGATGTACATTGGGTACGCTCATTCACTCGGTGAAGCGCCAAATGTCTACTCTCTTCGCCAAATATAACAAGACTCGCAGCTCATGTGAGGATCCCAACGGCAGTCTATATTGCAACCGCCGACAGGGTTGGCGATTCGCCATTAGTTTTCTACTGAACACCGAGTTTTTATAAAATCCCAGTTGACATTGCCTTGAGTCACCCGGCGGAAAGAATCGTGTTAGCCGATGTCATTGGCGATCCGCTAACTGGACCCCCTGTTTGCCTCCATATATTATTTCATCTACCTCCGTTGCTCCAACCTGTACAAATGACATACCATTATTTTCTCAAAGTAAAACAAAGCAATAAAGGGTTTTGGGCTGCCTCCCAAACAACGCCTTAGTTAACGTCGTGGCACGACGCTAGTCCACCTTCAACCCTCACTCTTGGGGTTAGCCATAGTGTCACTAGGCAAGCCCCCTTTTATTGTCTCGTATTTAGGTGAGATGAGATATGACCCATTTGGGTCTTCAACTGCTTGATTGAAACTGAAAGGGAGGTAACGGTCTGGCTGAGGGTGGAAAAATCCTATGTCATGCCTTTCAACATTTTGTCTGACCCTTCAACTTTGTTAAGGATGCGTGAGAGCATATCCTCAGACCTACTACCCTCCGAGTCCTTTGGCTTTTGGCGTTCGTGGAGAGGCACGTATCTGTCTTTCTCCCCATCTTTCCAATTAGGATTTCGGTCTCTCCATTCTCGATCCTTCCGTCCTTCATCTCTACTTCAACCTTGATTTTCATCCTGCCTTGGGTAGTTTGATCTATAACCACCACCTCGGTTGGCTAGGAAGTTTACCTCTTCATTATTCAAGGCGTCGAAACTTGCCTCCTCAGGATTTGTGCACCCGACCTCCACAATATTGACACCACGGGTACCAGTCCCCATGACATTTTTGGATAGAATATCAACCTATGTGATGATCTTGGCCATATTTTGATCTCTCTCATTGTCTTTTTCAACCTACTCCTTAGATAGCTGAAATGTGACCGGTGAGACTTGATCTTTGCGGGTGTACCACGCCCTGTTGATGGTTGTCATACCATCAAGGAGTTGGATTGCCACGACGTATGGTTGCTGCATTAAGTCTCCGGGTGAGAGTTGGTCAGCTACACCCTTGTTTATCGAGCCTAGACTACGGTAGAAGTACTGAAGGAGCACATTGTCAGGAAGACCATATGTTGCGCATTGTTGCACTAGTTTTTTAAATTTAAGCCAAGTTTTGTGCAAAGGTTCGCCATTCAGACGCTTAAAGCTTTGGATGTTATCCCGGATAGTCATCATCTTTGAGGAAGGGAAAAATCGCACATTGAATGCATTCACCAACTCCTCCCACGAAGTGATTGAGTTACGTGGCAACTCAGCTAACCACTTGCACGCCTCACCCATCAGTAAGAAAGGAAATAACCCCAATCGAACTGATTCTTGAGAAATATTTTTGAATGAGAATGGTCCACACACACGTCTACGAAATTTCAAAGATTCTCGTGTGGGTCCCTATGAGCTAATTCGCTGAAAAGTCCCTTTAGTTGTAGAAGTTGCAACATGGTGCTTGTTATGCGGAATACTGTGTTTCCTTCTTCTAGGGGCAGACGAATAGCTCCAACACCTCCCATGAGATGCGCATAATTGAGATTGGGTTCTTAGACGTCACGGAGATTTCCGATGTCATCCTGATGGCCCACCTGGCTCCTGTTACTACCGTTGACAATCATGCTTTATGCAATATTTCCACAATCACTAAAACACAACTAAAAGTTAAGTTAGTAAACTACAACTAGTAAGAATACAAATTCTAGTAAACTAAAAATTCACAAATAACATCATTCCCCGGCAGTGGTGCCATTTTGATGCTTATCGTGACCAACGACACTAACATACGGTATAAGTGTCTATGATCGTCGATAATAGAGTAACCCAACCAATGGTTGAGGTCGTGTCCCAAGGGAGCGGTTTTGAGAATTGATAGAAAAATAGAATTTACATTCTAACTAGTCGTAGGTCAAGACATTTGCGATAAAAGACATTGTAAATTAAAGGGGGCGACACAAAAGTGTGAAATATCAAAGGGGGTTTTGTAACAAGTACTAAAACAACAAAATAAACAAGAAAATCAAGTATGGGGAAAGGTTCTTGGGGTGTGACCGCAATATAAGTTGAGATAAATTGTTGGGTACATGCTTTCGATAGGAAATTTGCAAAATAATAGTGACTAGGCTAAGCTTTAAATGAAAATAAGTTCCCTCTCGGGCATCTTACCTCGTTTCAAATGTGTTCTTCTCGGACACCCTTTTGTTGCATGAAGACCAGCCTACGCCTTACCCCACTCACTCTCTTGAGCTGAGTGTTAGGATATGGGACTAGGGTTCACCCTCTCGGGCTGAACCTCACGTCGACCCACTCCTTAGGCCATCAATCTAGTGGTTTTGGTTTTGCGACCTTCCTCTCGGGCAAGCCGAAAACACATGGGTGGCATTGTATTTACAACTACAAACCCTTTAGATTAAACCACAACCACTAGGTGAAATCACCATTAAAGTACATCTAACCTATCAGCAAGCAAGACCCAACAAAAATATCAACCCATATTTGCTAAATCACACCCCAAAAATGGGTTTTTTAGCCACATATCAAGAAATAATAAATTATACCTAACATGATAATGAAATCAACTGGGTATAAGTAATTAAACCTTAAATTATGCAAAGAAAAATGAATAGAGAAGACCCACTTCCAACTTGGGGAAGAAGAACTCATTTCTTCAAGTCTCCACAAACCCCTCTCCAAACTTGAGAGAAAAATATCAGCTAAAGTATGTTCTAAAGTGAAAATAATAATAATAATTGTTCCATACTAAGACTACAATACTAACTAGTATTTATAGTTTTCACAGATTGTGCTACGGAGGATTGTTCGGCGACATTAGTCGAGATCGCCGATGAACTCGGCAATCCGCCTTTTGGTTAGCTCATCGCCTTCAGTGTCTTGCCTTTAGCATCCTCGCATTCTGGATCATTAGGTGGTACAGTACTGCTTTGCGGAACTGATCGACGACTCACCGACTGCTCTTTTCTTCGCCTTTTGATCCACTTCCTTCAAGGCTTCGCGTACTGGAACAAAGGGAGGCTTATGTCATTTCTGCGACTCGCCAAGTTGAACTCGGCGATCCACAGGATTCCATTTCTTGTTCTTTTCAGCGCTATTTGCTTCGTTTTGCACCTAAGTGTCTATGCTTCCACTAAAACTTCAAATACCTGAAACTTCAGCATTTTAATCAGGTATTGAGATAAAACAAGCACTCAAGGACACTATTTCTATTAAAATAAAGCCCTAAATAAGTCCAATTTGTGGACTCATCACATATCAAGTCACTATCGAAAGTGTGTCCAAATACTCTTTGAGTCTTTAGTTTCCCATTAAAATTTGAACTTCACTTTCAAAATCTCATAAAAAGGTCATTTTTTTGTCTCAGGTCAAAAACGATGGTCGAACTATGTAGGACCTGAATTCTCCTTCGTGAGATACGTAGGCAGCCCTTCAAGGTTCGGTCCCCATTTTGAGAAATTTTTTCTTTTCCAACTCTTGCAAAGAAATTAGAGTTACATCTCAATAAAAAATTAGAAGTACGAAAATGAAAGATACAATCTACTTAGCCTTGACTCAAGACGACATTTATGATTCACTAATCCCAAATCAAGTAGACAAATACATGTCTATTTAGTCATCATTTCTATAAACGTGGGCTAGTTTATCTTCAAGTGGAGCAACTTTTATCTGTTTGTGGTCATACATGTGATATTTTGTATTATTTATCATCTACATAAACTAACACGTTTATATTTTAAGTTATTTTTCTTTGTAAGGTACTTAGAATTGATCTGTGTTGATAAGCTGGTTGGTCATCCTTATTTCACAAGATCTAAGTCCCCCAAATATTCCTTCCCCTATCAAAATTCACAAAAAGGAAAGGCTATTATGGGTGATAATAATGACGAGATTGGCTTGACTGATGTTGTCGCGGCTCAGCCTGCCGCCGCTGATCAAAGTGAATTAATTGTGCAGTTAATGCAACAGATTGCCGAAATGAGGGTCGAAATGCAAAGAAGTCAAGATTTGCCTAATCCAATTTTCACTTTCAACCCTCAAAGAGATGGAAGACCTCTACTTCACTTTCCTCCTCCAAGCGTGGAACAAGTTCAGAACCCACCCTCTAACCCCGCTCAATATCCGAAATCATCAACCTAACCGCCCCAAATCCCCATCATGACTCTGTCTCTTACCAAGCGCCACCTCCTCCTCAAGGTACGAACCCCTAAACCTTTCCTCCTCATCAAAATGCCAACTCGCAACCTTGTCCTCCCCCTCAAAATCAAAATGTTAACAATCCGCAAACCTTCTCCCATCACCAAAATCAGCATACCAACCCCCAAAATTACCAAGCCCATCAAAACACCCAGAATCCCTCCATTGCTCCATCCTTGCATCAAAAGACTACTTTCCAAATCCCAATTTCAAATGAACCCTATGACAACTGTTCCGAGCTTGATCACTATGAGGAACATGAGAGAGAGTGAAGGTCAAAGGAAGAGGCAGCCAAGCTGAATATGAAAGAAGAGATTAGGAAAGCTATGAAAGAGATGCACTGCATTCCAAAAGTTGTTGGATTGAGTTATGAGGATTTGTGCATCCATCCGAATCTGGACCTCCCGGAAGAATTTAAAGTGCCAAAGTTTGACACTTTTGGAGGAACCAAAAATCCGTTGGCTCATCTGAGAGCTTATTGTGACCAACTCGTAAGAGTTAGCTGGAATGAAGCCTTGTTAATGCGGCTCTTTAGATAAAGTTTAAGTGGATAAGCATTGGAATGGTTTACCTCTAATAAGATAAAAGAATGGTCTAGCTGGAATGCACTAGATAAGGATTTCATCGAACGGTTCACCTACAATGTGGAGATCATTTCTGACCGTCATTCTTTGGAGAGAATTAAGAGAAAATCCACTGAAAGGTATCGTGAATATGCATATAAGTGGAGGAAAGAGGTCGCATGGGTTCGACCTCCTATGTCGGATAAGAGATCTTTGAAGTGTTCATACGCAATCAAGAACCAGAGTATTATGATAGGATAATGTTGCTAATTGGAGCAAAATTTGCGGAAATAGTTAACGTAGGTGAGGCTATTGAAGATGGGATTAAAACTAGAAAGATTTCTCGCGTTGCCGCCCCGATCGAATCTTTCGGACTGTTGAAAAAGAAGAGAGAGGATGTGTCTTCTATTTCCTACGCATCTAATGGAAAAAGACACTTCAAAAAATCCTCACCTTACAAAGTTTATCCTCAAGCTCCACAAAATTCATATCCAACTTGTTATACTCAATCAAGTTATCAAATTCCACCACCGTGTTACCAAATTTCACCTCTTGTTTACCAAACTCCACCGACACATTATCAAAATACCCATCCATATTATCAGGCTCCATCAATTAATTGTTTGAATATCCAATCAAGTTACCAAAATCCACTCCCACACTACCAAAACACCCTTCATAGCTACGGAGCTCCACAATACCCAAATTTCCAAATGCCAGCACCAACTCACCAAAATCCTCTAAATTACCGCCAAGTACCTCCACAAAATAATTACAATCCTCCTCACCCAAATCTTGAGAAGAAACCTTCTAGAGTCTTCACCCCCTTGATTGAGAGTCGAACACAACTTTTTGAGAAATTGCAATCAGTTGGCCCGATATAGACAATTGATCTAAGAAATATCAATGTCCGCTCCAAGTTTTATAGACTCGATCTTCACTGTGCTTACCATTCAGGAAGTAGTGGGCATAATACTGAGGATTGTATCGACTTGAAGCATAAAATTCAAGACTTGATAGATCAAAAGGTCGTCACTCTTCAAACGTCCACTCCTAATGTCAATAGTAACCCCATGCAAAATCATAGAGGGGTGACCATTAATATGATTGAAGTCGAAGAAGATTTGAATGTGGAGAAATTTATAATCTCAACCAATCTTGAAAAACTTGAGAAAGTTGTTGCCTCTACAACCAAAAGAGAGAAATCTGAATTTGGGATCATGGCACCTCATTAAGCTTTTGCTTTAGTGCCAAAGGAGGGTCAGAACAAGCAGAATATTGATCAAGCTTAAGATTGATCAAGCTTTTTTAAAATCATTGTCTCACTCATATAAGTCTTTTCCAATGCAAAATGGTCTAGGGGAAGGAATCAAAAATTTGTTCAAAGAAGGTGATATTCTGCTTGAAGAGATGATTGAGACGCCAGTCATACTATACAACGAGCCAAAGGAGCAAATGTCTAACTAGACATCCACTCCGCTCTTGATTCCTCACTCGTCTTGTAAAAATAGACAATTTTCTATGTTATTTCTAAAATTGGTGATGTTCTGAATGAGGCTCGAGACCCATCTTTTACTTTATTTTTGCCTCAATATGTTGTAATCTCCTTCCTAATATTTTGAAAAAGGAAGAATGATTTATTGTCATGGCAAGAGTTCTTATTTTCTTATTTCAAATGAAAAACTCTTTTATTGAGAAAATTTGCTTTACTTGCTTTATACTTGCTATCTAACAATATATGTCTACGATTTCAGTGAAAATATTTTCAAATCTGTCAATATCATGTCATGTCACAAGCTGAATGGACAAAATGGGGTAGATGCAAGCGAATTTGAGGACAACAATAAGAAGATCATGGTACCCAAACACCTGGTTGAGGAATTCAAACAGTTCAAGTGTCACGATTAGTCGAATTCAGAAGAGATCAGAATAGTGAATCAGAAAAATGATGAATGCATCAAAGAAATCAAAATTGGTGCATATCTGACAAAAGCACAGGAGAGAGAACTCATCAGTTTGCTTAAAGAACGCAACGATACATTTGTTTGATGACGACATTACATGGTTGAGCATGGACTTTGGATCTCACAAGTCATCAATCTACTTAAGTGTTGTTAAAAGATACCATGTTTGAAGACTCGATCTCCGTCTTTTCCTTGTAATCGCTTTTATTTTCTTGTAATCGTTTATGTTCGGAAAGTATTCCTTTTGTATATGAATTACATCTAACCTAAATTCTCAAGAATGAGATACGTAGGAGGCCTATGTCGGCTTCAGTCGTTTCCTTAGTTAAAATTTCCTATTTTTGCTAATCTTTGAGGAGGGAACTACGTTTAACTCGATACCTTCTTCAACGGGATACGTAGGCGCCACAACAGTTCGGTCATATCTCCCGTAAGATTTCTATTATTCTTTACAATAGAAACTTGACAGAATTTTTGAGAGAGACTCAAAAATTCTCAAGAAAAAGATCTTTCCAACAAGTCAAAATTGAGGTTACATAGAAGATTGCGACTGGGACAAAAAATTTTGAAATGATCTCAAAAATTTCATGGTTTGTTCGCCAACAGTTAAAGATAGGCCAAGACAATTAAATGAGACAGAAATTTTTGAGGATGACCTCAAAAATTTTAATAGGGTTCATCGGCAGTTTAGAACAACTTTGAATACTTCCCAGCAAATAATCAGATAGACCTCGAGCCATGAACTTCAAAGACGTTCATTAAGTTTGACGTGACATGACACCTGGCAGTGACCCTTTTTTAAATACTATCTTTTTGAAAATCTATTTTTCTTAAAAAAAATCTTTCATGTTTCAATTATTTTAGATAAAAAGGTTTTGTCTTATCTATCAAGAGGTCGGAGATCAGAGAAATCAATCGGAGATAGCCAGACAAAGAGTAGACAACTGAAGGAATCGACACAAATCAGTTCACTTTAAACTAACAATTTTTCTGTGAATGCAGATCTATAAGTTTGCGTCAAGATCATCATATTCCTCCATTCAGTGACTATGGAGAAATCAAAAGGGCGAGAAGCTTCCTAAAATTGACAATTTTTCTATGGATGCAGGAAAAGTTTTATGCTTCTTATGCTAGAAAATTGAGAATATAAGCAACATTATTCCATTCAAAATCTTAGCAAAGCAAGGTCCATAATGAACATACAATTGTGTTCGGAGATGGAACAAATGAAAACTTCGAAGAAAGCCATATTATAGTTTTCCAACAACTAAAGCTACCTAGCGGACAATATCTGCATCACATTATCAGAGATGATAATATTACTACCCGGAGAGTCATTTATATTGTATTGTCAAATGAGATGATACCACTATCCGGAAAGTCATTTATATTGTATTGTCAAATGAGATGATACGACAACTCAGAGGGTCATTTTGTATTGTCAAATGGGACGATACCGCCACCCACAAGATACCCAGAAGATCACCTATGTCGCTTCGTGAAACATTATCTTCGTTCGGTACCGGGGATGGCATTATCAAAAGATTCATGCATCGTAAGAAAAAGAGTCATGCATCGTGGGAAAGAGATTCATGCATCGCGGGAAGAGAGTCATGCATCGCGCGAAAGAGATTCATGCACTGTAAGAGAAGATTCATGAATCGCGGGAAGAGAGTCATTTATCGCGTGAAAGAGATTCATGCATTGCAAGAGAAGATTCATACATCGCGAGAAGAAGATTCATGTATTGCAGGGAAAATTCATACATCGCTGGAAAAGATTCATGCATCGCGAGAAAAGCCATGCATTGCTGGAAAATATTCATGCATCGTAAGAAAAAAAGTCATACATCACTGGAAAAGATTCATGCATCACGGAAAAAGTCATGCATCGCTGTAAAAGATTCATGCATCGCGGTAAAAGTCATGCATCGCTGAAAAAGATTCAAGCATCGCGGAAAAAGTCATGCATCGCTGGAAAAGATTCATGCATCGCGGAAAAAATTATGCATCGCTGGAAAATTCATGCATTGCAGGAAAAAGAGTCATGCATCGCGGGAAAGAGAGTCATGCATAACGGGAAAGAAAATCATGCATCTCAGGAAAGAAGTCATGCATCGCGGGAGAAGTTATAATCAGCTACGGTTTCTAGGAAACATCACCTGTATTTTTCAAGGAAGCACTATCTTCATGCATCGCGGGAGAAGTCATGCATCGCAAGAAAATCAACATCAGTTGTATCATTTTCATTTGCAAGAACCATCAGCAACGACGTCAAGAGAACTATCAACATATTACATACGCATATTTTATTACTTCGACATCAAAGGAAGAGTACATTGAAGATTATATTGCAAACATGAATTACAAGCTTATTTGCTCTACGTCAAATTAGAGGAAGTTGACGTCAAATGTTCAAGAAGAGTAATTAAGTGTCAACACGGTAAAAGACACAATCTCCCCATTTGAATTACATTTTTTATTCTAATAAGTTTTATCTCAGTCTTTATTGGGAGCATCCGAGAGGATGAATTCTCAAAAACAAACCACAGGTACAGACAACATCATGAAGGATGCAGCACAACGTGAAACTTTTTCTTAGCAGCGAGCTGGGACATAGTCCAAAGAGGAATACCAAACTCTTAGGACGCAAGCTGAGGAGCGACTTCCACCATAATCAAACCACACTCCTATCAGAAGGCATGTGGGTTTTTCTTAGGTTTATCGATTTCAGATTCGCATCAAGAAAATTTTGGTTTCCACCGGAAGCAGCTTTTCAATCCGAGTGACAATGCGTCAAGAGCTTTGGAAATTATGTCTGTGTAAATTCTTAATTATGGGTGTGAAGCGCCACATTCATGGCTAAGAGGTTGCAAGCTTCCTTTTCATACTCGACTTATTTTGTTAGTCATCTAGAACCAAAGGTTATCTTGCATAATAGATTTCATTTTCAACCGATCGAGTCGAACTGCAAACATCCTGATTCCTAAGGCTTAAGGACATATAGGCGGACTCAATATTGAAAACTCGGTTGTACTCCGATATTCCCTCCTAAATCTTATTTTCGAGCATTCTAGTCCCTTCATAATTTGGTATCGGGATAACTTTTGAATTTTTTCAAGATTGTGCGTTAAAGTCAAACATATCGAACTACAAGTGGCCTGAATTCTCATATAGCCTGAGATATGTAGGAAACCCATTTCCGGGGCTTGACCATAATCCCTAAAATTCGTACGAAATTTCAAAAGATGAAGATGTGGTCGGTCAAAATTGAATTCGTCAATTTCATTTGCCTCGAATTTCTTTCATCAATCCAAGTCAAACAAGGAACAACTATTGACACCCAATTTTGGACTTCCACATTGTATATTAAGCATCGATCTACTTAAATTCCCAACGATTTGAAATAATTGACTTTATAAAATTCAAAATATTTTCCAAGTCATTTTAAGTAATTCCATCATTTTTATGATTTTTAAACTAACATATATATTTTATATAATTTTTTATGTATTTATGAATATTCGAAAATCATCTCAAAAAGATTTTACCTTTTTTAGTTAAATATTTTATTAGTTTAGTTTGGCTTAAATTATAGTTATAATTTTGAGTTAATTAGTTTGTAGCTAAATTAATTATTTTACAATTAAGTTAATTAGTTTATGTCGTTAAGATTAAGAAACTTATTAATTAATTATATTAATTCATCTTATTTTAATTTTGGGTCATTCCAACCCAACAACGATTTACGTCAACTTTCAATTTTTGTGATCATGTTGCCGCTGTTTATTTTCTGATTTCTTTAATGAAGATACAAAGTTATGGTTTTAACATTTGAATATGTCTAAGTGTTACTCTTCTCGCTGATGAAATATGTTGTTGTGTTATTGATCTTGTTTAAGCCATTATTTTTATCAAATCATCCTAGCTTGTCTCAGCTTATTGTTGATGTCTAGTAATTGGTCGTTTTGGTTTGAGTTAGTATATTTTAGTTGTTGAGGTATAAAATATGTCCTTCGAATATGATTTAAGCATAGAACTTTTCGATAAAGAGCTTTGGTTCCCTTTTGATTTTCGCGTTTAATATGCTAGTGTAATAGTCTCTCTGTTTCTATAGCTAAAGATGTAAATCTTGTTTAGCTCTAATTTAGTTATAATGGTTTATTTTCCTTGTCCTCCAGAGACTCATGCTTAGCAGTAGCTAGCTCTCCCTTTAAGCTTGTCAGTCATTAATTAATATAATTGGTTTGCAAAAAGAAGCAAATAGGAGGATAATTTTGTTTACATTAGAAGTGTTTAGAATTGATATTGATGCCTGAATTGCTTTCATTCTATTATCATCTCACCTATTTTTTATTTCGTAATATGTGGCCTTAGTCTTGATATGCTATTTGTGTAGGAGTTCTTTTATTTTAGTTTGAGTTTAAGTCTAGTAAAGTGTTACATGTTTCTATGTTTGTTATTATTTAAGGTTGGTTTTGGGTTTGCTAACTTAGTTGTCTTTCTTTTTCTTGCCATGAAATTTGTCCGAGTTCTAACATGAACACCTATCTCTCGTCCTTACCTCTTGAGTTGTGTCGAAATTCAATATTTCTCCTATATCGAGTCATCCGAAGTAGCGGAACAGGCTGAAATGCAGTCCCGAAAAGCTGTAAACACTTTGTATACACTAAGTATACAATGATATACCTGTCGAATGAGAAAGTACCAAGCATAAATTTGAAATATAGGTTGGAAGCGTCAAAGAGGATTGTATACACTCGGTATACAGTTCGATATACAAGAAAAATGGGTCAAAATATGACCCGTATGCAAAGTATACACTTGTCGTATACACAATTTTCATAAGCGAAAGTGGGTTGGAGAATGCCCAAATACTGCAGCTGGCCCAATGTTTCTGGACAGCAATAGGCCCAAAAGGCCCAAATTCTTCTCTTCATCTCTTTAACATTTGAATGCAATTATTTTTGTTTTATTTTAACTCTAACTTTAAAATTGTTAATAACTTAATTAAATTCCCAAAAGATGAATTATTCTTTATGTTAGTTTATTTAAATTAAAAAAATCACTTTTTACCGACTCTTGTTTTTTATTTATTTATAATCTTTAATCAAAACTTTTTATTTATTTAAACTAGCTTTCATGCTTTAATTGACCAAATTGATTTAAATTATTATTTCCAAAATGAATTAAATAAATTTTAATTAACCTAGTTTTATTAAAATTCTAATCTTTTGTATTTCAAGTCAAATGTTTCATTTTGGATCCCTTTCTCTAAAAAATAAAAATAAAATAAAATGTGTCATTTATTTAACTATTTTCTCTAAGTTAATCAAATATTGTAAATTATTATTTTTATGTTAAATAGCTTTTTCTTTTCTAAAAATAGTCAAAATATATTTTAGTCAAGTCGCAGGTCAATCGCATGTTGATCGTTAGCGGGCACTTCGAATGCTTAAACCCTTCTCGAAGTGTAAATTGAATCTCTAACCGTCTTTGGTATTTTCATTTTCTATCTGTTTAAATTTTAAAAAATTATAAGTTTTCTTAATTTCTTTAAAAAATTAAGTGGCGACTAGTTTCTAAGTATTTTTCTTAAATTGTTTTATACTTAGAACATTTCAAAAAGTAATTTTTCTAAAGATAGTAAATTTACAGCATAATAATGCTCTCCAAAAGAATGCTACCAAAATTCTATCCAAGTACTTGAACATAATTGTTTTTGGTGGATTGATGATTGACAGTAGGTGAATTGGGATTGACTACAATACATGTCTTATTAGTATATATTTTCCTTTGGACGAAAGAAATTTGTTTTGCTATCCCTTTATTCTTCTAGTAACTTTATTAATGATGTTTGCATGATAAGCCAGCATTTGTCTTCCTACTATCAGTGGGCACCCAATATACTTTACCGAAAAATATTTATGTAGCATCCTTGTACATCTTGCAATTTTGTGCTTAATTCAGATTGGGGTACTTGAGGCTATCATAAAACAACTTTGTCTTTGTTTATTTTTACCCTGATGTTGCTTCATATGTTGTTAGGGCCTTCATGATAATAATCATAGTCTTTATTTGACTACTCATAAATATCATTACGCCATCTATGAAAGTTAGATGGTTAATTTGTGGTCCGAAATTACCCATATGGAATCCTTTATATCTCCTCATTTCCTGAATGTTTTTTAACATGATGAATAACAACTCTGCACTGAGTACAAACAATGATGGTGAGCTTGGATCGCCCTGCCTCAAGCCATTTTCTGCTTTAAAAAAGGCATATTTCACTATTAAGAATTACCAATTACTTAAGATATGTATGCGTCTTAGATCTATCCACCTTTTTAAGAAGCCTAGCTTCCTCATCAGCTCATATAAATAAGGCTAAGCAAATCTATCGTAGGCCTTGGCCATATCCAATTTAAATACCATATTATACGCTTTCTTCCGATTTTGAATGTCTTTAATGATTTCTTGTGTCAATATGATGTTCTTTGTAACCATTCTCTCTTTTATGAACCCTGATTGGATAGTTGAGATTAACTTTGGAAGTATTCTGGATAGTATCGCATTCAACAGTTTTGACAAGATCTTGCTGGATACATTACATAAACTAATCAGTCTGATATTTGTCAAATGTTGAGGGAACTCTACCTTTGGTGACATCACAATACAAGTATGGTAAACAATTTTGGAATGTTAGCATTCAAAGAAGGATCTGTTGCATACACATCCTCCGCCACCACTTCCCAACAAGTTTGGTAAAATAATGTGTTTCGCCAATCTGGTCCTGGTGCACTCTTTGGATTGATCCAAAATACAATATCTCTCACCTCATCCGGTTTTGGAATAGTTGTAAGCATATCAATATCCTCTATTGAAACCTTTGGACAAATGGAATCCAGTGGAGAGTAGCCTTCTGATCCTTCTTTATGTCCAAATATTTTCTAAAAATACTGAGTTGCTGGCTATCTCTTCATTCATTTCAAACCAAACTCCATCTTCATCCTGTATTTTTTGAATGTTCAATTTCCTTCTTATCTTTTTTATCACACTATGAAAATATGTAGTGTTTTTATCCCCGTCTTTCAACCAATTTGCCTTGGCTTTTTGCCTTAGTACTGAATCCTGTAGTTTTAAGAATTGAACATATTCGGCTTTTTCTTCTTAACTATTGCTCGTATTTCTAGATTGCTATCTCTAGATTGAATATCCTCTAAGTCTATAATTTCTTGCTCCGGCTTTTTCGGTTCATCATATATATCCCCAACTGCCTGTCAGGACCATTCACTAAGTTTTTTGCAAGATTTTTTAAGCTTTTGATGCAGCCTCCACATAGCATTTCTTATTACTTCTTCCCCCAGATTTCTTTCACAATTGTAATGAAGTCCTTGTGTTCCACTCAAAAATCCAAGAATTTAAAATATCTTGGTCCCAAGATATCATTCTTTTTCAAAGAGATCAACAATGGAGCATGGTCAAAGCTTGTTCAGGCTAAGTGTTGTACTGTAATATCACGCATGACATCTTCCCATTCTTCATTAATCAACATCATATCTAGTATCATCCATATGGTCTTTGGAATGCCTCTATTATCACTCCGCGTAAACTTGTTTTCATAGATTCCTACATCTTTCCCTCTACAATCATCTTTACAAGTTTAAAAATCAAAGTTATTTTCAAGTCTATGTGGTTTGCCTCCATTTTCTTAAATCGTCCCATAATTGCATTCGCTGACCAGGAGTGCATTTAGAAAATACTATTATAAGGTGGATAGGTACCGAACTGGATTGAGTTAGAGCTCTGCATATTACTTGTTGCTAGGTCTCATCCAGAATGTGGACAGCCAGATCGTTCGTCCAAAACAACCAAATTTTGTTATTGCAATTGGAATAACATTGTTGGGTGCCTAATTTCAATTTGTATCTTTGGATTTTTGTTGCTCTAACCATTGGTTCTTGTATAGCAATAAAAGGAATATTGAACTGAGTTTGAATGTATTTGAGTCTAACTGAAGCTTTTTGGGAATTCATTCCCCTAATATTTCATGAGAGTGTTAAACATGGGAAACACTAGGGTTGATTTCCTTTGTCATCTTCTTGTTCTTCCTTGTAGCACTTAGTACTTGATGTACCTCTAGGTGAGAGGTTGTTATTTTGTGTCACCTTATCTTGATCACTTGATAGAGTTATTGGGTTAATCTCAAAGTCAAGGGATCTTTGTGTTCTTCTCATGTTCTCATCTCCTAATTTGGTTGTCTCATCTTCATCTTTGTTGAGGTCCATTTCTATGTCGTGAGTTTCTGGAACTGTATCAGTGTTCCAATATTGCTCAGTGTACCCTTGGTCTTAATTAGAGGCAAAATCGTATGTTGAATAGGTGAACCCCCCGGTGTAATCTCTTGAACTTAAATGGCCATGGATAAGTTCAATATTTTTCTGATTTTGTCCCCCTTTATCTCCACATTACATAGCTTCAAAGTAGGGAAAAGAGTATCAGTTTTCATTTTATTGCCCTCGGTCAATGCTGGTAGGTTCTGATCTAGAATTTTGGATGCAAACTTTTTCCTTCTGTCTTTAGGGCATTTCTTGATATGCTTCTCAAGAAATAGTAACTAGTCCCTTCTCCACATTGACTATGTAGTCTTCCAAGTGACCTGTCACATATGTTCTTCCTCTCCTCGACTTCTTCCATTTTTTTGTCCTTTGAGTTTTTCATTATTTTTCTTCTCTTTTTTCTTTCCCTTTCTTCTTGCTTCTTTGACTACTGGAACCAATTCTATTTTATGTTCCTCCATTTGTATATTTAATTGGATCGAGGCTTCGTAGGGTGTGACTTCCATTTGTATGGGTCTTACTCCATTGCAATAGTTTTTCATGTGGGTGGGAGATTATCCAACACATTCAGACTACTAGTGATTCCTTTGTTCTTATTATTCAGTTGTGACTCTTTTTTCTCGTTCTTTGTGTTTTTTTTACTTTTCTCCATCCTTATGTTTCTCCCTCGGGATTTTCCCTAGTTTTACCAGCCTTCGCAATATTCCCCAAAGCGTCCACTTTAGGATGTTGCAACCTGCAATGGGCATCTGAATGCCCTTGCATCTTGCAGTAAAAAATAGAGATTAGGGACATTGATCAATTGCAGAAAAGAGTTTAATTCTCCTAAGGCCTCGATCAAAGCAACTTCCACTTCGTTCAGCCTAGGTCGTGTCAGTTCTATCTCCACTCGAGCATTGGTTGTAGTTGGTCTAGTCCCAGACAGTGTTACCTTATCTAGTGCAATCAAGGCATCTAATGGTTCCAGAATCTTCTTCATTAATGTTAAGTCATAGTAGTGTCGCGGTATGTCCGGTAATGTCACCCATATTGATACAATCCAGATTGCATCAAGGTCATTCACTAGAAGTCAAGCACGAGACCTTCAAAGGATGCAAGGGTTATTCATGAAGTTGGAGGTCCTCGATATGGTATTGATGGCGAACAAGGGATTTCATGCCTTGAAGATTGCATGGGGGAGTGCTGACCATTTTGGCAAGCCAGAGCCAATCGATTGATCGCCCAAGCCCTTGGGCGATAACCCCAGCTCGCCCAAATCTATAGAACGTGGCTAGGAGCATTACGCAGCAGGAATCAATGTCGAACAGAAGGGCAGATCGCCGAGTCTACTAGGTGAGCCCGACTTGGCTCGCCTTTTGTCATTTTTGGGCCTTTTAACCTAAAACTATAAATAGCTAGTTTGGGTCCATTTTAGAGTTAGACTATTTTGAATATTGATGTTGAAAACTGAAAACTCATGTTTGAGTGTTGAGAGCTTGGTTAAGTTTCTGTTGATTGTTGTTTAGAAACGTCAGTTGCTTGGGATATCGATTCCCTTGAGGTCGTCATAAGAGTTTGGTGCTATAGTTGGATTAACGAATCAAGGTCTTATGGTTTAATATACCCTTTGGCTGCTTTTTTTTCCCTCTTGTGTGTCTATCTATCTTTATTTCTTGCATTTTCGATTTCCGCATTGTATTATGATTCTCCTTGTGAGAATTACATCACACACTGCGACGACTGTAGCATCTCTTGAAGTCATCTTATTTTGAGAAATCAAGAAACACATGTCTCCAGACATATTCCCCAATCTTAATTGTATCTCGCATTGGGAACATTCTCTTGAATTCATCTCTTAACCTGTCGGGACATGTGCAATAGAATTTTCCCATCATGGTCATCGTGCACTTTTCTGCTACTATCGCATCTTCCTCTTTAGAGAAGATCACTTTGGCCCTTCCATCAACAAGTTCATAAGGCTTGTTTTCCAATCGTATTATCTTTTTTCCTCGTCCTAGCGCTGCTGCAAAGTTCTGTTGAGGTTGTTCCCCATTGTGCTTGGTTGGTATGGATTAGATTGTTGTAGTAGTTGGTTGCCGATGGCCCGATGGCTAGTTGAATTTGCCGCCACCATCGAAGTTGGAGTTAGGTTTCAAGAAGTTTTGTTGCACGCAAGGCACGTTTTGTTTGATGTAATTTTTGAAATTTGTGTTTATTTGATTGTATCTTTTAAAAATATATGGTATAAATATTAAAAGTGGTAATATATGTAATTGTTTGAAAGTAAAGATAATGTTAATATAATATATATGGTAGAGGGTGTATATCTGGTTAGGTAGTTTTTCCTTAAATTTATTGAGATTAAGTGGGCCATAGTCATGACCCAATCCAATTTTTAACCCGTTGGAGCTCAAAGCAAATTTAGACGGGGAATGACTCAATCTAATTTCTATTTCAACTCATTTTAATATCTTTAATTTCAATCCAACCAATCCATTTGACACCCCTAATTTTTTTCTTTTGATTTCCAACAGTAGGATTTTGCTTTGGTTGTTTAGGTGATAAACCTCTTTGCATATACAAATAATCAATATCCTTTTGCACAATATTCACACCAATAAAAGTATCACCAAAGAATTGTATCAAGTGTTAAACAGTTCCATCAGAAGTACTGTTATCTTTATCTAGAGACTTATATTGGTCATCAAAGATTTTGTCTTTTTCCTTTGAACAGAGGATTAATATGCACGTTTGCCAGTGAGTTAGGAGCAGGTTCTTCAACCAAATGATCAAATCTAGAGCCGTTAATATTGGCTAGGTCCGTTGGCCGGTCTGGCCTAACTTGTGATTTAATAGGGTTAGACTATGATTTTTGGCACCTATTTAAGAAAAGGGCTTTTAAGCCCGACTTGAAAAAGTCTGCCGATTTGTGGGGCTAGAGCCGGCCCAAATAATATTTAATTAAAAAATAAAAATAAAATAGAGTATTAAAAATAACAAGAGTTTAAACTCAAAATCTATTTAATATTAGAAATATTACAATTTAAATACAAAATATGTTTATAAAATATCTACTACATAAAATAAAAATTCACTAAAATTTCTAGGGAATCACTACATAGGCCATAACCTATGAAATATTGTCATAGTTTTTTGTGTTTTATTATGATCATTAGAAAATAATTAGGTTAACATTTTTATTTAGCTATTTATACTTTTACTTGAAATCAAACTTAATAAATATTATAAAGATAATTTTATTTGTGTATTTGATTAACAAGTAGTAACACTAACACCATGTAATATTATCTTGTCGATATTTATGATAATATTTTTAATTATAAATTAATTTAAAAAACTATAAAAAATATACTTTTAAGAAAAGAGGGCTAACCCGACAAAGCCCATAGCCCACATACTTGTAGGTTGGACTAACCTTTTTCTAGCACACACAAAAAATGAGTTAGCCCAGTCTGGCCCATCAAATTTCAAAGCCTATATGAGTTGGCCCCGATGGAGTGATCTAGCCCATATTGACATCTCTAATCAAATCTATTACTAGTAGATACGTGTCGGGTATGTAACAGGGTCATTCCCAGAATCATTCTGAACCGTAACAAGGCCTTGGGTTCATCATTAGGAACACTATTTTTACTTTCATCTTAACACTACAAAAATAGATGTGGAGAATTCCATTTTTACGTATGCAAATAAATATATTTAACTGAGAAGTAACAAAAGATTAATAGTGTCCCACCACAAGGACATCTTTTCAAATATGAAAAGATCATAATATGTTCCACTAGAACCGATCGACAGCATCTTAACATAGCAAATATTGTATAACGGAATTTCAGTGAAGCGGCAAAAGCATGGAGTTTAAGACAGTCACACATGAGCTTGGCACTACTTGTGTACCAGTGTATATATCACTAGACACTAGTTATATATACTAACTAATCATTTACAGATTTGGATCAGCAATATGTGCAGTGAAGTCATTACCCTGTGTCATACTATATGACAATACATTACATGTATTAGCACCAAAACGTTGAGATATTCTTCCCAAACTCACAAGACGAGGGCAGACAAGAAACATCTCTTCCCTAAAGTCTTCGAGTTAGTCATCTGCCAACCATGGCCATCTTCATAGCATTCAACCTGCCATGAATTGCAGGCAACTTATAAGGCAAAGATTGGATAAATATTCTAAACCAAGGTGGAAGTGATAAATGCTTAAAGTAATATACCGAATTTAGAATTTCCTCTTGATCGTTTACCCCGCCAAATACAAATATTTTTCCTCCTATCACAACTGCTCCAGAGTAACCCCTGGGACCGTTCATCTGCTCTCCCATCACCCATGAACCAAACCGTGGATCAAGTATCTCAACAGATGAAACCATCTTCTCTCCATCATAACCACCCAAGGAATATCTGCGAGAATAAATTTGTACGTCCGGATATAATCATCTTCAAACACAATGTACAAACATGAAATCAGGACCTTCTAAGGTCCGGTAACTACTGGTAATAGGGCAATAAAATACAAAATCAGTTAATAGTCACTGAGCTCAATCCTACCACCTTTACCCTCCCAAATATTTCTCGTACCATCCATTACCTTAAACCTGCTATAGAAAAACTTGCAAAGGACAAAGTGACTGACCACCCATTAACAATCATTCGAGGACCATGAAATACAGGTAAAATAGTTCAATGGTAAAATTAACATATCTAACAGAGGCTTCTAACAGAAATGGACTTACAACTTCTCATTGTAGGCAACCAAAGAGTGGCATCCCCTCCTCGTTTTCATGCATCCCACTGTAGTCCATGTATGTTCCCTCGGGTCAAATCTTTCAACAGATCTAAGTGTAGAACCAAATATCACAGTCAGAAATAAATGCACTCCAAACAGAATCTAGACAAAAGTGTCATTACTATTTATTAGGTAAAAGCGCCGTATGGTCATACATCCACACCCAATAAACCATGGTATGAAGCACCCATTGAAACCAAAAGGCAAACCATATCTAACCTCTAGTAATTATCAAGAGAGCAGAGAAGAATTATCAGTTACATCTTTATTATCAAGTCAAAGGGTGGCACTGGGCCGGGCCAGGCCGGGTCGGTTCACTGATTATGGAACCCGGCCAGTCCGTGACCGGGTTGGGAGTACCAGGTCCACTGGTCCATATTGGGTGTGAAGTGACCCATGCGGTTCCGGGCAAGACCAGGCGGAATTTCAAAAAGATGTGATAACTGTTTAAATGGGTTCAAATTACACCACGGAAAGCAAAACCTCATATATAGTTACGTTCTAACTAAGAGCTGATAATACTATTTGGGGAAAATTGTGTGTCAAGCAGAGTATATGACTTCCCCAACATCAATGAATGCTTCACTATTTAGGTATTCACAGAGAACTCTTGGAATTAAGAGAAACGCAATCCTAGTTTCTTTAAAGTGTATGATGTTATTTATATTATATAGAAAATTGATAATCTAGATTTTATTTCGGCTTTTACTACTGATACAAATTGATAATCTAGATTTATTTCGGCTTTTACTACTGATACAACCCAGCTTACTCAATCTAAAAAGAACACAGACATACATATCTATAAATATATTACGAACTAATAGTTATATATATAGTGTCCCAATGCGGGTTTGACAGCTACCTGCAGCACAATGTCCCCACCGCCTGGCAGGCCAAAGAGGTGACCATGAACCATGAGTCTAGAAATGATTGGGAGAAGCACATGAAAAAAGTGAAACAAAAGATCCACCTTACTTGACCAGCTAGGAAAAACTAAACGGGATATGACCTACACAATTACACCTTCCTACATAAGATAACAGGGTTGTCATAAAACAGTTTCTAAAAGCTGGATATATAAAACACATACAAGGACTTATCCTGAAAAAAAAAAGGGCACAGATGTTTCATAAAAGATATGGTACATACGAAAGTGGATATGATTTGAAGCATGCAACAAACGGCTAAATAAAATGAATTACTGGAAAATCACAGGAAACTGAGCCTTAAGGAAGATAAGTCAGCAACAACACTAATTCTTACTTCGTATAAGCCTTCCCATCATAACCACCAGCAACATATATAGCACCATTAATATCTGTTGCTGCTGGAGCAAACCGCTGCAATATATGCAAAAAAAAATATAAAAATAATACATATCAATTGAATTGAGCAAACTTCAGAATATATTGCTTCCAGCTTATCTAAGAAAAAGACGCACACTTTTCTCATTAACAGAGCAACATGCTTGGTGATACCAACTCAAATAAGTCCTGTACAACACCATAAATTGTAATTAACTGGATGATACCTTTTGCATCATTGACTGAGCAGAGATCCAATGTCCAAGGTTCAAGTCAAACATTTCTACCTGTGAAAAACATTGAACACCATTTCCACCACCAAAAGCAAAAATTTTGTCATTCAAAGAAGCTCCAGCTAAGCAGCCCTTCTTCTCATTCAATGAAGGTTGTTGACTCCATTGATTTCTCAATGGATTGTACGATTCAACTAGAAATGAGCAAGTAATGTCAACACATTTCTTTTGGAAACATACAAAAATGGGAGAAGGAACAACCTCAATTCTTATACCTGTATTGAAATACACATTATTATGCACCCCACCAAGTACAAAAAGTTCACCATTTAATTTCACTGCCGCCGCATGCGATCTTGGAAAGGTCATCTGGCTAAGTGTTTCCACACGATCGTGCGAAGGAAAGTAGGAATCCAAGGATGGCATCCATGAAGAGCCATTATATCCCCCACAATGACCACGGAATCATTAATTCCTGGAGGAAGTTGTCCTCGTGGTACGTGTACTTCCTCAAGAGCCCTTGAGGCATACAACAGCCCAGGTACCAATTCATTAAGCATGTTCATGAATTGTCGCAGTTCCAATTTGTAATGAACCTTTACATGTAACAAGCAAATAAACTTGATGAACTGAAAGCTCATATAATTCAACAAACGAAAGGCACAATTTACTATAACAGGTTTAGCATTAGCTTCAAAATTTCTTACTTTTGTGTTTTGTGGCACAGAGAGGACCTCCATAACTACCTCTCAGAACTATGTGCAAACACAAAGATACAAATACATAATATTCGGGAGAGTTCACGACTAACGTACATAAGCATCAGGTACTTCAATACAATAGCCATAACTAGAGTAAACCGTAAAAAATTTTAGGAAGCCCTTGTAATTTTTTCCAAAACAGACACTGCCTCTCCGGAAGTATATGATTTAATGCATAATTAACATGAATTTGTTGAGCTCAAGAGTTAAACGTACCTAACACCCTATAAATTATTGCTCTTGACTCTCTACATAAAGTATCCTTGGAGAGACACAAAGCTCAATACTGCCTTCAATTCAAACTTAATATTCATGTCTCCTCCTCATCTTCAAATTAACATCCATTTTCTTAGAAGTATTGAAAATATGTCATGCAACATTAAAAGTTCTATGTAGACCACACTACTCTTCATATTAAAATGATTTTCCTATCCTATTACCGAAAAACCAAAAGGTAACATGTAGATCTCTATGTAACACTTGAAATATACTAAATGACACTCCATGCCTATTTTTAGGAGAACACTTTGACATGGAGACTATTAATTTTCAAGAGTTAGATTTTGCTTATTATCCATTAGGAACATGTCGAGTTATTTGTGTTATAGGAATGAAATAGGAAAAGTTGCATAATAAGGTGTTGAAAGTGATGCCTCAAAACCTAGAAATTAGTTCCACTTTCTGTTGTATCAATATATAGCTTAAAAGTAGGATTAAGTTCAGATAAATAAGGCTGCAGTATTTGGCAGAATCTGATTAGTCAGTTGCTATATTTTAGGCTTTAGTTATTGGAGATAATGTTAAGCTTATTTTACTCCTTTTCTTTAGCTTTTTAAGTTATGAATTCATGTATTTATATTGCAGTCATTATTTCAATACAAAAATGCAACTTAACCTTGTTATCTTTTCTTTTCTTTCTTAGTCAATATTTGTTATTCTCCTACATATTGTATCAGAGCATTGCCATCTTGAGGGACCTGTGAGAAGAGAGTGAACCATATAAACCTTTCTTTGAACTACTATCTTAAATAGTTTATAGAAAATGAATTGTGAAACAAGCTTCTTAACTCCACCAATCTTCAATCGTGAGAATTATCAAGCTTGGGCAATTAGAATGACGGTTCGTCTTGAAGCCCTGGATCTCTGGGAAGCAGTTGAAGAGGATTATGAAGTAACTCCACTCGGTGATAATCCAACAATGAATCAGATGAAACATCACAAGGAGATTAAGACAAGGAAAGCCAAAGCTAAGGCTTTCCTTTTCTCTGCAGTATCCCCTTCAATTCTTACCAGAATTATGCAAATGAAGTCTGCCACAGAAATTTGGGAGTATCTCAAAGAAGAATACCCAGGAAATGAAAGAGTGCAGAATATGCAAGTGATGAATCTGATTTGAGAATTTGAAATGAAGAGAAAGAAAGAATCAGAAACTATAAAAGACTATGTAGACCAACTACTCGACTTGGCCAACAAGGTGAGCTTGTTTGGTAAGGATTTCGCTGATGAAAGAATTGTTCAAAAGATTCTTGTTACACTTCCTGAGAAATATGAAGCCACAATTTCTTCTTCAGAGAATTCTAAAGATCTGTCAAGCGTTACCTTGGCAAAACTTGTTAAAGCTTTGCAGGCATTGGAGCAAAGGAGATTAATGAGGAAAGAAGGTTCTGTTGAAAGTGCTTTTCAAGCTAATTCACATAACAACGAGTCAAACAAAGGAGGGAAAAAGAACAAAAAGCAGGCCAAGCAATAATTACAACAATCAGGGAGGAAGTCAGCCTCCCTGCCATCATTGCAAAAAGACAAATCACTCTCAACAGAAGTGTTGGTGGAGACCAGGTGTCAAGTGCAACAAATGTGGTCAATTACGCCATGTGGAGAGGGTATGCAAGTCACAACCGCAACAAGAAGAAGCTAAGGTTGCTGTAAATCAATATCAAGAAGAGCAATTATTTGTAGCAACTTGTTTTGCTAGCAAAAGCGCTTCTGAAAGTTGGTTAATTGATAGTGGATGCACAAATCATATGACCAACGACCAAGAACTCTTTAAAGATCTAGATAGATCTTTTATTTCCAAAGTGAAAATTGGAAATGGAGAATATCTCGATGCGAGAGGAAGAGGAACTGTTGCAATTGAAAGCCTTACAGGTTTGAAACTTATAGTTGATGTTCTTTTTGTTCCTGATCTTGATCAAAACCTCTAAAGTGTTGGACAGCTACTTGAAAATGGTTTGAAAGTGTTGTTTGAAGAAAAAGCATGTGTCATCAAAGATGCTAATAATAAAGAGATGTTCAAGGTCAAGATGAGAGGAAAAAGTTTTTCCTTGAACCTATTGGGCGAGGAGCAAGAAGCAGTTATGCAGTTGGAAAATAACTCAGAACTATGGCACAACAGACTCGTACATTTCATCATGATGCTATACTCTTCATGAAAGAAAATCAACCAGCAGAAGGTCTTCCAAGCCTTGAGAAGAACCTGCCTGCTTGTGAAGCTTGTTAGTATGGGAAGCAAACAAGGTTGCCTTTTCAGAATTCATCATGGAGGGCAAAGCAGAAGCTGCAACTTATTCACACGGATGTAGGCAGACCTCAGAAAACATCATCTTTAAAGGGTAGCAAGTACTATATTGCCTTTATTGATGATTGTACCACATATTGTTGGATTTATTTTTGAATTATAAATCTGAGGTCGTTGATGAATTCTGGAAATACAAGGCTTTAGTGGAAAATCAGAGTGGTTGCTGAATAATGGAACCGAGTATACTTCAGAAAAATTCAGTAAGTTTTGTAATGAAGCAGGAATTGAGCTTCAGCTAACAACACCCTATACTCCCCAACAAAATGGAGTAGTGGAAAGAAAAAATAGGACGCTAATGGAGATGACAAAGTGTTTGCTCCATGAGAAAGGACTGCCAAAGAAATTTTGGGTTGAAGCTGCAAATACTACAGTATTTCTGCTAAACAGATTGCCAACTAAGGCCTTGCAAAAGAAGACACCATTTGAGGCTTGGTTGGTTACAAACCTTTGCTAACAATCTGAAAATATTTGGTTGTCTTTGTTTTTCTTATGTACCTCAGGTCAGGGGCGGCTCAACGTAATTTGAGGCCTAAAACGAAATTTTAATTGAGGCCTACATCTATATAAATATCAAATATAGTATTTAATTTTTAAAAAAATTTTAAGTGCAAATTATTACTTGATATCTTTTCTTAAAATATTTTTTTTCGAATATCGTTTTTAATTATTAATTTTAAGTAATATTTTATCAATTCAACATTGAAAAATATTCTTTTGCTGAGGCAATCATTATATAAATTGTTAACATAATACTATAAGTAATAAGTTGACAAGCTTTACATAAAGATAAGAATTAGAACCATAAAATCTGATACAAGAAATTGATAACTTGGTATAAGTTATAACCCTACTTTAATATGTTTATGTAATACTTGAATATTTAAGAAGAAACAAACAAAAGAAAAATTGTAAGTCACTTTGTTGAATTTTTTCGACTTTTAATTTATATTTTTGACAGTGTATTACTCTAACTTATCAAAAAAAATTAAAAAGAAAGTGCAAAATAATTTTAAAAAGATAAATAATACGAGTGTTAGCGAAGAGAATGTAAACATACAAAATAATGTTTTCTTAATTTCTTCTATTTGATTGGCGTTAAAAATAATAAAATAATATATATTTGTTTAAAATTATACTTTTTAAGTAAAAATAATTATTTTTTAATTAAAAAAATTAACACATAATTTTTTCTTGATGAAAATTTGAGGCCCCCAATTTATGTGCCTTAAATTTATCAAGCAAGAGTCGGCACTGCCTCAGGTGAAAAGAGATAAGTTGGATAAGAAGGCTGAACCTGGAATTTTTGTAGGATACAGCAGTCTCTCAAAAGCTTATAGGATCTATCAACCTCAAAATGACAAAATAATTGTTAGCAGGGATGTCAAGTTCGTGGAAATGACACCTGGAGCTAGCAAGATGATGAAAAGCAAAAAAAAATCTAGAATTTCTAGATGAAGATGTTGATGATGTACCTGTTAGAGGCACAAGAACACTTTCTGATATATATCAAAGGTGTAATGTTGCAATTTTAGAACCAGAAGGATATATGGAGGCTGCTAAAGATGAAAAATGGAGATATGCAATGCAGGAGGAGCTCAAAATGATAGAAAAGAACAACACATGGGAGCTGGTTGACAGACCATCGCACAAAAAGGCAATTGGAGTCAAGTGGGTTTATAGAACCAAGCTAAATCCTGATGGTTCCATAAACAAGTACAAGGCTAGGCTGATTGCAAAAGGGTACGCACAAATGTTTGGAGTAGATTTTTCAAAAACTTTTGCTCCTGTCACCCGTTTGGATACGATAAGAATGTTGTTAGCTTTAGCAGCTCAACAGGGATGGAAGATACACCAGCTTGATGTGAAATCAGCTTTCCTAAATGGCTACCTTGAAGAAGAAATCTTTGTAGAACAACCTGAAGGTTTTTCTATCAAAGGCAAAGAAGACAAAGTGTACCTTCTAAATAAGGCATTGTATGGCTTAAAACAAGCTCCTAGAGCTTGGTATAGCAGAATTGATGCTATCTTCTGAGCTTAGGCTTTACAAAAAATCTCAGCGAGTCTTCACTCTATATTAGAAAAGAAGATTTTGATTTAACCATTGTTTCTTTGTATGTAGATGACTTGCTAGTTACAGGTAGCAATTTGAACTTGATCAATTTGTTCAAGACTAAAATGATGGAAGTTTTTGAGATGACAGACCTTGGTGAAATGTTCTACTTTCTTGGCATGGAAATTCAGAAAAAAGGACATGAGGTCTTCATATGCCAGCAGATATGCTAAAGAAATTCTCATAAAGTTCAAAATGGAAGTATGCAAGTCTACAACAACTCCTATGAATCAAAAGGAGAAGTTTTGCAAAGATGATGGAGCTGAAAAGGTTGATGAAGGATTTTATAGGAGCCTGTATGGTTGCCTAATGTACTTGACTGCAACGAGACCAGATATTCTTTATGTTGTGAGTTTACTTTCAAGATATATGCATTGTGCTAGCGAAATTCATTTTCAAGCAGCTAAACGTGTGACTAGATATGTTAAAGGTGCTGCAAATTTTGGCATAATGTTCAAAAAAGCATCAGACTTTCAGTTTCTTGGATTTTCTGATAGTGATTGGGCTGGTAGCTCAGATGATATGAGAAGCACCTCAGGTTACTGTTTTAATCTTGGTTCTGGAATGTTCTCTTGGTGTTCAAAGAAGCAAGATATTGTGGCTCAATCTACAGCTGAAGCAGAGTACATTGCAGCTGCATCAGCTGTGAATCAAGCACTTTGGATTCGGAAGCTACTGACAGATTTTGTACATGGAGCAAATGAAGAGCACTGAAATCTTTATTGATAATCAAGCTGCAATTTCAATTGCAAATAATCCTGTTTCACATGGAAAGACAACATTTCAAGATCAAGTATTATCTCTTGAGGGAGGTGCAAGAATGGAGACATAGACTTGGTGCACTGCAAAACTGATTTTCAGACTGCTGATATTTTAACTAAGGCCCTACCTAGAGCAAGATTTGAGTTTCTCAGAAAAAGACTTGGGATTGCTGCTCTTGAGTCAAGGAGGAGTGTTGAAAGTGGTGCCTCAAAACCTGGAGATTAGTTCCACTTTCTGCTGTATCAATATACAGCTCAAAAGTAGGATTAAGTTCAGATAAATAAGGCAGCAGTATTTGGCAGAATCTGATTAGTCAATTGCTATATTTTAGGCTTTAGTTATTGGAGATAATGTTAGCTTATTTTACTCCTTTTATTTAGCTTTTTAAGTTATGAATTCATGTATTTATATTGCAGTCATTATTTCACTACAAAAATGCAACTTTACCTTGTTATCTTTTCTTTTCTTTTCTTTCTTAGTCAATATCTGTTATTCTCCTACAGAAGGGTAAAAGATCACCACTGGAAACAATTTCCAGTTCACTAAAAGAGATCAACTCTACTGCATATCTTAGGCTTACTAAGTAATGAATTACGATCCAAATGAATTATTCAATCACTAAAGAGAAAGGAGCAGATCCCCAATCAAAAGATTTCATAGCTGAAGTCAAAGGTGCAAAAAAGGACTCTAGACAAGCTAGTTGAGCATAAAATGAACCGCCAATATAAAAAATATTAGATCGGACAGAATAGAACATACCAGCTCTTGCTCCAGAATCATCATTTTCCGGTCTTGTTCCATCTTAGATCTCTTCAATCCCTCCACTTCTCCCATTAACTTCAAAGATAATTTACCATGATCTATTAGTAGCAGCAAAAGGGAGGAAAGCAACCAGACTGGTAAAAAGGGCAATTTAATTCACCTTAGCTACAAGGGCTAAAGGATCAGAAGGGTTCACTTGTTTGAGCATCCCTAGCACTTCAGAATTTCTATCTTCAGAACCAATGTTATTAGCAAAAGATGTTTGAGAAATATCTCTTTGGCCTTCCTCCTGTAAGCCCATTAAACTTGTTGGTCCATCATCCGGCACTTCCACATTATCATTGTCCATAGAAGATTCTGCATGCTGACTTCCTCCGCAGGATGACTGCCATTCAATATTCAGTTCATTTAGCTTCTGAAGATTCAACTCAGAAACAGTGAGCTCAGAATGTTCACTCTCCTGTCCCGTGTATTGCCTTTCAGACAACTTGCTCTGCTGACTGGAGGGGATTGATTGATTCTGCATCGAACAACTGACAAAGCTTGATATTGATTCAACACGTTCTTCATGTTCCATTAAGCCCCAAGCCTGATACATTTGTCCATCTTTGTCAACAGAAGATGGAAGGCATGATTCCCAATCCATTCTACCTTTATCTGGGAATGGTGAACTAGGATGTGAAGATGAATTCAGCATTGGATCTGTCTTGTCCATGTTAGAAGTTGGATCCATCTTATTCATATCAGAAGCTGATGATTTGAACAATGAACTCCACAACTTCTGTGAATTAGCCATGGGTTCGATTACTGATGTGGATGCACTAGTGCTTCTTAGCACAGAGGCATGTGACTTCTCATAATTTAGGTTCCCAGTGGTATCAGTATTCACCAATCTTGGAGTATCTGCCCAACCATCATGATCTAAGTTCTCCCAGTCTTCTATTTTACCAACTGCATCTATTGGCCCAGTCGTTGGTGAACTTTTGAAAGGATGGTTCAACTTAGATGGAATTTGCAGGCTAATGACATCATTAAAGGCTGGCAAAGATGAAAACAAGTCAACCAATCTTTTGGTTTGGCTTCGATCCAGCTCAAACCAAAACAACTTTGGTGCAAAATAGTTGTCACCAATGATTGAGATAAACTGATTTTCAGTCAAGGGATGGTACAACTTCCGCACTCGGATCCTTACCTTTACAAGAAAGAGACCACATTAGGGTGAGTAACTTGGAATTGCTAACAGTAACAACCCCGTACACCAAAACATGTATGATCAATTCTTGTACCTGTGCTGCATATGGTGTACTCTCTGTTCCATCAGACGTCCACGCATACGGATTGATATTCAGCTGCCCAGGGCTAGCAGCCTCAAAGATGCCATGGAGCTTTCGATCACTATAGTTGAATAGGAATAGAGTTAAGCCAATGTTGATATTCTTCACATATGAGAAATGAGGAGCTGGTAAACCTATTCAACAAGATCAAGAGAAAAATAAAGGTCCATGTTATCTAACTGTTGTGCAATCTTCACCCGATAAAATGGCACTGAAACAAAAGTCTGATCTGAAATTGAAGACTAACCAAATAACTGTTTGAACATGCATTCCTTATATGTCAAATGCTTGCATCCAAAAATTACTGATCCAAGGTCGGCCTTTCTCAGATTCCTAGCTGATGTACTGCCATTAACTGTCGACGTGTATTCGCTTTTCTCCTTTAGCCCCACTGTTGTCGTCTTTCTCCCAGCCCCCATTATTTTGTGGGATAAATGGCCTGCCGGTTGAGGACCAATGATGTTGGAAGTCTTGATTGTAAGAGTTGGTAATCACAATTCTCGTCGAACCTGCACACTATGAATGTCTATGATCAGTAACAGTCAGTACTCAATAACCACCAGAAAAAGGTTAAGATCATACACGAGATTTGTTTCTGCCTCTACCACTAGCGCTTGTCTTTTCAAGAATTAACTAAAAAATATTGATGAGCAGAATTAATTAAGATTGATGGCAGTGTCAAATCCACATGTATCAGCGAAGATAAGTATGTTAAAGCATTTCCATGCTATCGGGGAGGATGGAATACCAGGTTCAAGTAACTTTTATGAGCATTAACAATGTTAAAGCATGACATGCAGAACATTTAGGGATGAAACAACAAATACATATTTCTTATGAGCACAAAAGGTAGCCTTCCTGTTAAGGCCATCTGAAAGAATTACAAGTTCACCAACAGTGGAATTGAACTATGACTGCATCAAAGTGTTTTTTGTGTGTGTGATAAGGTGATTGCATCAACTTGTTGTGATAGCAGTTAGGAACCTTTGTGTAAGGACAGCTTCATAAATGTTAACTATGCTTTGAAGTAGAAGAGAAAAACAAGTAACATCAATAGTAACTAAAGTCGAGGTTCTATTACTGTACTTCTGGGTGTTTTAATGACCAAAATGAGTAAACAAAGATGTCCAGATAGTGAAAAAGAATTCTCAATCTAGACATAAGTTGGACATGTCCTATCTTGAGATCACAAATTGAGAGGCAGAGGTAACCATAAGTGCGTCATATGAACAAACAAAGAAAGGACAAAGTAATAAACAGAAACATGTTGTACGTAGAGCTAATAGGGGGGAGAATGGGAGAATATGCAAGTACAACCCATGGTTGTTACCAAGGAAAAGATATAATAGGATGATAAAACCCTCAGCTGAATTATTTCAATTATTGATCACAGATTTATTGCTAGAGAATTTGGAACATATCTATATAATTACTTGCTTCTTATTGGTTCCCTGCCCCCTATCGATGTGAATGGATTTTTAGACTAAACCCAAGACCGTTTTCTCTTCCTCAGTGGCCAAGTTGAAGTGCTCAACGTCGGCCTACCATTTCTTATATGCTATGCTGCCCCCCTTGTTCAAGAGAAAGTGTGGACTTTCTTTTAGCTACCAGCCCAAACAAAAAAGATTAGCCTCTTGATTGATGATTGATTGGATCGAAGTACGAAGGGGGTGATTGAAGTCTGAGCATGGTACCAATGATAAACCATGGAAGCTCACAAGCAAGCTAAGGAAGAAGCCTCCATTAAAAGGATGAATTCAAGAATGACTGATGCTTAAAATATAGATTTCTATCCTAATATCGCAAACATGGAGTTGAACAAAATGTAGCAGTGTTTGGCATATCACGATATGTATGTAAAGCATGAATTATAACTTTCATGTTTATTCAAAGCTATTTTAGGTACACTCTTGTACAAGGCAACCAAAGGCCGTGATTTAACCATTGCAAAAGATTAAATTACAGTTCAAGACTATGCTGATTTTGCTGGTCTCTAAAGAATTTCCATGCGGTTAAACAACAGGGAGTTTCTAGACTTTAAAGAAGGGAGTATAACTTACACAAACCACAGCAAGTTGGTTATTAATCATTAATGCAAAGGAAAATACAACAAGTAGTGAAATACCATAGAGGAAGGACTCTAACTAAGTACAACTTTCATCAACACAGAAGCTTACAGGTCACAGCATCAAAAACAACAACCAATGGGGAACTTCTTAGAAATCTTGAGCAGCTTTAGAGAAATTGAACAATGGACAATGTGCTACAGGCACCAACTTAACTCAGTAATAAAAAGGTAATAAAGGATAAGGTAGTAGGCCAGATTCTATATTCTACAACTACAAGTAGTCCAGATAAGCATATGGAGTTATATCGCTAAGAGTTTTTAAGCTTTCCAGGAGTACTTAATATTTTGCAATTATAGCAGGTTGTATTAATCTTAAGCAAAATGATGACATTCTAAGAATCAAATATGTTGCTAAATTGTGAAATATGGTAAATAGCCCAAAGTTTTTTTTTGGTTTCCAACTTCTGAATTGATGAAGCATTCTCAAAATAAGTCTCTTTGCCAGTCTTGATTTTCTAAACATGTACAGAAGGCAACTTCATTTGAGCAGTGATGATGACTTTGAATGTAATGATATAACAAGCAATCTACTTCAGTTGTAAATGAAACACCATGTGCAACTCCTCTGGAGTCTAGTGCATTACTCCTTTGCTTGACAAATTTAAAATAGTTTCAGAAGATTTGAAGAAAAAAAAAACAAACTTCTTTCTAAGACTAAAATTTCTAACCTCAAACAACCCATACCAACTTCACAAGACACCTATGGAAACAAAACGTAGCTAAAGATACAGCATTAATGTCCAGCTCTGTACCTTGATACAGCAGCACAGCATTGTTAGTAAAATTCTATACATAAACAAGTACTGAAACATAAGAAAAACCTAAAGCCATGAGAGCAAAAGTTCTGAAATCAAGTAAATACAACTGTATCAAACAAAATAGAAACAACCCGGGCAAAACCCAGCGTTACTCAACTACCTATATACTTACATTTGCATCATACCTTGCAATCACAAAATACGAAAAATGTATGTTGCAGCAGAAACAACTCCTCCTACTAGAGCACAACCAGTCGTTTTACAAACAGAAACTAAAAAAAACCCATTCTTAACCATTTCAAAGCCAAAATTGAAAGTAAAATCGGAAATCGAATTACAATCTAACAGCCATGGATGCATCCTGCAGGTAATTTAGTTTCGTTACCAAAAATAGGTCACATTAAAATATGATTCGCTTCTACGAACAGTAGTGAAACCTAGGAAATAACAGTGTAAAGATACTCCAACACAAAATGAGAAGAAACATAGTGTTAAAAAACACTCTTCACTTCAACGAACACTACAGTACTGAAAAGTGAAAATACATTAGCACTTCAACAACATGCTTCATATCATATATAGTAAAAAAACAGCAGATTTTTCGAAGACGATCACGTCTTAAGCATCAATATTTGTGGAAACATCCAGATAATTGTTCAATAAAAGGCAGAAACGGTGATCATTAAGCATCAAACTGAAGAAAAAAACCACCTTTGCACGTTTCAAGTGAGAATGGAAGAGGCGAGAGACCTTCCGCACAATGGTGAGAAGAGTGTGCAGTGACTATATAAAGAAAAATCACACTAATAAGCTTTTACAAATTATAATGTATATTTATTAATGTTCTACAATTTTCAAAAAAGAAAAGCAGAGTGAAGAAGAGACACCGAGAGCCCATAAGTTAATTTTAATTAAAAGAAAAGATATAAATTTATATTTGGCACTTTTGTTTTTTTTTCCGTTTCACCTTTATTAATCCCTCTATGTTTACAATTTTTGGGGCAATAAATTGTTCAAAGCTTACCACGGATGTTTGAAGTTTTTCCATATTTATCATTTTCTTTAATAAAGTTTGATATTTTCTATAAGATAAATTGCACTCTTATAAAGTTACCAAAGAGTATTTTTGTGATTCAATACAGTACAATAATGAAAAGTATGATTTAAATTATATCCTAAAATATTTTTCCTGATAAGTGTGTATTGCCTCAAAAATTCAGTCAATATGAAATAGAGGAAATGTTGTTTTAATTTTAAGAAGGCAAAGAGACATTAATTTATGAGAACTCACATAAATATCACTAGTTTAATTGTTAATTACTTGGATACAATCTAATTTGCAATAATATATATTTTACCAGATTTTTGATATGTCCGGATATGTTCAATATGCCCAGATACATGTATCTCACGATACATGATGTCAAATCTGTTCTAGATACAATGTATTCAAGTAGATTCACATGTATTTGTAATACATAACAAATCTCGCTTGCCTCTCTCTCATCCTGCTCTATGTATCTGGTATCCAAGTACATGCGAATCATATGTATCTAGTGTGTATTTAGTATGATCTGCATGTATCTGAGATATAGCGAAATCTCGTTCTTCTCTCTCTATCTTAGTGTATCTGATAGCAAAAATATATATATTTAAGTGTATATTTTTCAATATATAGTACAAAACTCTTAGTTAGTAGTAAGATGCGTATTATTTTGAAAGTATAAATAATACTTGTATATATGACATTGAAAAATGTCTAATTATAGTTTCTCCTTAATGACATTGAAAAATGTCTAATTATAGTTTCTCCTTAATTTATTCATTCAAAAAATATTAGAGTAATTTTAATCAAATATTTTTTTTCTAATATTAATGTTATGAAATACCATTATTAACAAACTACTATAAATAATTTATCATTTTTGCCAGTGTGTAGTTTTATACTTGGCTATAAAAAGTTACTTAGAATTGATTTTTCAACCAATCACAATGTGGAGAGTGGAGACCCTTGACATTCCAAAATACGCATGAAAAGCTGCCATGCTCTACAACTAGTCTATTACTTGCCAACTCACAAGTTTACTAATTAAGGTGGCGAGATTAAATGCAATTGAGCAAATTGACCGACTTACCCCTCCAAATCCTTTTAAGCCGTTACATAAATCATTTCTTTGTTTTTGTTTTTTTTCTCAAGGTGTTCAACATTTGGTTGTTACTCCTACTGTATTTTTGCTTTTTTATCTGTTCAATCTATTCTTTTACGGTCTTTTTTTTTGGAACAAGACAGACATCATTAAAAAAATACTGCAATAGATGTGGTGGGTTGTGACTTGTAAGGTGGATAAATTCAAAATATATTTCTATGTAAGTAACGGAACTACTAATTAGGAAAATGTTATTGTTTTGCTTTTTAAAGAAACTAGTCGTACTTTCCATTAAGATAAAACGGAATATGGCCAAAATACCCCTTGAAAATAGAACTAAAATAGTGGAAATTTTAAAAAATATACGAGCAGAGGCGAATCCAGAATTTGAAGATAGGAGGCACCATTAAAATTTAAGAGTGGCACAAGGGTAAGACTAGGAATGGCTTAAGGATAAGTTAGCAAAGCGCCCTACTTAGGCCTCCAAAATTTTGAGGCCCCAATAATTTTGGCCTAAGGGTAAGGTTAGCAAAATACAACATATTTCTTCATACTGGTACTCCAACCATCTAGAATATGAACCCTTAAATCATGACTTACAAAATCGATGCATTTTCATTCCGAATCTAGTTTGAGGATATTCATTATCATTAATATCCGGTTGACAAGGCCCACGCTGAATATAGTATCTTCTCACTTCATCTCATATTCTAGGGCTATATTTATCAATGGACATTCTTTCTGCAGGATCCGATTTAAGTGATTGCAAATCAAACTCATCTATAAAACGCGAAGAATTGTCTCTAAAACTAGAACTTGGTTGAGAAGAATTATATTTCGTCAAAAATCTATCCATTTCAAATCACAAGAATCAACAACAAATTCTTACAAAAAAAAATACGCTTATAAAGAAGAACTTACCAATTTATGCGAGATAATAGGAGTAGGACTTCAATTATACAGTGAAGAATACTTGTAAGTTGTAAGTTCTAGATTTTCTAGCCGTCTTATATTTTGTTTAAAATTGTGTTAGGGCTTTTATTTATTTTTAATTTCAATTAAGAAAAGAATGGGGCCATATGAGAAGGCAAAAAAGGGTGGTTAAGAAGGGGATGTGGCCGATGAGGTGGCAAAAACGAGTTTTAATAAAAATAATTTTTTAAAAAGGTTAACTATAATGATAAAATTTATTTTAAAGTAAAAAAAAAAAAGTAACCTTTCGTGGGATTCGAACTCGCACAGTCACAGTCCAAAATGGCAACTTCAACCAATGCACTTAGGCATCTTGTTGTTATAAAGGTGCACAATCAAATATACTATCGTTTTATCAACTATCTATACATATATATACGATTTTTAAAAAAAGTTACTGGGTGCACGTGCATCCTCACGGGTGCATGTGGGTCCGCTTATGCATACGAACCATATGAAATATGATTACGCCACATAACTTAATATATAATATTATATAACACTAATGAAGTTGTCCGTGCTTCACACCGTTATGAAAGACGATAAGATATTAATATACATTTATTCAGATGTATAATTGATTTCATAGAGAAAAATATTTGGTAGTAGTTAAACGGCCTCCAATAAAGTCATAATTTACTCTTTTGAATCAAAAGTAATATAACTTACGACAATAAAAGTTTTATTTAAAATACAAAATAAAGAGAAATCATAAAGAGAACTACCAAAAAATATATAACATTATTCTTACAATCTTAATCATTAAAAAATAAAAAATAATAATATGAAATTAATGCACAATCTTTCGAGCTCTTGTCGACATCCATTCCCACAAGCCAATCCAGGGCCGACTCTTGCCTATAAAATTTTAGGCATTGGGGGCCTCAAATTTTTATAAATAAAAAATTATGTATCTTAACCCCATTCAAATAGAAGAAATTAAGGAAATATTGTTTTGGATTCTTACATTTTCTTCGTTAACACTCACATTATTTATCCTTTGTAACTCTTTTTGCACTCTATTTTTTCAAATCTTTGATAGTTAGAGTAATACACTCTCAAAAATATGAATCAATAGTTGAAAAGTGTTGAACAAAGTGCATTACAAATTTTTTTTTATAATTTATTTGTTAGTTTTCATATTAAAGTAGGTATACCAAGTTATCAACTTTTTGAATCAAATTCTATGATTCTAACTCTTATCTTTAAAGTTTATCAACTTATTACTTATAAAATTGTGTTAATAATTCATATAATAATTGTCTCAATAAAAGGATGTTTTTCAATGTTGAATTGATAAAATCTTACTTAAAACTAATAATTAAAAAAAAATGTTTGAAAAATCATTTATATAAAAGATATTAAGTAGTAATTTACGTCTAGAAATTTATAAAAATAAATAGATATAGATAAAATTTATATAGATTTTAGGCCTCTAATAAAAATTTCGCTTTAGGCCACAAATTATGTTGAGCCGCCCCTGAGCCAATCACAATTCAATAGTCTTCATTTATTCTTTAAGTCAAACTAAAACATGAATAAAATAAGTATAGAAAACATAACAATTTAAAAGGTCACTGTGATCATTTCTCTAAAATCTTACGATGCTTCTATTTGTAGGACTATAATATGAATAACAAAAAATGTAATGAATGTGATTATTAATTATTTAGAGGTTATAATAATAAAAATTATGTGAGTAATGAAATAACGACCATGAAGATTTGCATTAAAGAATATGAAAGAACGTTAATTGAAATATTTAGTATTCTACGATAAAAAATAGAAAAAATTGTGTGTGTATATATATATATATATTTATAAGAAAATAAATAGGATTCTTAGCCAAAGATTATAGTAATGATGAAAAACTCGAGAGACTCGAGACATTAGTAATTTTAGACTTTTAGTGTTATTTAAAATTTGTAGTGAAGGATTTGTAATTGAAAATTCACGGGGGGAAAATTATATTTAGACATTTTTGAGGAAGTAAAAGGCCAAAAAAGAAGAAGAAGAGATAATTAAGTCCAACAAAGTCATAAGTTACTACTTTGAACCAAAAAAAATTATAAATTTACGACAACCAAAACTTTATATAAAATACAAAATAAAGAGATGAGAGAACTAAAATAGATAAATAATATCATTCTTATGAGGTAATCATTAAAACATTTTAAAAAATAAGAAATCAATATACAATTTTCCGAGCTCTTGTTGATATCCACTTTCAAAAGCCACAATCACCATTCATCTAATTCTTTCAAGTTAAATCAAAGCATCAACATAATAAGCATTGAAAACATGATAACTTAAAATACTAATGTGCCCGTTACAACAAAGTTTTGCAATATCACTATTTATAGATTTATAAGACTATAATATAAAAATATCAAATAATATAATGAATATAACTATAAATTATTTTAGAGGTTATAGTAATAAAAAGTCACATGAGTAATGAAAATAAGCACCATTAAATTTTACATTAAAGAAAAATTGAAAAATGACTTTTTACCAATTAACTAATATAAAAGTGGAACATAATTTTTCTTCTTCTTAATCTCTTTTTATTAATTAAAATAGATCAATTGCCCAATACAAATTTTAAATTGATAATATAGATTATATATATAAATTTAAAGTAACTGCATTATTAATTTTTATGTAAATAATGATTAAAAAGGTTCTTAGTAAAATAGAAATATTTTTATTTTATGTTTTTTTGTTTTTAAGTTGAAGTAGGATAATTATTTAATAATATATTTATCAATTTTTAAGTTAATATGAAAAAATAGTCAATGATAAGATAACACGGTGCTGCACAAATAAGATATGAGAAATTAGTCACCAAAAAAATGTGCGGTATTACGCAAATTAGATATGAAAAAATAGAACTGAAAAGATACACGATTATCCAACTTTTGCTAACATAATTGTTGGCTAGACTGGGGAGGGGGGGGGGGGGCATATATGGATATATAATAGCTGTCCGCGGTAGCAGAAACTCTTTGATTCTCTATCAATATCATATATACTTTGATACCATGTGAAAAATATTTGAAATGAATATTATTGAATCGTGTATCTATATTATTATACAGAGTACATATTTATAGACATTACAATACAATCCTTTATCAAGTAGGAAACTATATACTATTCTTATTCCTATTTCTATTCCAAGTAAGATTGTATATACTTATTCATATACTAACAGTAAGTTCATGAGAAATAGAAACTACTTGTGACATTTAGAAACTTGTGAAATTCTTTGAAAAGGTATATAGTGCATATTCTAAAATCTTGAAATATAGTAACATATAATTTAACAAAATTTTCTATTTTGTTACTACATAAAGTCACTTAATTTTATTCAATCCCTGGATGGTAAATTCTTTGAAAAGGTATATATTCTAAAATCTTGAAATATAGTAACATATAATTTAACAAAATTTTCTATTTTGTTATACTACATAAAGTCACTTAATTTTAGGTAAAATTGTCACTGAACTATGCAAAATAAACCACTTATATCTTCCGTTACATTTTGAGATAAAAAATGTCCTCCCGTTATCCCAAAAGACCACAAATATTTTCAAGAGTTAACACCAACCACATGGCAAGCCACGTGACACTAATTCCTTCACCTAAGCTTGCCCACAAAGATACTCACTCATTAATTATGACCCAATTTATAACCCAAATCCTAACCCATTCTTGCTAGACCCGACCCACCAAAATTAAGAGACAAACATCATTTTTTCACCTCAGCTTTGTTGAGCTTGAGACGTCCTTTCTTAGCTTTGTCGTAGAAGCTCTCATTAGCTTCCATTGTGAATAATTTTCTTAAAATTGTTATGTTTTTTTGATAATTTTGAAGGTGATTATTGCATTGGCAACGGGTGCAATAGGGTCATCAACAGCCATAGCATACTTGGCTCACACTGGAAAGTGGAAACCAAGATGCAAATTGGCAACGATTTGGTGATTCTGTGAAAGGGCCTGTGGAGCAGTGGTGGCCGCCTTTGTCACGGTGTGTTGAATGGTGCTTGAGCTTAGCTCTCTATTCTGGTTGCTTGGTAGGACTTTAACACATAAAACGTTATGCATGAGGGCTTCTACGACAAAGTTGAAGTGAAAAGATGATGTTTGCCTCTTAATTTTAGTTGATCGGGTTTAACAAGATTGGATTAGGATTTAGGTTATAAATTGGGTTAGAATTAATGAGTGGATATCCTAGTTGACAAGCTTAGGTGGAGGAATTAGTGTCACATGACTTACCATGTGAATGTTGTTAACTCTTGTGAGTATTTGTGATTTTTTGGAATAACGTCGGGGGAATTTTTGATTCCAAATATAACGAAGGGTATAAGTGATATATTTCATATAATTTAAGGGCAATTTTGACCTATTTCCATCAATATAATAAGTTTGTTGATTGTAAGAAAAAAATGCATGATATTTTTCTTTTTGCTTCCCTACTTAGAGTCTGTTTAGAAAACCACCTGATAATTAGAATTGGTGTAATTGCTAGGATAGTAATTACCAATCTAGTAATTACACTGACCTGTTTGATTGACACAATGTAATTACATTATAATTACACATGTCTTGTTTGGATGCCACAATGTAATTACACATGTTCTGTTTGGATACACAATTGCAATCATAAAATTATATTAAATTTTTAAAATAAAAATTAATTATTTAAAATTTATACTAGACAAATAAGAAATGACATTAAATTAAATATTTAAGATATATATTCTTTTTTGAAAATATATTAATTAATAAACATATTTTCTTTAACTAATATTATGAAAAAATAATTGATTTATATTTTTTCAAATTAATATATTTCAATTGAAATGATCGTAAAAACTAAAAGTATGAAGTTTCTACGAACATCGTGAAATGTATGTTTGATAAAAAGATTAATATATAAATAAAATATCATAAATTATTAAATGTTTGACAAAAATATAATTTATCAAGTCTAATTAAAAAATGACGTACAATGTGATCCAATATTACTAAAACAAATGAAATTGAAAATATAACATAAGTTATAAATTCAAAACAAAAACTTTAACATAATACTCTTATAGCAAATTTCAACATAACATGCATAAATATGATTTCTTTTTATTTTTTTTCTTAAAAAAGAAAACGTAAGTCTATAACCTTACTTAACAATAAATTCTATTTTGATTTAAAAATTAAAATACTAATAAAATTATGCTAATGAGAAAATAAGCATGACATAAAGAAATATATAATATGAAAAAATTGCATAGAATCACGTAAAGTAAGATTGAGAACAAGAAAAAAAATGAAATTTAATAATATAAAATAAAAAATAAACTTTTACAATTTTTTAGAATAATAAAAATATAAAAAGAACTTAAAATAGTAGAAGTAAAAAAAAATTAAAAAATAGAAATAAAAAAAATGAAATTAAAAAGTAATCAGCTGGTCAGGAATTCACACCTCTGTCTGTGAATTGTAGAGTGTAATTACCCCTGCCAATTACACCAATTATCTGCTGACCAAGTAATTACATGTCCAATCAAATAGGACAGACAATGTAATTAACTCAATTACACCAAATCTAATTACCAGAATATCCTTCCAAATATGCCCTAAGTATTTTAAGCCTGCATTAAAACCCCAATTAAATTTGAATCCGCATTACAAAATCTAATACTCTCTAACAAGTTTTTTCAGTCAAATAAGCTAAAAGCGTAAACGGACTCATATATTGACTTTGTCCTTTTTCCATAAAATATATCCCGTGGATCAATTGACACTCTTAAATACACGTGGTTCACAAGAAATAATAATAAATTAATAATATAAAGATGACCACTTAAAAAGAACATTGTAAATCAAGTTGGCAAATACTGGAGACGTTTTAGTTCAAGGGCCACAAAATGAGTTAGTCCATTACAGCCACTCGAATTGTGTATATCTGATAGGTAAGCAAAAGCCTTTACTATCCATCCAGAAATGGAAATAAAGAAATAAAAAAGGCCATATAATCAGAGCCAGAAAAAGACGACCCAAAATAAAGACTTGCAGAAGTACACGTAGGATGGAATATGTATCAAAACATCCAAAATAATAATAATATGGTAATGCTAAATAGCCAAAAAATTTGATAAAAAATTTAAAAAATTTATAATATTTTTTTATTTTAAAATAAACTGATGTTTTTTCTATTTTTTAGTTAAAAGTAAAAATGTTTAAAAAGATAAAATAACATGGTAAAATATCATTTTGACCAAATTCTGACCAATTTTTTTTTCCAAAATAATAATATTATTTTCGAACATTAAAAAAACATTCAATTCACCAACTAAAAAAATAAAATATAAATTGGGTCATGTCCAAATTCTTGATTTTTTGCCACAACTTCTTTTTTTCTGTGGTGCAGTACAACTAGCATAGTACTGTACTAGCATTTTGTAAATGCATTGTTGAGATAATTACATCAAAACTCCTCTAAATTATTCACATTTTATTAATTTCACAGTAAGACAATATATTTCAATTTAAGTGTTCTAATTTAATTGGGTATAAAGTTTAATAAACAAATAAAAAATATTAATTTTTTGTGATCTTTACATTAAAGATATGTGTAGTTTTTAAAATTTTATGATTTTACACTTGAATTGAGACAAAGAAAGTAAATGGTCATAGAATTTAAGAGTGATTAAAATTTCAACTTCAACTGCAAATCATGATTTCAAATTCTAGGTTTTTTCAAAAAAGTAAAATTTAAAGTTCCAACTTCTAATTTCAAAATTTTAATGTTTTTTTTATTATTTTATTTTTACTTCACTATTATTTTGGGATTTTGAGTTTTAATTAATTTAACTTTTATTAGCAAAATATGTATAGATTTGAAGAAGAAGAAGAAGAAGAGGAGAAAAAAAAAAGAAAAAAAAAGTGTAAAAGATCACATAAATATTTTTTTTGGCCTAATTGCTTAGCTCCCATACACTATAAAGAGAGTGATGTCACTCATGTTACTAGGCAATGCAAAAGGGTTTTAATTAGAAAATATTAAAATATAAGAATAACACTATATTATTTAAATATGAAACTAATAAAACCTAAATATTTTCGAGAATTTCGTGGTATTAAATCTATATTATTGGTATTACTCCCTCCGTCTCATTTTATATGTCATTCCTTTTTATAAATAGTTGGATCACAATACTTGTCATTTTATAAAATTTATGCATAAATTATCATATTTTACTTACTATACTCTTGATAGAATAATTAATTAATCTTGTCATTTCTTAATGCAGTGCAAAGTAAAAATGTGACATATAAAATGAGAGGGAGGGAGTATAAGTTAAGGATACATAAAATTTAAATGTAAATATTTTAGACAAATGAGATTTTCCGTCTTATTTTTTTCTTATTTAATTGTTTATTTATCAAGATATAAAAGAAAGAAAATTGGAAAAAATAATGTTCAGAACAGTCTAAAAGATTTGGTGGGATTGGAGGGCGCTGACCATGTTGGATTGCCTCAGCTGATTTCTTAAAGCCTTCAACTGGAAAATGAAGGCAAACTCTGGCCGTTTTATCTCTTTTAAATCACTGCACTTACATGTTCCACCGGAAACTCTACTCCGGCGAAAGTATTTAATCAAAAGAAGACTCAATTTCCCCCGCTGCTTGGTTCACGAGCATAGCCACGCCAGCTTCTCAGTTCGTTGTTCTCAGACGCCCGCCGACGGCATCGATAACTCCGACGAGCTAATTCTGAAGCAAAACTCCTCGACTACTAGGCGTAATGTACTCCTCATGCCTCTTCTCACCATCGGAGTTTGTGCTCTCCGTTCCGCAATTGCTAGAGCGGACGACAAACCACCACCTGAGAGTGTGCCGCAACCTCCGGTGACTACAGTGGAATCTCCGCCGCCTGATCCGGTGGTTAAGGCGGATGAAGTGATTAATTCGAGGATTTATGATGCGACGGTAATTGGAGAGCCTTTGGCTTTGGGGAAGGACAAGAAGAAAGTATGGGAGAAGCTTATGAATGCTCGGGTCGTGTATTTAGGCGAAGCCGAGCAAGTGCCAACTCAAGATGATAAAGAAGTGGAGCTGGAGATTGTGAAGAATTTGAGGAAGAGATGCGCCGAAGCAGAGCGGTCGATTTCGTTGGCTCTAGAAGTATTTCCGTCTAATTTACAAGAACAACTAAATCAATACTTGGCAAAAAGGTTAGAATTCTCTTGGAGTGTATCCAAAATTTGGTTATCCTAGTGTGTCTTCAGAATAAAATTTCATGATGCTAGCAAAAAATGGTTCTACATATTTACATTTTGACAAATGCGATTGGACTGTCAGTTCTACTGTGTTTAATAAGGGTAGATTTTCCAGGTTTTCTTGAGAAGATTTAATGATGTTCATGACCTTTCATATGTGAAGTTGTGCAATAAATATTGTTTAGAGTTGTATGATCTTGTTATCTAAGAGTTTGTTATTATGCATTTGTTACATCTAATGAAAGAGAAAATTAGTTGCATTGGAATTTTTGTATGAGACATATATCTGATGTTATGCACTTGATATTGCAGGATTGATGGAGAGTGTTTGAAATCTTATGTTGCACATTGGCCAACTCAATATTGGCATGAGTATGAGCCCTTATTGACTTATTGTCGCGAAAATGGGGTTCGACTAGTTGCATGTGGTTTGCCTCTAGAGGTACTTATTATCTTCATCTGTTAGTTGACCGGCATGAGCTAGATATATTTATGAATCCAGAGAATAAAGTAGCAAATGGTATTATCTATGCTCATTTTTATGCACTATGCTTGCAAGATATTCAGCAGAAAAAAGATTGATTCCTTTTGTTACCACGGAACATCTCTTTATTCTATAAATTCCAATTCTTTTCACTGTCTGATAGTGCTGTGCATTGATCAAGTTGTTCTAGCTTCATAAGATAAGGATGAAAATGTTAATTTTTCTGGTTTTTTTTTTGGAATAGGTCCTACGAACAGTTCAAGCAGAAGGTATTCGGGGGCTTTCAAAAGCTGATCGTAAGAAATATGCTCCTCCAGCCGGTTCAGGTTTCATCTCAGGCTTTTCGTCTATGTCACGCAGATCATCTGTTGATGTAAATATGCTGAACCAGCCGACTCCTTTCGGACCAAGCTCATATCTCTCTGCACAAGCAAGAGTTGTTGAAGAGTACAACATGTCCCAGATAGTTTTAAAAGCAGTGACGGATGATGGGGCGGCTGGTATGCTTGTAGTTGTCACAGGTGCTACCCATGTCATGTATGGATCAAGAGGGACTGGGGTGCCTGCTAGAATTTCACGGAAGATACAAAAGAAAAATCAAATTGTCATACTACTTGACCCTGAAAGACAATGGCTAAGGAGGGAGGGAGAAGTTCCTGTTGCTGATTTCCTGTGGTACTCTGCAGCTAGACCTTGTAGCAGAAATTGTTTTGATCGTGCAGAAATTGCCCGTGTAATGAATGCAGCTGGAAGGAGACGAGATGCCTTACCTCAGGTTAGTTTTTATGCTTCGAGATGAAAGGTATAACTAACTCAGCTTCTAAGCTCCTATTTTGGCTGCAGTCGTACATATATATTGAATCATTAAAACAGATAGTCTCCTGCTAACTGAGTTTTGCAGGCTTTAAGTGTATGGATCTTGAAGTCATTAGATAATTAATAACTAAAACATCAGTTATGTGTTACAAGATCTACAAGTGCCTCCTGCTGCCTGAGTTCTTCAGAAATCGTAGCTTGTGTTTACTAAATAAAGAGCTTGCTTCTTTACCCCACTAGTTTGTCAGAGGAGAATTGACCAAACCCAATAGAATACAGTACTTTTCAGTCAGAAGAAAAAATATTCAATTTGACCAAACCTTTTATAAATTTACAAATTTTTTAGTCCAAGACTTCCATACCACATTTGTAGAGAATACTTCTACTTATAGATTTGTGAACGAGATAAACAATAAGACAAATGAGAGAACTTAGACAAATCACTCTAGTACAAGAAGTCTGCTGGTAGGTATTCCTCAAGGGGTATTAGGATTTTTGCTTTTTGAAGAAACTTGTATCTAATGAAGGACCTGAGATCATCTGGCTGTAGGGTCCTTCTCTCAGTTAGTAAACAGAGACGGGAATCTTAGGTCTACCTTATCTTGATCTTGTTCAAAAATAACTTTTCCTTCCTATCTCCAGCACTGACTTGTGTGATATATTCAGTATGTGAAGGATATCCTATAATCTCAAACAGTGCTATATTCTATATATGAGGCATGTTCATGATTATGACCAGTTAATGAATTGAAAATTCTGCATCAGTTCATTCTGGCTATGTCCAATGCTCTCTCTTGGCTGCTTTATCAAATTACATAAGACTCAATCTAGCTTGTCTTGTCTCTGGTCCCATATGCATTTGGATGTTTCTCACTTACCAAAATGAATTCCATTTGCAAATGGAGCTTTTAGTACTGCGGGGAAGTTGTTTTCTGATTGAGTTGTTACCCTTCCCTAGATATGCAATCACCATGTCTCTACTGAAGCACTATCTAGTTCCTCTCAAGTCTCATCATGTGCATCACATCTACTTTTTTTTTTTTTTTAATGACGGTTGTGCTCGGGCCAGCTTGTGCACACCTCAACTATTCCACCGACCAAGTACCTGCTATTTCCCCACCAACACTGGTAATGGGTGAATCTGACTATCAAGAGTTCAAGACTAGGCATAGGAAAAACTAACCTAGTGTTTTCTGTTTCTACTAGGATTTGAAACCTAATCTCCAAGGCTTGCACCTCTTCATTGACCACTATGCCTCACCATTGGGTGCTCACGTCTACTTCATTTTTAGACCTATCTTTCCAAAAGGAATAACTTTCATATTACAACTCACTCATTGTATAATCAGAGTCCTGCACTGATGGCCTTTATACCATTTACCGCAAGCTTGACCCCTGGATAGTGTGCTAAAGGTCCTCAGATGCAATTTCATTTATTCTATCTGCTGTAGTGAACTGAATTTGATGTCTCTGTGTGTTTATTAGTAAGGTACTTTCTTTTCTTTGACAAATCTTTCATACCTTCACAGCAATGGTAAATTAGATTTCACAATTTTTATCGGTGGAAAAGAATTGTTTGAAGTTACTCATCATAAATTTTCTTTTCCATTTTTTTTAACATGGCTTCCTGAGCATTTTATGTACTCATAACATATGAGGTGTTCATTGAAAGACTTCTTTCTAAAAATGTATTAAATAAATTTACCAAGTTCAAAAAAAAAAAATGTACTAAATAATTTCAGAAGTAAAGGGTTACAAGTTGCATCACTCAGTACTGGATGACCACTGTCCTGTATGCTGATTGCTGTTATCTGACCAACAAAGCGCAGCACCCTATTACTTTCTTACACTAGAATCAAGTTCCAGCTTGGATAGTGATGTCTGTTTAACATTCTTTTGGGCCCCAAAAGCATCAGCGAAAAGGGGCTTCCCCTTTAATTATTTATCAGTAAGTAAGAATGACACAGGTTGTCTTCCCAGATTTAAAATATCGCATTTCATATTCGTAGAGAGTTATTGAGATAAAATTGAACTAAGCGGCACAAGGAACTGATTTATTGTGTAAAAGACTTCATTCTTAAAACATGTAATTTTCATTTGTATTTGAATCAAATTGCACTTTTTTATAACCAAAAAAATCCTCTGTTCTACTTTTCTCCACTCAAACACCGGACTTGGTTCATTAGTCAGGATTCTAACTCGTGACATGCCCTTACCACACATCCGTATCTATATTTCTTTTCCGTTGAGCCAAGAGCTATAGCACTTTTTGGCAGGGTTTCAGTGAGATTGTATAGTCATGGATCCTGTAGCTACAATGCTAACATCTATGGGCTACATATTCATCTTCCTGTTTTCCTAGTGTCCCATCTGTTAGGGTTAATTGACATTTTGTAGCAGAAAGTTCGAAGTTATTACTATCTTTGTCTTCAAATTTCAACAAAGATACACTGGTTGCAATTTGAGAGTATATAATACTGCAGCTGTTGGAAAATGATTACGTTATATTGAGTTGTACTCTGAGGAACTTGATCTCATTATACTTACATCTTACCTCTTTCAGGACCTTCAAAATGGACTAGATCTTGGTGTGGTATCCCCTGAAGTGCTGCAGAATTTTTTTGATCTAGAGCAATATCCTTTCATTTCAGAGTTAACAGACCGCTTTCAGGTGTGCTATGACAAACATCTATTCTAAAACTACCTGTTCACCCGCAGAAGGAGAAAAGAGAATGAACAAAGAAAGAAAAAATAAATAATAAGAACATCAATTTTTTCTACTTTATCCTTTTGTTTTACGCTTGTACTGGTGTATAAAGAAAATGCTAAGTTGTTTGAAGTTGAAAAGAAGCTTGCTTTGATGCAGGGTTTTAGAGAGAGATTGTTGGCTGATCCTAAATTTCTACATCGATTAGCTATTGAAGAATCTATATCAATAACAACTACTCTGTTGGCACAGTATGAGAAGCGTAAAGAGAATTTTTTTGAGGAGATTGATTATGTTATTACAGACACTATTAGGGGTATAGTTGTGGATTTTTTCACAGTGTGGCTTCCTGCTCCAACAATTTCTTTCTTGTCAGTTACTGATGATGTTGATGCACCTGAGAGCTTCGGAGCATTGAAAGGTCTCCTGGGTTCCATCCCAGATAATGCTTTTCAGAAAAGTCTTGTTGGGAAGGACTGGGATGTGAGTCACAGAGTTGCTTCTGTGCTTATTGGTGGCCTTAAATTGGCCGGTGTAGGATTTGTTTCTAGCATCGGGGCGGTGGCTTCATCAAATATCTTGTTTGCAATGCGCAAAGTAATTAATCCGACCTTTACTACTGTCCAGAAGAACAAGCGATCACCAATATTGAAAACGGCGCTTGTGTATTCATCATTTCTTGGTACATCTGCAAATCTGCGTTATCAGGTACTTCATCATATACTTGACAGTTTAATCTTTCATATCATTTTGCTTTCAAATCCAAGATGCTGATTATCTATTTTCATTGGATATCTTGGTTAAACATGGACTGTGCCAGTATATTTTTAAACAATATTTTAAAACCATCTTTAGCTCCTGCAAATTTTAAGGATTTTTCTGTATGATGTTCCTGCCATAATCATGAAAAATTGGAGATTGATTTTTGCTGTCATTTAGTTTCAAAATTGACCCTTCATCATGGGTTTATATCCCTATCAAGTTTGAGAAAAAGCCCAAAATGGATTAACATTGAACTTGTTTTAATTCTTCCTAGAGTTTGTGGAAGTCTGATTGTTAATCAAATTTGGTCCCTTCATCTTTACTAGTGTAATGTGTTTGACACGAGACTGAAACTTTATAGTAGCAGTTACTTTAGAAACACCTATTTGACAATGATTTCCTTAACTTTCTATTGAGGTGTTTGAGGTTCAACTGAAAACAATAATTTTCATGAAATGCAGGTTATTGCAGGATTGGTAGAGCACCGGATTGCAGATAAATTTTCTGACCAAACATTACTTGTAAATATGCTATCTTTTGTTGTTCGAACGATCAACTCCTATTGGGGAACCCAGGTTAGATACGGTCTGAAATTCTTTGAAGTTAAATCTTTTTTTCCTTTTCCTTTTCCTTTTTTTACAACTAATCTACCATAAACTTCTTTTGTGACTAGTGAGTATCCCAGTAAACAGCCATGTAGGTTAATGATAATGGAATCTAAAAGATTAGTCTTTGTGAGGGTCTTCTCAGTTCTCAGGGTAGTGCCTTATATTTCCTTATTTATTCTGTTCCTGAGGGCTAGCTGGTGCAAGGTTCGAAGCTTGGTAGAAAATGTGCCCACCCCTTTACCATTCTCTGCTTAAAACCTTCTATTTGGATTTCCAATCCTTTATTGCTTTATCTTCCGCTCTTTATATTTTGTCCCATCCTTAACCCAATTAGCCTTCTTTCTCTAGCAAAAACTTCTCTTAGAAACGTAGTAGGAGATACTGCTTTTCTTTCAAGAGAAGATTCATCTATCCTCATAGCAGCTCTGAAGTAAAGACACAGTGAACAATAATGTCACCAAGCAAAACCAATTAGATTCAAAACACGGTAATGTACCCTATTAATCCAAGCAAGTCCTCCAATAATGAACTGAACAAATAGTCAAATACAGACACTAATTAAGGGACTAGACTGTAGCAACAGAATACACTTAAAAAGAGAAGAAGGAGAGTGACCGAGAAGAACAGAAAAGGGGGAGAGGAAATCAGAAAGGGGTGAGAGGGACTAGAGAATTTCTCAATACCATTACTTGCCTAATTTCCCCCCTTACCCAATTAATCCCTCATAGCTCTTACCCTGGGCCTCACACATTATTTTCATACAAACTTGCCCTCCACCGTGGCCTCTTCTTTTACTAACCATTCATCCACCATCACCTCATTGTTGATAAGTAATTTTTTCTCTTTGCTAATGATTAGTACTTCTGTATCTCTTCTTCGCAGCAATGGATCGACCTTGCACGGGTTACAGGATTGCAGACTCGCAAGAGCAAGCAAGTTTCTGTTCTTGCTCCAGATTCTGCAAATCCTACTGCAGTTGGTTGCAATAATCCAGAAGATGCCAATTCTGATGAAATCAACAGTCAATAGTAACACTACCACTTATCTTCTCTACTTTCTAGCATAACTTGTAAGCAGCAGTTTTGATTCTTTTGCTGTATATCATTCAATTTTTAGCCTGTCAATATACACAGTTTATAAATTTTGACACACGTCAAATAAATCTTTGTTATTCAGACACTTGGATCTACTTTGCCGAGAATAAAAGCAGACTGAAACTACATTGGAGCACTGTTTAACTATAACTGAATACAACATTGCACTGGATAGTGGATACTCCTCTTTACCCACTCAAAATTGACTTTAGTTGCACCTTTGTGTATCTTTTTAAGTAAAACTGTAAAAATTGCAATGAAATGTAGGAACGCATTGCAACAACAGTGAACGATGACATAAACTTTGTTCGTCTTAAGTGGATGAATGCAAGGTATTTACCTTGCAAAACCTGAGAATCCTTAAAATGGCCATGGGGGCTACAATCTCTCAAAGTCTATGGGGCCGGCATTCAATAATATGACTGGTCAAAAAAGGAATGCAAAAATAAAAAAAGAAAAAGAAACAGGATGAAAACATAGATGCCGTTCACTTTAGAGTAAATTGTCAAAATTAATTAATTTCTCGGTATCATCTTAATGATATGTTGAACAACAAAAAATCATCTTAATAATAAGTGATACAAGCAATGGAACACTTTTACTGTCGACTCTTAACAACGTCCTTTTCATTTTTAGAGCTAATTGTCTAGAACCCTAGATTGATTCCTCGTGATGTGTCTTGGTAAAAGTTGCAACCAAATTATCATCTTACAGAATACAAACAATGAAATATTACAAGACCAAGAAAGTGAGTATGAAGTTCCCATTCATTAGTATTCTTCAGCATTTGTTAGAACTTCGATATGACAGGATCCTGCAGCTCCTTCGATCTCTCTTGAAGTTTCTCTTTAGTTTTCTCCAATGCTACTTCTAAATTTTTCATCTGCACGTCATTCTGTGGTCAGTTTTTCTTCTCCTTTAATCATACCAAGAAATTATGATTCAGTTGCAGAATACGAAAAGAGCATTACTATACCTGTTGCCTGGCAAACCTATTGTGGATGAATAGCCCACTGAACAGATCAAAACTATCTTTAACTGAGCTCTCCTTCTGCATGTTGTCCAATTTCAGTGTAATAATAAAAAATCAGAGATCCCAGAAGTTGAAAATTTACTCCAGAGGATAAATGTGCAGCAGGGCATATGCATAATCTTATACAAGTGCAATCAACCAAAATAAATAAATCTCTAAGGAGTCAATGTTGCATAATTACCACTTGAACAAGTTTCTGAAATCCCTTTGTGTCTATTGGCGTGGGTTCAACCTCCATTTCCGACAAGATCCTGTCAAGTGAAGAAGATTAATACTGTAGCAGATTGATTTAGTTCTTCTGTAACTTGTGGCTAACGAGCAGGTGACACAAATTACCTGCCGATTGTGTGAGTAAGAAATTGGCTTTGAGCAGCTAATCTATCATGCTCTTCACAAGTCATTTCCAGCATTTTGCAACCCTGCAAAAGAGGATCAGTGCATTTCTCAGATGGGGGTTCTCGATCTTTCCAGTCAAATTGGAATCATTATGAGAAAGCAATAAAATTGAGGAAGAAGACATATGATCTGCAGTACTTCCTTACCTCACTTGAGAAGATGTGCAGAAAGCTAGAACACAGGGGTTGATCTCTAATTCGAACCATGTCGTACATAAAAGTCAAGTCTGTCCATCCATCCTTACCACTTTCTGGTCCAAACATTGGGTGTGTACACAGCAAGTCGCACTCTTCGGGCATTATCTTTCAAAGTTCAAACACATGGGTATTGTTAGACAAAATATGGAAAACCTTTGATGACTTGCAAATAATATGAAACAGTAGTTTGAAAATTGCATACTCGCAAAAGGACATCTTTTGGGTGTTCTTTAACAGAGAGCACATCAACGAAAAGTGTAGGCCGCTTCAGACAATTGAATGGTATGGACTCCACAACTCGTGATAGAGACAGGATGGACGTGCTAATCATTATAACTTCATTGTCCGATTCTAGAAATGCACCCATATCCCTGCGCGCAATCAATCAATAATAACTGGTAAATTTATTCATTCTCTTGTACCATCAAAAAGTTGTCTATATATCCATACCTGAAGAACAAGATACCCAAATTTGTGCAGAGCTCTGAGTAATCTGATCTTGAAGTTACTCTGATCAAATGGCCTTGTTTCATCATAGTTTTGGCCAGAAACTGGGCGAAAGGACCAAATCCAATTATGCCGATTCGTATAGTTTTTGGTTGAGAAGAAGAAGAAGACGACGACGACATGGATGCGGCAGAAAAAGATAAACAGCGACAAATGCGGGGGAGAAGATGTAGCTGATGTGTGGTATTGTCATACCTTACGTCGGACGCGTCCTTTTATACAAAAAAACGAAAAAAAAAAAAACAAAAAAAAAACAAGGAGAAACTGTCTCAAGACGGACGAGTAGACGCGGGAAGGCAACTAAAAGTCAAAAACGGAAGCGACTAAAGTTCGCTTTTATCTTTAGTCGCTAACAAAACTATTTTTGGACAATTACAAGTTAAAAACTCTTCTCGCTATAATACTACGTGATAACTGATTAGAAAAAATATTATTTATCTATTAGATTGTGCATAAGTAATTACTATTTTAAATATTGGATTAGAATTATATGTAAAAGTAATATGATGTTTTTTATGTAAAAGTAATATGATGTTTTTTTTATAATTTAGAAATTTGTATAATTAATATATACATAAGTTATAAGTTATGAAGAAATTTAAATACAATTTTATGCAGGATAGAAGATTGAATAATTAAACTCGACATAAAATAATATAAAAATTTCTTGTAACTAGTTCATTGATGTGTTGTCATTTAGTGGATAATGGTTAACGACTTTATTGACAAAAAAAATTGCGTGACCTTATAGTTATCTATATTGTATTGAAAGTATGATATTTTCACTATTTTTTATTATTTTTAACCAAATAATATCATCATTAAATTATTCTCCTAATATTTTGGACTTTGCCGTCCTTATTGATTTAGGTAAGAAATCATACTAATACAACACTTTAAATCAATTAGACTTTTACCTTGTATAAATACTAATTTACAATTCTATATGAGTAATATTTTGTATCAAATTTTATGTGAAACATACGGCTTCTTAATTGGGATTTATATTTGTGGTAAAATATAATTCAAATGCATCGTTATATATATATAAGGCAGTTCATGGTTATGGTTAAAAAATCAAATCGAACTGCAATTCGAACCAAATCAATTAAAAAACTAATATTTGGTTTGGTTTGATTTTAAATTTTGAAAACCAATACTATTTGGTTTGATTTTGATTTTACTAAAAAACAACGAGATAATATCTCAGATGATCACTCAACTTTGCATACTTTACTTAGAAAGTCACTCAACTTTGAGTTGTTTACTTAGAAAGTCACTTAACTTTATTTATAACTCAAAAGTCACTCAGCTATTGATATTTTACTTAGAAAGTCACTCAACTATTGTTATTTCATTTAGAAAATCACTCAACTATTGATATTTCACTCAAAAAGTCACCCAACAATTTAAATAGTTTATTCATTAATTAGAATTTTTTTGAAAAACAAACAGTAGCATTTTTTAGCACAATTAATTTCAGAAAATTAATAGCAATGCTACTGTAGATTTTAATTTTAATTTGTCAATTGCAACTGTACGTTTAAAATAGGGATAAGGGTCTGAAAAATATCCTAACTTTGGTCGGATTTGCTATTGCGATACTAAACTTTCATGATGACCTATTACCTCCCTAGACTATTTAATACTGTATTTTAAACATATATATTTGCCCACGTGGACATAAAAAATAATGCAAAATTATAAATTGTAATGTGTCCATGTGGACACATATATACCTTTAAAATACACTATTAAATAATTCAGGGGGTAAAAAATACGGTATTAAATAGTCTAGGGAGGTAATAGGTCCTTATGAAAGTTTAGTATCGCAACAACAAATTTGACCAAAGTTAGGGTATTTTTCAGACCCTTATCCCTTTAAAATATATATCTTTTACTAAATTACAAGGAGTAATCAAAAAGATGCTCAACGATCTTTTTTTTTTTTTTTTAAAACATAGTTTTAAAAAATTATATTTCAACAAAATTCAAAAAAATAATTAAAATGAGCATCTTTTTATTTTTTAAAAATAGTTTAAAATGAAATTGTATTTCAACAAAATTTAATGAAGAAATTATTTAAATTAGTTGGATGACTTTTTAAGAAAAATATCATTAGTTGAGTGACTTTCTAAGTGATATTATCAATAGTTGAATGACTTTTGAATGATAAAACAGAGTTGAGTGACTTTCTAAGTAAACTACTCAAAGTTGAGTGACCATTTGAGTCATCCAACTAATAAATTAGATATATAACCAAATCGAACCGATAAATTAAATATATAAAGTTTATAATTATTTATATATTATTCATAAATAAAATATAAATATTTTATTAAATTTTAATTAATTTAAGACTTTAACTTTACCATTTTCTCAAGTCCAACACTTAAATTTTAGCCCAACTATTACAATCCTAAGTCCAAGTTCATCAACATCCATTACTTTAGTTTTTACCTAACATACATTTCATAAGATAGTCACATTTTCTCTTAATTGAATCACTTTGTTTGTGTAATGATAACTCTAGTATTGCTTAATTGACCAACAATAACTTTTCTGTGGATTGTTTATCTACTAGTTGTTCGTGATTTGTCCTCCTTGCATTCAGAGGACTTCCATTATGAGTCAGTAGATATTATTCACTTCAGTTATGTTATTTAGAGGCTTTTTGAATATTAGTATTCAATTGTAATAGATTTATTTTTGCAATCTATTGCAGTTATGATTCCGCTTCAGTTTTCATATGATATGCTTAGATATCTTATGTCAAAGATTATCTTGAGATCACGTGTGGTTCCAAGCACCATGTCTTAACTAGAGTGTAGGTTCGGATCATAACAACAAGTTTTTTACATATCGGATGAACAATGATAGTTAAGGCCTTTGGCCAGTACTCTGAGAAGGTCTATTCTAATAGTTGTTCTGACCTGTCTTCCAGATTGAACATTAGCATTAGATTGATTAGGTGCAAAAGATCCCTGTCGTTGTCCTCCATTATGTTTGCCATTGTAACTACCCACATTGTCCCTTCTTTCCCTACCTTGTTTATTATAATTGTTTTGATGATGAAAACCTACCAATGACGCAATTGTACATGTAGCAAACATAGAAACAAAAATAGATACTACTTTAACCTGTGGCTCTAAGCCACACACCTCTTCAATTTCTGCTTCTCAGTAGGAATTAGTGTTTTATAAAACAGGGACGTGAGGCGAGACGTTTTACTTAGGATAGGGCGAGGTGTAAGTCTCGAGACATGGGGCATAAGCTCTATGGATCTTTAAATTTTTAATTTACAATATAGTATCTTATCTAATATATATATATAAGAGAATCTTAGACCCGCTTATGTGGCACCCTCACAAATCAAGATTCTTATTTAACCCTTCTTAAAAGTCATAATCTTACGGAAAATCACAACTATTTATAAAAGTCAGAACTCTTTAGAAAAGTCAGAATTCTTCATAAAAGTCACGACTCGTCATTTTTCATTCACACCTTTTAAAACTCAACACTTAATTCCAAGGCACCGAAAGAAGGTTTGAATGTCATGAACTTAGAACTTAGAACTTGAACTTGAACTTAGAATTTGAACTTGAACTTGAACTTAGAACTTGAATTTGAAATTAGAACTTGAACTTGAATTTAGAACTTGAAGTTGAACTTAGAATTTGAACGTGAACTTAGAACTTAAACTTGAAATTAGACCTTGAACTTGAACTTGAACTTAGAATTTGAAGTTAAACTTAGAACTTGAACTTGAACTTAGAACTTGAACTTGAACTTAGAATTTGAACTTAAACTTAGAACTTGAACTTGAACTTGAACTTGAACTTAGAACTTGAACTTGAACTTGGAATTTGAAATTGAACTTGAAATTAGAACTTGAACTTAGAACTTGAACTTGAACTTGAACTTGAACTTAGAACTTGAACTTGAACTTAGAACTTGAACTTGAATTTAGAACTTGAACTTGAACTTATAATTTGAACTTGAACTTAGAACTTGAACTTGAACTTAGAACTTGAACTTGAAATTAGAATTTGAACTTGAACTTAGAACTTGAACTTGAAATTAGAATTTGAACTTGAACTTAGAACTTGAACTTGAAATTAGAACTTGAACTTGAACTTAGATTTTGAAGTTGAACTTAGACTTGAACTTGAAATTAGAACTTGAACTTGGAACTAATTAGCTTGAATATATAACTAATTAATATATACATATATATATATAAAAAAAAAATATTCTTGGATTTGAAGTTTATATTTAACTAATTTTTGAACTTTTCGTGCTAGGCAATTGAGGAAGCTCAACATCTAAAAAAGTTGATACAAGACTATATTGCTTCTTTCATCAAAGTAGGAGATACGGTTGGTGCTTCTAAATTTCTAAAGTTCAAGTACAATTGTTTTCAATAATGTGTTTGTGTCCATTTAGTATTGATACTTAGCTTTAATTTAGAAAGGGAAAAAGGATAAATATACCCCCGAACTATCGTAAATGGTATACAGATACCCTCCGTCATACTTTTGGGACATTGGTGCCCCTGCTGTCCAAAAACTAGAGCATATATACCCTTTATACTAACGGACATACACGTGTCACAATCTTATCCACCCATCCGACATTTATTAAATATCGGATCGACGGATAAGATTGCGCCACGTGTCCCTATTTAGTCTTCCGTTAGAGTGAAGGGCATATTTGCTCTAGTTTTTGGACAGCAGGGGCACCAATGTCCCAAAAGTATGACATAGGGTATCTGCATACCATTTACGATAGTTCAAGGGTATATTTGTCCTTTTTCCCATTTAGAAATAATATATTTGTTAAGCATAAGTACCAACACTAGTTGATCCTATTGATGACAAAATTGATTTTCTTGCAAGATCGATTTGTGTCCATCTAGTGTTGACACTTAGCTTTAAATTTAGAAATAATATATTTGTTAAGCATAAGTACCAACACTAGTTGATCCTATTGATAACAAAATTGATTTTCTTGCAAGATCGATTTGTGTCCATCTAGTGTTGACACTTAACTTTAAATTTAGAAATAATATATTTGTTAAGCATAAGTACCAACACTAGTTGATCCTATTGATGACAAAATTGATTTTCTTGCAAGATCGATTTGTGTCCACCTAGTGTTGACACTTAGCTTTAAATTTAGAAATAATATATTTGTTAAACATAAGTACCAACACTAGTTGATCCTATTGATAACAAAAATTGATTTTCTTGCAAGATCGATTTGTGTCCATCTAGTGTTGATACTTAGCTTTAAATTTAGAAATAATATATATGTTAAGCATAAGTACCAACACTAGTTGATCCTATTGATAACAAAATTGATTTTCTTGCAAGATCGATTTGTGTCCATCTAGTGCTGACACTTAGCTTTAAATTTAGAAATAATATATTTGTTAAGCATAAGTACCAACACTAGTTGATCCTATTGATGACAAAATTGATTTTCTTGCAAAATCGATTTGTGTCCATCTAGTGTTGACACTTAGCTTTAAATTTAGAAATAATATATATGTTAAGCATAAGTACCAACACTAGTTGATCCTATTGATGACAAAATTAATTTTCTTGCAAGATCGATTTGTGTCCATCTAGTGTTGACACTTAGCTTTAAATTTAGAAATAATATATATGTTAAGCATAAGTACCAACACTAGTTGATCCTATTGATGACAAAATTGATTTTCTTGCAAGATCGATTTGTGTCCATCTAGTGTTGACACTTAGCTTTAAATTTAGAAATAATATATTTGTTAAGTATAAGTTACGCCTCCATTGACTCAACATGTTGTTCATCCTGATGTATCACCCTCGTCTACAGCTACACCCAGTGTTACACCACATGATACAATGTCTGCTTTAGCTCCTGGCCAGAATGATAGACTTGGTAGAGTCATGATTGAGCCTGATGGATCATCGTAAGTTTGTTTTGTTATCTATTTGTTAGTTTATTTTATTTATTTCTTATACTTTAATATATTATTCATGAACTAACATATTTATTATGTGTTTTGCAGGTGGCATCCTGCAACGGATGCTGCCCGGGCTTTAAAAGAATGTGTTAGACTCTATACACAAGCTTATCACTCTTGGACCGAGATTTGAAATAGTATACGCCAGGCGATGTTTAATAACTTTAAGGTATATATTTTTTAGTTAAGTTTAGTATACTTACTTTTTTTTTCTATCAATTTAATTAACGTTATTCAATTTTTTTTCCAGACTATGTGAACTTGGGAGTCGAGGTACAATTTGTTCATTGGGACCACATTTGAGAGGAAGGCATCCACCAGACTGTCTAGCTGGGTAAAGAAAGTTCGGGATAATGGTGAACGTCCTGGTTGGATGTTGCCTCATGTTTTTGATGAATTGGGTCAGTATTGGAACACAAACAAGTTTAAGGCAATATCAGATCAATCCAAAATGGCTAGAGGCAGTCTTAAAGGTGGCTCGTTGCACACCGGAGGTGCAAAGACGGTTGGAACAATTGCACGAGAGATGGTAAGTTCTAATTCAAACTTTTAAATAAATAATTAGTTGATTCATATATATATTGTTGTAAATTTCAGTTTTTATTTATAGGAAAAAGGATTGGGACGCACTCCCATTGAACCAGAGGTTTTCAAGAAGACTCATGTCAGGAAGAAAGAAAATGAGTCGGATCCGGATGTGTGGGTGGAGGAAAGGGCCGAACTAACTTTTGTAAGTTATTTAATATGAATAAAATATATTAATAGTGAATATATTTATGATATGTATATATATTGATGTCAATTTTTATATTTAATATACAAAATGACTTTCATCAGTACGTCGCTGAGAATCTAGATAGTTCGGTCCAATTGACACCTGAACTGTCCACCCAGATTTGGAAAGAAAAAGTGGTAAGGGGGACACACAAGGGTAGATGCTATGGTCTAAGCTCTCGAAACTATGTTAGACGACTTTAGTCAGGCTGAGAAGGTATTGAATCGTCACGTCAAGCCAAGACACTTGACGGTGTTCAGATTGCTGCTATGTCGGATCAAATAGCTAAACTTACAGCGACACTAGCAGAGTCGGAGCGGAGAAGAGTAACTGAACAACAAAGCATGAGTGAGACCGTTCAGCAAATAAGTGATGGACCTTGCTCGTCGATCTACTACTTTGGCTCCCGATGACACCGACGACGAGAGTGATGAGGATGATTATGTAGATCTCACTCCCTAGTTTAGATCTCTGGACATTTATGAACTTTTTAAAATTTTGAAACGAATTTTGAAAGACTTTATAAGTCTTTAATTTATGATTTAGATACTTTTGAATGTTATTTTAAGTTTGTTGTTTTATGTTTTGTTTAGATTGTTTATAAGTGTGTGTTTGATTGGGCTGAATAGTGTAGAATTTAATTGAATTGCATTTGCAGGTGGGCAACAGAAATTGCCAGCTGCTGCTATCAAAAATATTGCAGAAAAAGCGACGGACAACATGGTTTAGTCCGTCGCTTTTTTGGGTTTTAATTTTTTTAAAAACCCAGAAAAGCGACGAACAGCGCGGTTTAGTCCGTCGCTTTTTTGGGATTTTCAAAAATAAAATTTCCAGAAAAGCGACGGACTGCGTCGCCTTTTAGAAATAAAAAAAATGAAAATTAAAATAAAGCGACGAACTCCATCGCTTTTGTTAAAAAATTAATTTATTTTTTTTTTGCAAAAAAGCGACACTGTCCATCGCTTTTAGTGACGCAATCCGTCGCTTTTGGAAAAGCGACGCAGTCCGTCACTTTTTGAAAAGCGTCGGGTTAAAAAGCGACGAAGATGACTGCGTCGCTTTTCCGTCTATTTTGACCAAAAAAATGACGCAGTCCGTCGTTTTTTGACTATTTTTTAGTAGTGATTTAGTTCAAATACCACCCTTTTTGTCTCCTCTTGAGTTCTCTTGATTTTCCTCTTATGTGATCAGTTTGGGAATATGGTTCAACATTGAGTATTCTTGAGACGTCTCCTCTGCCTTAAACTGCTCAGAGAAGAAATGGACGGCTGCATCCCCTATTTGTTGTTTTGTTTTCACCACCTCTCTTTGCTCATTACGTATTTCTGTCAACAATAATTTCTTCCTTCTAAAAATACTAACTAAAGAATTCCCCCCCAAGGCCTAGCTTAAGTGGCAAAAGGTGGAGGATTTGTGGTTTAGGTCACAGGTTCAAGCCCCACACCACGCAAAACGAAGCTCGGTATTTAAGTGGAGAAGGATAGGGGGGGGGGTATTATCCACCAAGTTTAGAAGGCTGTGATTGGTCCAAAGGGCGGGTCACAGACGGATTTCTAGCTTATCAAAAAAAAATATTAACTAAAGAATTTAACACATAATTTGTTTAAGATATGTTGGGCGTGCTTAAGGTGTATAGTCAGGTGCTTAGCACGTAAGTCTTACGAAACTAAGTCCCACACTTGAATCTCGGTGTATTTTGCTGGAGCACCGTCCTAGAACAAGTCCCAACATAGTCTTTTAAAATACTGATAAAGATAATATACATGGATTATCTACTCAATCGAGTAAACTGCAAACTATACTTGCAAACTTTCATAGAGCATTGATCGAACATAGTATCCAAAGAGAATCACTCCTTAGGCGGCTTGGAGGTCTTATCTATGAAACACATCTAGAATCGTCTACTTATATCAGTATTGCATTCTAGGAACAAAGTCCAATACCGCTTTTCTTCTATTTTTTTTTTTTTTTCATGATGAATCAGGAAACTAGACACTAACGTAGTACCCTCTTGCAGGTCACCACAATTTAAAAAATGGTGCAATATGTCTCTCATATGAAAATATAATGGGGAATTTTTATAAATTTCACTAGTTTAGAAGTTAATTACTTAGATACACTTTAGTTTGCAATATTACGTATCTTACCAGATTTTGTTGCCTCCAGATACGTTAGATACATGTATCTCGGACACATGAAGTCAAATTTAGGTGTAATTTGTTCCAGATACATTGTACCAAGTAGATTCATATATATCTAGGATACATAGCAAATCTCGTTCACCTTACTCGCCTCTCTCCCATCTCGTTTGCCACCCTATCATGTATATGGTATCACAAGTACATGTGAATCACTCCAGATACATGTATCTAGTGTGTATCTTGTGTGATTCACGTGTATCCGGTATATATATGAATCTCGCTCGCGTCTCTCTATATTTTTGTGTATTCGGAAGCAAAAATATATGTATATAAGTGTAAAGATTAGTAGATGTCATTTACCAATGGAACCATCAATATTTTGGCATATCCACATGATTCAATAATACTATAATTCTAGAAAGTACAACCCATCTTAGAAAGCTTTTCCAAACCAACATGGACATTTCCTTTTGAGATATTACTAGTTTTTCCACCATTATTTTCATGAACATTTATCTATAAGAACATTTGTAAAACAGAACATTATTGCTTCAGAAATCATGTTCTCAATTTGAACAACAAATTAATGTTGAAACAAGTACAACAACAAAATTTGATACTGTTAATGTAAGTTTGTATTCAATTTATATTACTGTACAACAAGCAAAACTACATGGATGCAAAAACTAATTAGCTCTATCTATAGTGATTTCCCATCTTGGATGATCATTAGAGACGGTTGTTGGTGTTGACATCCCATTGTTATTATGATTATGATTATTCATTTCTGGATATGGACCGCCATCTTGATTGTTAACTACTACTGGTTTTGCTGCTCTATTCAACAACTTTCCTCTAACTCTCTGCTGCTGCACCACTAGAACTGAAGCTATGATCCCAACATCCGGTGAAGCCAAGAAATCTCCGACTACACCAAGTTCAGGACATTCACTCCACTCCCCAAGACCCACTAGCAAAGGTGACTCTTCATGGTACCTTCCTACAACAATTAAATCATATCTATCTTCTAAGCTTCTAAGTGAAGCAGATAGCCCAACCCCATCTCTTGTAACGCGTTCTTCATATATGAAATTCTCATTCATTGAGTTCTCATAGCGAACTGCTTCAATCAGGCTATTGTCTACCTTTCTTTCTCTGGCATTGTCATAACCAAACATAAGAAAACGGATAAGTGTTACTGAGACATTTGGGTGTCTCGCCAGTCGAGCACCATAGGCTAGTGATTCTGCATCATCTGGACCTCCAATGTAAATCACTGCAACATGGTACCCCTTCTGATTGTTTAGTATAGCCATGGATCCCTTTAGGATTCCACGATCGACTAGTATCCCTAAAGAACAAGGTGCTTTCTTGATGACTTTGGAGTTGATATTTTGTATGGCACGACTTGATGTTCCAATGGAACCATCAATTTCCCAATGCTTGTGAAATGGTAGGATCAAAAATGTGGCGTTCTGGTCCAGTGAAAGGCGACAAATGTCTTCATGCATTAGATCAAAATGCGTGATGTCAGTGAATGGTTGAAGTGTGACACAAGTTTCATAAGCAAGCTCATATTGTCTGAGTGCGCTGATGATTTGCAATGATATTGAAGCATCCTCAGGGATTTCTCCCTGGGTATGATTATGAGTGATAAGAAGGGGAGCAGCTCGACCCACGAGCTCAATGAGTACGAGACCTATGACTCCTATGGGGCTCTGCTCTGTTGCATTGGATGCTTCAAGTAAGTTGACCATAGTTGGTACACTTTGTAGATGGTGAACACAGACCAGTATCCTTAGCTCTGTGTCCGGCTTTGAGTGCTGAAGGGTCCTTCTCTTTGTTGGAGTTTGTTCTTCGATTGAACCAAGGAGGTATTTTAATAGCGGTGTGATGATCACCGTAACTAAAATAACTGAGATAATGATAACCACTGCAAAGTGTTCATCTGTCAGGGCCTAGCATTGATTAGAAAGAGTTCAAATCATTTTTAATCATCATCTCAATTATTCGAAAAAAGAAAAAAAAGGTTTGATGAAATATCACCTCTGAAATTCTCCATAAGTTAAAGAAAACAACATCACAGATGCCTTTAGAATTCAACATGAGACCAACGATGACAGAGTCATGAACGGTCAAGCCGGTGAAACGAGTTATGATAATCATTACTGCAATCTTGATTAGGACTGAAAAGAGAACTAGAAGGCTGATAACCCATAGGGACTTAAAATGAATGGTGAAAACATCTGTTTTGAGTCCACTTGTAGTGAGAAAAATTGGGTACAAAAGCTTGCCAATTGGATAATGAAGTTTGTTGATCAAAGCTGCCCCTAAAGGCGGGCCTTCAGGAATCGCCATGCCTAATAAAAGTGCTCCGAAGAGGAAGTGTTGCCCAATCGTCTCAGCAGCAAATATGTACGTCAATACAATTATCAAAATGCATACAAAGTAGTTTTCCCCAACAGGTTTCCCATCCGGTCTTTGTTTTAATGTCTTCTTAATTGCAGGCCTAACGAAATAAATTGTGAATATGACAAGGATCAAAGGAGAGAAACCTGAACCCATTTTCCGCGGGATAGAATGTTCTTTCTCCACCTGTAATTTTATAAAACCTACTGCACCCATAGTGAATCCAATTACATCACAGAACATAGCTGAAGTAGTCGCTAAACGGCCTTGGTCAGTGTTGAGCATTTGCATTTCTTTCAAAAGGGAACATACGTTAGGAAAACCAACAATGCATTGTGAAATTGCTACAACAGGTAGAGCCTTTGCAAGAGGAGGATCCATAGTGATGAAACTTTGCATAAGTGTTGCCATTCCCATATTCGATATAAGTGATGAAAACAATACAGAGATGCCTATGATAACTGCTTTTTTCCCTGGCCTGAACATCCTTTTCGAGTCACACTCAACTCCTATAGCAAAAAGATTGAAGAAAACACCAAATGTTGCTGCAGTTTCTAATGCCATAACGCCTCGTGGAGGGAATATTGTTTCTCTCAATACTTCTGAACGTCCCAATGCTGATGGTCCAAACAATATACCACCCTGAAATTGCCATAATCAGCTCATCATATATACATTGATCCAAACTAAAAATGAATTACTACAACAAATAACTGCTTACAAGAACTTGTGCAACAAGGATAGGTTGACCCAAAGGCTTAAGTCCGACACCAATGATGAGCGATGTTAATGAGATAATGGAGAGCTGAAATACCATAAGAGGTGCAGGAAATCTTAAAGGATTACGAACTTTATAGCCATTTGAAATAACGTCTGAGTGATCATAACATACAATATTCCGCTCACTAAATGCATTATCCGTCAAATATGCCGATTTCGCCATTCTCTTAAATTCTTTTTTTCCTTCCTACTTTCTTCTATCTTAACAGATCATGATCAATTCTTTGTTTATTCCATCATCACTCATCATTTTGGTGGATAATATTTGTTTGTTTTCAAGTAAATGGTCTATAAATTCATTAGTTATCTACACACGTATACTCTACTATTTTCTCTCCAACTTACATTGCTCAATTTAAGGACCCTTGCCTCACTTAATATCCTTTTGTTTTTTTAGTTTAAGTTAGAACCAAAAAAAATGAAAGGTAGAGGCGATTAGTATTAAGTTAAAGCTTTTTAGTAAATAATTATAGTTGAAAGAACATTGGACAAGTGCTTTAAAATTATTAATATAAGGCTTAAGTCATCCACAGCCACTTAAAGTTGTCTGCATAATTCATTTGAACACCTCAATTAAGACTTGTACCTATTGAACACCTCTACCACGTTGAATTGATACCTATTTGACATTTTTTCTACAATCAGCCAAAAATTTGAAGTGTGTGAGATTCACTCGCAGTGACGTGGCACAATGACAAATTATACTTTGACATGTCATTTAGTTTCAAAAAATTATTTAAAAATATCTTATAAAAAGCATTTTAAGGTAAAAAATAATATAAAAACAAAAATCAACCCTATCTACCCATAACCCCTTTCCGGCAGAACTAGTCCGTCGGAACACCATTGCCCGATAACGAGTGGCAAGTATCTTCCCCATATTTCTCTCATCAACACCATAGCTGCTACCTACCCTCTTCCTTTTATTCCCATTTGGCAATTTTTTTTATCAATACCATAGCTGCCATTTCTCCGATCTCACTCTCTTCTCCATACATCATTTAAGATTTGTTGATATTTTTTGTACTGTGGATTCTTTAGGATTTGAATTCTTTAACAATTTCAAAGAAAATATATTTAGATTTGTATTAGTCTTGTCGGAAAAAATGGATGCTCACCGAATTTTTTTGACTCAATCTGATTATTATTATTATATTTTCTTTTGTAGCTTTAACTCTCTTGAATTTTTCTACAATTTATAAGGTTAGATTTTTTTATTTTTTTTTTGTATCAGTTAACTCTCTTTTGAATTTTTCGATTTTGACGGTCATTTGTTTAATGGACACTTTTTCGATTAAGATAAAGACGACGATATTGGTGATGACGGATGATAGTAGAAAGGAAAAATAAAGATGAATACAGAAAGGGGTGTGGCAGAGACGTTGGCTAAAGGATTTAGCCGGTGAGGAAAATGCAAAAGACTAAGGTGGTTTGGAATTGGGGAAGAAGATACTGTTGGGAATATTTTTTTCATGCTCAGACTTTTGCTCCACTTTTTAAATGTTGACATGTAATTTTTTGATTGGCTTGTAAGTAAATTGTATTGGTTTCACGCGCTTATGAGGCGTGTACTACACCTATGATGCCACATCATTAAAAAGTATGTAATAGGTACATGTTTTGAACAAGAGAGGTGTTCAATAGGTACACCCCTTAATTGAGGTGTCTAAGTGAAATATGAGGACAACTTTAAGTGGCTATGAATGACTTAAGCCTTAATACAAATTGTCATAGAGTTGATTGTTTTTTTAGACCAAAATAATCAAATATCATTGAAACATTTCAAAATACATTCAAAATTTAAATATGTGGAGAAAGTGACATTTCTTTAGTAGTATTGTTTTTTTACTTTACTCAATTTGGTAAACAAACTTAACCAACAAAATAGAAAAATAATATCAATATAAAAAAGGTCACCAATAGCCTTTCCTCTCGAGTTATGACTATAAATGATGGATATCATTTAAGTACAATTTTTCTCTTAAATATTAATACTTGAAATTTAACATGCGCATGACACCAACAAATAGAGATGTAATTTTACAAAAAAGTGTACTTCTATAGTGAATGTCAATACTGTTATAAGTAGAATGTTATAGAGACGAAAAATCATAACATCAAAAATTAGTTCTAAAGAAAATTAGGCTGTTACAGTGGAATGTTGTTTTAAGGAATGATGGTTAAATAGAGGTTTGAGTGTATGCCAAATATTTAGCTTGACCAATTCTTTGTTTTAGATGTGTGTATGTGTGTGTGTGTATATATATATATAAATGGCCTAACTCATCGGTGGCCCCCTAAAGTTGGTAGCAGTTTTCACTTAGACACTTTAACTAGGCTTTGTTCATTTTAGACACTTAATGTCATGCTCCGTTGTGTCATTTTGACACTTTCAGCTGACATGGCAAAGTGAGTGTTATACACTTGTTATTGACGCGTGAGGGACTTATTTAGTCTATTTTATTTTATTTTATTTTTTCTCTTCTTCTTTCCCATTTTATAGCCACTATCTCTCCCATTATTCTCAAAGCTAAAAGTACTTCAATGGAGGTTAAATCTTCCTTTTGTTATAATAATTTCAATTTAAATTTCGCACTACAAACTCAAATAGACCCAAAAAGAAATAAGAAATCGAACTCATATCAACAACACCTCAAATCATGTAAAGTTCACCCACAATAATCCTAAAATAGGAGCCAAAAAATTTCAATTTTTACTATGTAAATGTTAATCTCACTAACCTTGAGCCCTAATTAAACTACAAACATCACAAAATTAAAGAAAAAGAGACGCAATCTTAAAAATATGAACCATTAATTGTTGTTATACATTTGCACCTTTTAGCCCTAAATCAAATGAAGAAATGGGAGGGAGGGTGCAACGAATGAGGAATATGGTAGAAAAAAAATCATGAAAAAGAGGAATAAAACGGAGAAGATGGCTGTGTGGTTGTGGGTGTGACGGAAAAGATAATGAAAATGAAGGAATATGATAGAGAAGATTGTGTGGGTGTGGATTTATGACAGAAAAAATAAGGCTCAAAAATAATAAAAATGAAGTAATACAATGGAGAAGATGACTGGGGAAGTTGTGGGGGGTTGCATTTTTCTTTAAATTTGTCAAATATTTTATTTAATTTTTTGGAATAAAAAGACCACATGTCATTTATTCATTGGTTACTTTGTCATGTATCTAAATTCTTATTTTTTCTTTAATATGATAGACTTTTAATGAGTTGACATGATATAATTGGGCATCTAATCCACGTGAACGCGCTTGGTTAACACGCACTTGAAGTCAACATGTACTAGTGAAAAAAGTGTCAAAATGACACAATGGGATCTGACATGAGGTGTCTAAAATGAACAAAGCCTAGTTAAAATGTCTAATTGGATTGCCAACTTTAGGGGGCCACTGATGGGTTTGGCCTATATATATATATATCAATAGCATAATTTAATATTAATATATGAACAACATCACCTATGGTAAAAAATATTTTATTTCTTTAAGTTTCTACCTTATCTTTGCGGAATTGTAGTCTTCTCCTTTATTCTACCATATACATATCATATAGTTGTTGTCTAATGAGATTATCTAGTATCTTATAGAAGTTTCATCGTGATATAAATATTAAACTTTTTCAATAAAAAAATTAATAGATGAATAACATTTAAAATATTATTTATAGAATCTTTAATTTGATTTAAGATCATTTTATGATCAATCACCATTTTCTTATCTATTTTTAAATAGCTAGCAAAGAGCGTATCATGTGACGTAACATTTTCTTAGATCAATATGAACACAAAATAACATGAAATTTATACTTAAAAAAATTCATACTCAATATAAATATAAAAAGTAAAAATATATGGAACAATTCATAGCCAATGAAGAAGGAAAATGAAAATATATGTTCATGTTATATTCATTCTAATGATCCATTTGATTGAAATCTCTGGCCACCAACACTTTACTTTCTCCGTTCATTTTACTTACATATCAATTAAAAAATAATTATTATCATGGCTATATTATCATATTATTAGTAAAACTGAAAATCTATTTTGAAATAGTGGACTTGACATCAAAACAAAAAATTCAATGGACTACGTTGATGCCCGTTGTTTTAACAAAATTAGGAAGAAACTCCTTCATTTGAGGTTAAAAGAATAAAAAATAGAAAAAAAAGAAGAAATAGTTTACCCCAATCATGTGCCTTTTTTTCGTATTTGTTTATTATTATTGTTGTTTTATTTAAAAAACTAAAACCGACTAGTTTTAAGAGTCGCCACTTAATTTTGAAAGTAAAATTAAGAAAACTTATTTTTTCAAAAGATTAAAACAGAAAATCTAATGAAAATATTAAGGGGGTTCGGGGTTCATATTAGCATTTCAGGAAAGGTTTGAAAGCACCCGAAATGCCCGCTAACACGCGGTTATCCGATAGTTAACTATTTGGCTAATTGATTTTAAAAATAAAAGCATGCATACTTAGACTAGTTAAGAAGTAAACAATTCAAAAATAAATTAAAAGATCTTAAAGGGGAAAGGGGGATATTGAAAATATTATTTAAGTACTAGATGCTTTAGAGTCGAGTAAATAAAATATACTTGTTTGATTTTAACAGTTATGGTTAAATCATCTTTTGGGGAATTGAATTGAGGAAAAACCTTATAATTAACTAGCAAATAAACAATTAAAAAAAAATATACTAAAACGAATAAAATAAAGAGAGAGAAGGCATTGGGCCCAAGTCTGGTTCTCTGTCCGCTTGGGCCAGTACTTGGGCCTAATTTCATTTCGGGCCTTTAGCTCATTTAAATCATTTGTACCTGTCTTAGTCTAACATAAAAAAATATTTTTCCTTTGGGCCTTAGACCCAATTCTTCCCCCTGTCCTAAACTCTAACAAGAGGATAATAAATAAGTGGGCTTATGCCCAATAATAACAAAATACAATTGCTGAAATTTGAGGGCTTCTTTGTCCCATTCTGCTGTATACACGGGGGCCATATCACACTATATATCACTGTATATGCTGCACATTTTTCAACTCCGGGACCTGTTCTTTGATTTGATGGTTGGCTGACTGGGTAAAGAAAATTTGGGGCCTTTGTGGCCTCCTTTGAAATGAAAAGAGCGAGTCCATGAGGACTTGGGCAGATTTCACATGCAAACATAAAAGAAAGAAACATAAGCGAGGCTCATAATGATTCGATAGGAGAAATGCAATATGACAATAGCACAACTTAATAAGCTACTATTGACATTGATGCTTATCGTGACCAACGACACTAACCTACGGTACGAGTGTCTATGATCGTCGATAGTATAGTAAACCAACTAAAGGTTAGGTCGTGTCCCAAGGGAGTGATTTTGAGAATTGATAGAAAAATAAAATTTAGTTCTAACTAGTCGTAGCTAAAGACATTAACGAGTAAAAACATAGTAAATTAATGGGGGTGACACGAAAGTGTCAAAAATCAATTGGGGGTTTTGTCACAAGTATTAAAAACAACAAAAATAACAATAAAATCAAGTATGGGGAAAAGTTCTTGGAGTGTGACCGCAATACAAGTTGAGATAAGTCGTTGGGTACATGCCTTCGATAGGAAATTTGCAAGATAATAGTGACTAGGCTAAGCTTTAGATGGAAATAAGTTCCCTCTCGGGCAACTTACCCCGTTTCAAATGCGTTCCTCTCGGACACCCATTTTCCGCATGAAGGACAGCCTACGCCTTACCCCACTCACTTTCTCGAGCTGAGTGTTAGGATATGGGACTAGGGTTCACCCTCTCGGGCTGAACCTCATGTCGACCCACTCCTTAGGTAATCAGTCTAGTGGTCTTGGTTTCGCGACCTCCCTCTCGGGCAAGCCGAAAACGCATGGGTGGTTTTGTATTTGCAACTACAAACCCATTAAATTAAACCACAACCACTAGGTGAAATCACCATTAAAATACATATATTCTATCAGCAAGGAAGACCCAACAACAATATCAACACATATTTGCTAAATCACACCCCAAGAATGGGGTTTTTTAGCCACTCATCAAGAAATAATAAAATACACCTAAAATGATACTAAAATCAAATGGGTATAAGAAATTAAACCTCGATTTAAGCAAGTGAAGAAGAATGGAAAAAACCCACTTCCAACTTAGGGAAGATGAAATCATTCTTTCTTCAAGTCTCCCGAAACTCTCTCCAAACTTGAGAGAAAATATCCAAAAAGTACTATTCTATTCTGGAAATTAAAATTAATGTTCGACTATTTAAAAATTAATAACAATTTTAGTATTTATAGACTTCAGAAAATAGTGTTGGCGGATCTTTCGACGAGGTTAGTCGAAATCGCTGATTAACTCGGCGATTTGCCCTTTGGTGTAGTTCGTTGCCGTCTTGCACTAGCCTTCAGCGTCGTCATGCTCTGTGTCATTGGGCGGTATAGTACTACTTCGCGGAACTATTCGGCGAAGCGTCGACTGCTCCTTTCATCGCCTTTTTGATCCTTCTCCTTTAGGGTTTCGCGTACTGGAGCAAAGGGCGGAGTTCATCCCTTCGGCGAGTCGCCAAGTGTGCTTGGTGATGCGCAGGCTTCAACTTCTTCATTATTTTCAACCTTTTTGTTCCTTTTTTGCGCCTAAGTGTCCATACTTCCACCAAAACTTCAAATACCTGAAACATAAGAGTTTTCATAAGATATTGAGACAAAATAAGCATTTGAGGATACTATTTCTATCAAAATAAAGCCCTAAATGAGTCCAATTTGTGGACTTATCAACACCCCCAACTTAAACTTTTGCTTGTCCTCAAGCAAACTCAAGTTCAGCCGTTCAAAAAGGGTGTCACAAATAGTGCTACACAAGACTCAATCATGAATGCACACAACAAGACTCAATTTACTTATACAAGGATCAATTGTGTACTCAAATATTTAAGTTGTGACACACCATTACCAAAGATTTTCATGCTCACAATACTTGCTACTTGTGCAAGTTCAAGCTCAACAAAAAGTATCTCAATGCCAGCACATAAAAACCGAGGAACATAATGCATGTTTTCACCCATATGTTTGCCCTTATTTTCCAATCGACTTTCGATTCGGCTTACTCAAGATCAAAAAGTTCCTTCTAAGGCTTGTAATAGGGATGAGTGCAAAGATATGGTAATTTAGGTTCAGTGACTTCTTCCTCGTGAGAAGTGGTACTCTCAAGGCATTCCCTTCTTTTCCTTTATCAATTCTTTTTCTAGTGCTTCTAAGTCATTTTTTTATTCACCTCCATGAATTGCTTGGAAACCCAATTTCTTTTGTACTTTATTCCACAGTTTGTTTTGTTTCCATTGTTCTGCAACACCATGGGTTAAGGGGGACTTTTCTTGCACTTCTTGACTTCTTCTTTTCCTTTTTCACCACACCCCAACTTAGGCTTTTGGCCTAAGTTGACTATTTCCTAAACCACAAATCAAGAGGATTATAGGTAGTGAGCCAAGTAAGGTCTAGGGTTCATCAATGTTCTTCCAAAGAAAGGGAAGGCTCAAAGGGTGTTCAAAAGGGTTTCACACATTCCTGGGTAGGTCACAAAAGAGGTATAAGTCAAATTTAGCTCACACTCTTTAAAGTTGCCTAAGATCATTTCAAGAGGACACCTTTCTAAATCAATCAGACTAACAGGGCAAATTCTAGGTTTATTCATGCATGGTTCAAAGCAAGCTAATCACACAAGACATCAACACTTAAAGCAAACAAGACTACACACTTTCGCTAGTGTGCAATGGTTATTACAAGAGAATCAATTCGATAAATGGCTAATCACAACGAGATGCAAATAGGTCACACATTGTTTATGCAACTTCATTTGGCCTCATCGTAGCCGCACGTTCATGTTCGTTCAATTGAGAGTATTATTTAAGTCATCGATATTGATCGAAACCGAGACTTAAATTTGTACGAGAACAACCACTTTTAACACAAGCGGTGACAAATTTTTTTGAAAAATAATAATAATTTTTTGGAAGAGTCAAAATTGTTTTTCAATCAATTAAAATCAGGAAGAAGCGATAAGCTTAAACAATCGTGAAAACAATATAAAGCGCCATTTTAAACAGACAACCCAAATAAATAACAATAATCCAGAGGTCAAATTAAAGAACGACAGAGATAGGGCTAGAGAATAATCCTGGTTAGGTAGCTGTTTCAAGTTGGAGTCTTTCAACAGATGTTGCGTAAAACAGAAGGTATGCTGGGGACTGTTACGATTTGATTTCAAAAACTAAGGTTTTGAAACCATTTTCGCAACTTTGGCAATTTCAATTTTTGAAAAAATTTACAATTTGGAAGTCACCACTTAATTTTTAGGAAAAAATTAAGAAAACCATTTAAAAAAGGGGTTTTGAAAGAAAAAACATTTTTAATAAAACAGAGTTTTGGGTAAGGGTTCAAAAACATGCCTCAGTTTCCTCTGAGGTCTGTAGTTTGAAACATTAGGAAGACCGAATCCTTATATAGGATTGCCTACGTATCTTACTAGAACAAGAAATCAGGTCTAACGTAGTTCGAACCCGAAACTTAACGGAATTTAAAGAGGACGTAAGATTTTCCATAAAAAGGCAATGGATTTGAAACAAGGAAGGACAAAGTTCTTCAACATAAAATATAGGATAAGAGTCAGATTGTTGGATTGGATCTTTGGTGTCGGGAATCCTTCCTGATGGAATTTGAAAAAGGTTGGCTCGTGAATATCTGATTTGAACATTCAAAACCTCAAAATATCTTTTGAATTCTTGCCTTCAATTCTGGTAATGATACCTGCAAAACTCAGTCCTGAGTTAGTAACAAAATAAAATTATCAAAGTAAATGATATAACAAAAGATAAGTTAAGGATGAAGTTATTCATCATTATATTGGTTTGGATAACATTTTACGGCCTTCGCCATTGTGCCGAGCTATTCCATCTGTAGAATTGAGAATGTGTGAGTCACAATAAATTGAAAGGAGAAATTTTAGAAGAAGAGTAAAAGTAGAAATCATCTGATCTATGACGAGGCCACTGTGGTACTAATGATGCCTTGTAACTTTGTATTTCCTGCATCCAAAGAAAAATTCTTAGTTTTGAGAGACTGATTCATGTTGGCTTTGCCTTGCTATCCTGATGCTCCTTTGCCTTCCGACTTACAACCTTGTCTGGTCTCGAAATGTCGCTTGATGGAATTTTTGAGGACCCTCCTCAAAAATTCTACCCCGGTTTAAAACATAATATAACTTTTGAACTTATATAGTTTTGAGTTGAATTTTTGAGTGAATCTAAAAAATTCTTCCCCAGTTGCAACTCTGAAGTGATGCTTGATTCTTATTTGTTGGAAAAATTCCTCTTCTAACGAATTTTGAGATCCTCTCAAACTTCTGGCCCAGTTTTCATTATAAAGAAAATGGAAATCTTATGGGGAATATGATCGAACCGGTGTGGCGCCTACGTATCCGGTTGAGCAGGAATCAGGTCAAACGTAGTTCCACATAAAGAGAAAATGAAATATTTTTGATAACGCGACCGAAGCCAGTGAAGGCCGCCTATGTATTCCACTAGGAAAATAAGGTCGAACGTAGTTCAAGTAGAAGGAAACATTAAAAAAGGATAAAGGGGTGACCGAAGCCGACATAGGCCGCCTACGTATCTCATTCTTGAGAATTCAGGTAAGACGTAGTTCATTACAGATGAAAGATGCTAACAAATTAAATCCAAACAAACTATTACAAAGGAAACAAAGCGATAAAAATGCGATTACATGGAAATAAAACAATAAACTCCAAATACAGGACTAAAAGACGCCAAAAGTGTGACTTTCAGAGAAACTTGCTTCTTCTTCGCAACTGGTTACGCCAATGACTACTCCTTGTGCTTGGGCAGTGGATTGGTGTTCACATTCGCTGGAGCCTGTGCAAGTTCTACCACCTCGTTGTCAATCAGATCTTGAATTTTGTGCTTGAGAGTGATACACTTCTCGGTATCATGCCCAATAACTCCGGAATGATAAGCACACCGCTTGTTTGGGTCATACCACTCGACCGAAGTATTCACACTCTTAGCTTCCACTGGATGGAGTATTCCTGCCTCTTTTAATCTGTCAAAAAGTTGAGTTCATGTCTCACACAATGGAGTGAAGACTCGAGGAAGATTTTTCTCAAAACTAGGATGAGGTGCATTGTTTCGAGGATTTTGCATTGGTCGTGGAGAACGAAATATTGATTGATTGTTGCAAACATAGTATTGTGAATTAGGATAGCTTGGAGGTGGTTGACGGTTATATGAGGTAGCTCCTCGGCTTGTTAACATCATAACCTCTTTCTCATTTTTCTTTCCAAAAGAACCGGTTTGATAGGCCCTGTTAGCAAATTGAGATGAGGTGTAACTCGCTATTCGGCTAGTCTTGAGGCCGTCTTCAATTATTTCTCCAGCCTTGATAACTTCAGCAAATGTTTTTCCACTCATTGTCACCATTCGCTCGTAGTATTCTGAGTCTTGAGCTTGAATGAAGTAGGTGATCATTTTTTATTCCTCCATATGTGGATGCACCCTAGCAGCTTCTTCCCTCCAACGAATGGCATATTCTTGAAAGCATTCAGTCGACGTTGGTTTTAGCTTGGTAATAGAGATCCTATCGGGAGCGATCTCAACATGAAACTTGTAGTGATCCACAAAAACATTCGCTAAATCATCCCAAATACGTCATTTAGTCACATCTTGCTTTGAGTACCACTCCAAGGCTTTTCCAGTCAGACTTTGATTGAATAGCTTGATTCTTATCCCTTCGTTGTTTCCAACACCAATCAACTTTTCAAAGTAAATTTTCAAATGAAAGAAAGGATTTCCTGATCCACTGAACTTTTCAAACTTCGGAATCTTGTAATCGGGTGGAAGCTCAACCTCAGGGAATGTGCACAACTCTTCATATCTAACACTTTGGCTATTATCGAACCCACGAAGACCTCTCATAGCATCCTCTAAGCTTTTCATCTTCCTATTCATCATTTCAGCATCAATTGATTTTGTATCATTTTCAATTTCAACATAGTGATTAACATCTTGGCGGTGAAACTCCTGAGCCTTGGTAACATGTGGAGCAGTGACATAAGTGTACACTGGTGGAGCATGATGTGTTACCGTTGGAGCTTTTGAAGGAGCAAATGTGTACACAAGAGGAGTATCCTGAGTTGAATTAGTAAGTGAGGCGCTTTGAGTTTGCTGAAAGGTGGTAAAATGATCTCCTTGATTGAGCTCACTCGAAGTCGAAAACGAAGGTGGCATGGGCCCTTTTTGGCGAGCATCAGGTGGTAGGTTCTGAGAAGCAGCTTGGAAATGAGCTACTAGGAGATTTATTTCACCAATTTGTCGCTCTAGACGAGCAATGACTTCCATGGGTGATTATGTTGCTACCGAGGCACTAGGATTAGCCGCGACAGATGGAGTGGGGATCATTTCGGATGAAGTAAACGTGTTGATAGTGGAATCCATTTTTGACCGAGTCCTCTTAGTGGTCCAAGTAAGAAATGATGAGTTTGAAACAATTTTCTTGACCTTAAACCGTGTAAAATATGAATGTTCTGCTAGCGGATACTTTGGTGAAGTGAGCAAGTTTGATTACCAACACAAATCAGTCTCTTCTTCTAAAAACAACTAAAAAATAAGAGAGTTAGTCCATTAATCATAATAATCAACCAAAATAACATATAAAACAAATAACATTTGATTTGCTTCAAACAAATTAGTCCAAAATTCGAAGAACAAAGGACTCTAAAAGAGTGACCAAATAGTAAAACTTTGATCGTTCTGTGGACTAAAATTTTAACGAAAAAAAGGAGTTTGAACAAAGCAAACTACATGATTTGAGTAAAGATTCAAATGTACCTTTTGGAAGGTTCAATTGAAAAGCCCTTCCGAGAAATAGGGACTTAAGACCTAAAACTGACGGAATATTTAGTAACGCCGGCTAGGTAGGTGTGAGAAATAAATTTCAAGAAACAACAAGGTCAACATGAATTTTAATGATGACCTAATAATTTTTTAAAGCACTATTGAACCTAGAATTTGAGTGATTTTGAACGTATTTTGATAATGAAGTCAAGAGTACTTCGGAAAGCTTGAAAATTGAGTATATATGTTAAAAGATGTTCTAAGACTTTGGAATGAAATAATGTTTAAAGCAAAACATATGTATAGAACACATAAGTCAAGCAAGCACAAACGAAACAAAATTTGTAACATTTAACACACAAACAATATATAACGCCTCCTAACATGCATGTGACCTTTTTGAGCCAAAGGTAGGACTAACGATTGAAGGATATGTATATCGTTTGTAAAACGTTTCATTGCCCCAACAAAAAAAAAAAATACAAACCTTATGAATAAAGCAAATGAGGATACATAATAGAGGAAAGGGAAATAAATATCAGTCCCACATAGGGGTACAATGGTAAACTAATCTAAGCTTCAACATAAAATTTTCATTCCCGAACTTCTTGATGCTTTTGAATTTCTTCTGGATAAGGAGAATTTTCTTTTGACCTAAACAAAGAAACTACCTACAAAACAAAACTGGACCCCCAAGGGATAATGGTACGCATAAATTGACATACATATCCTTCAAATTTAACAAGTAGTTGAATGATCGTCTTATATTGACCGGGGGTCAATTAGACATAAGGTGGTATTTTAATGGGCCCAACACGCCTTGGATGTTGGGTCAACTTAGTTCAAAATGCGCTAAATTCAGGATTTGGTTTCGCTCTACGCTAGTTGACTAAGAGTGACTTTTCAAAGACCGGGAATCCAAGCGGACAACTTAGGCTGGAACTCACAACAGCCATTGGACGCATGAGTACTAATAAATTGCCGATCATTCCGAAAAAAAGTTGAGTATAAAAAATCCGGCTGCGATTATGTAGAAACCGTTGTTTAATATACTATACAAATATTAGAAAAATGTCATGAATGCAATATGACGGTTAATATTCAAAATTTAAACACATAATTGCATAAAGTAACAATTAATACAATAATAGTTAGCCAAACAATAAAATTCTTTTGGTTAGAACCTAGATGAATCTCCAGTGAAGTCGCTATTCTGTTACGATTCGATTTTGAAAACTAAGGTTTCGAAATCATTTTCGCAACTTTGGCAATTTTGATTTTTGAAAAAATTTACAATTTGGAAGTCGCCACTTAATTTTTACGAAAAAAATTAAGAAAACCATTTTAAAAAGGGGGTTTGAAAGAAAAAACATTTTTAATAAAACCAGAGTTTTGGGTAAGGGTTCAATTAATTATCTAAGGAAGGATTTAAACATCTTAGAGAATCTGCTAACACACGGTTGACCGACGGATTTAAAAGTTGGATAATTTTATAGAAAGGGTTACTTATAAAAATCTTGTTTGAAACTTATATAAAAATCTTCTTGTACTTCTAAAAAATCTCAAGAATAAACCTAACTTAAAACTTTTATCCATAGTCATGTTTTGATTCCTACGATTAATTCAAATTCATAAACATGGATTAAAAGACCTTGTTTAACAACTATGAAATGATATTAAAGATCATTAAGTCATTCATACAAAGTCTTAAGCTAAATTAAAAGATAACTAATTTATTTAAGAAACTTGACAATTTTATCATATTCAAAAATTTGAACTAAATTGTTAGTTCAAACTCATGAACATGGATTCAAAACTAATTACTAACTATGAAAGAATATAAATAATTCTCAAGTTAGTCTAAGAGCTAAGATTACTCGACTAAAAAGAATTTGAAAAAAATTTAAACTTACTCAAAATGAAAAACAAAATAGAAAACTTCCCCAATGATTCATCTAAATTAACAAAATAAAATGTTTAAAAGTTAGCGATCATCAACATATATTCACAAATAGAGTAGATAACTAAATAAAATAAAGAACTGGATAAAAAGGGAACTTTGGCCCCTTTATGGTTCTGCCGCCACAACTGCACTCAAATTGAGACTTTTCAAGTCCAATTTTTCAGATTTCCAGCCCTTTGGAATACCATCGCTGCTGCTGATTTTTATTATACGGGACTTTAAGTCCAGAACTTCAATTTTTTAGCCCTTTGGGGGCTGCTGCTACTGCTGCAAATTGGACTTATTAAAGTCCAAAAATTTCCAATTTTAGTCCCTTTGGTCTGCTGCAACTTAGTTGCTGCCACTGGTTTGGGTTTTAACCCATTAATATTAGCTTCCCTTTCATGACTCCGATGGAGGTTGACTCAAGAAGGGAAAAATGCAAGAGAGGGGAGTCCAAGTGGACTCGAATAAGAGAGTTTATGAAAAGAAAAACAAGGGAAATAAGAATTAGCTGAAGTAAAATAAAGAAACATAAGTCAATTAATAAAAATAAAAGTAAAATAAAAATAAAAACAAACTCAGTGCAGCAAACCGGAAAATCATTTGATATTCTATGTATGACCTATTCCTTGTTAACTAATTTAACACCAGTTGTTCATAAAGAAGTAAAACATCCAATTTTACACAACATAGAATAATTAATGTCATAAAAAGAAAATCACCAAACCTAGAGGTAACACGCTACTCATAACCTCACATAAACTATACTCTCAAGGAAATATTTGACACTCTAATTCTCATGGATTATGGAAATACATAACTGGCAGCAAACCACTGAAAGTAAAATGACCCCTACCTCAAAATTCCTCCAATACTTGATTCATATCGAGATAAATATATATATAGTTATCTTTAATTAGGACAAAGGACGAATATGAACACATGTCATCACCTCGCTCTACTAGATCATGAGTACAAAGAAAGATCTTAGATTTCAAAGTTAAACCGAAAACTCTCGCACATGAGTAGGGAACACCTCTAAAAAATTAAAAATCAAATGGTCAAATCGCTTTTAAGAAATAGATGAAAAATAATAGACGTATAAACAATATGAGTGCAGGCATTTGATCAAATTAATTCCAAACTAACACTTGCTGACTTAAACCAGAAGAAAAATCAACTTATGACAACAAAAGACCAACTCATAGAATGAAATTTAAGCTTCCTACGACTAAAAGATACTAACAAGCAAATGAGGGGTCCAAAATGAAAAATAAAAAAAGAACAAAGCCGGGATAACATAGACTCGATAAGATAAAATAGGGAAAGCCTACACAATGTAGTTAAAATATGCAAATTTTACCTTAAACTAGTTCAAACACGAGACAAGAACAAGTTAACAAACTTCATGTGAGAGCTAATTTGAAGAGTATAAAAGAGACAATTAATCTTGCTTAATGCACACAAAGCATCAGAGAAAATAAATTAACCACATGTCTAGCTTGAGCAGAATAATCAAGCTAATTTAAAGATAAGAAAGATGTCAAACCCCGACCAATATAAGGGAGCTAACAACTAATCCTAACACAAACAAACTCAAGATTATTTAACAGTCATTATTTGGACAAAAACATCATAGATTTATACTACCAATAAGATATTACTTTAAAACATCGAATCAGTAGATACTCCAACTTAACGCTTGTAAAACAGATCGAAGAAATCAGGCTTTGACAGAAAGCAGAGGTGGTAGTTTTAATACAAAAGACGACTTAAGGCAGAAAACAACATCTTAACATTGATATGGATCCTTGAGTGTAACTACAGAACATATTCCAAAGGATTCCACACTTAAATCATATGACTACTTGACTCGATTATATCCATTTTAATCAGAAATAGCACAAGTCCATAATCAAACGAAAGAAGAAAAAATTTCAGCCCAAACTTGACCAAGTAAACTGCACATACTAATCAAAACAGGAAAGAAACTACACTTGAGCTTCCTAAAAAAAAAAGCAATTAAACTACTATATAAACATACAACACGAATGATAAACTAAAAGAAAATGGAGCTAGAAATTTCTAAGGAAAGAAGATTACCTGGTTCTGGGCAACGAACCGGATGGGCGAGTTTGACAGAGACGATTCCACCACCTCCTTCAACTCAAACAATCACAAAAGCTACAAAATTTTGAACTATTGAGCCAAGAATTCCCAAAACCTTTAGGGTACTCTTTGGTTTCCAAAATTCCCCCCCTGAACAGTGAGGAGAGGGTTTTTTAATAGCACCCAAAATCTCCAAATTCTGAGAATATTTTCGATGTGAGAGGAACAAATTTTGAAAATTTCTTAGAGGATCAGGCTCCATTGAGCTGGAATCGTACGAATTTGAAAAGGAAAAGGAAATTGGAAAGGACCACACCAAGGCTGCCCCCGAAAGCTTCGCGTGTCTTTGGCTCATGCTAGGCACGCAGATTGTACGAATTTGAGGCAGAGAAGAGTAAATTGAAGCTGGGAATTTAGGAATTTGGAGCTCGCGCTTTCTGTTCACATTTTGAGCGTTGAGCGCATCTTGTTGGAATGAAGAAGAACAAAACCGGTCTGGGTATTTAGAAGAAGTGTGGGCTGGGTCATTGAAAATGGGACAAATATTGGCTAATTTACTAAGTTTAGAGGACCAATTGAATTAAAAGAAATTCAAGAGGGAATAGGTCCCTTGGTTCAGATTTTCACCAAATTCGAATGGTTAGTTTAAATATGATAAAATGGAAATGAGGTAAATTATGAATCTAATTAATTATTTAAGCTTCTTAACTTCGACAACACAAAATAATTATTTCGAAAAGAAAGATCTTTATTGAATTGTGATCAGTTTTAAAGGAAATAATATGAGTACTCACTTAAAACTCTATTTTTGGTAAGACGATTTACTAATTATTTATTCAAATTTAATAATTATATAAATCTATATATTTTAAGTATATAGAGATATATTTTATAATAAAAAATGAAAAATTTCTTTGAAAATGATATCAAAAGTATCTTTGATTTTTTCCAAAACAATTACTTCAAATTGTTCGAAATTGAAGAAGCTTGAAAATTAATTAAATTGGGGAGGGTCAAAATTGGGTGTCAACAGGGACGTTTGGTGCATTGCCGAGTTATTCATCAAGCTCTGTACTACTTTTCTTAGCATTCCAATGCACCTATCTTCAACCCACACTCTCGAGTGATTAATCAGCTACCTTTTTGTGCGTTGGCCTGCAGCTTATCCAGTTCATTCCCATTCGGTGACAACGCTTTGACTTCTGAGTGATTCGGCGCTTCGCCTAACAAATTTTTACTTCGTCAATTTTTATAGAACTTCTCAGCAGCTATGGATGTTCAAATGGCGGTAACCATAGGGATCGCCGATCAGGTGGGCGATTAGCCGAAACTGTCCTGAGCTCACCGAGGTTTACAAACTCCAGATTTTGAAGATATCTTGAGTTAAACGGCGGAATAGATTTGATCGTCGGCTTCTTCGGCGACTCGCCAACTGGGTTTGCTGCTCACCATTCTGCACATCTTTGGCACCTATTACACTTCAATCAATAAAACTAAGACACTAATATTTTAGTAGTACACCAATATAAGATAATATGGGATTTTGGGTTGCCTCCCAAACAACGCATGAGTTAACGTCACGACACGACGCAAGTCAAAGACTACTCTTCATCTTCGGAATCACCCATGGTGTAATTAGGTGAATCTTCGGCGAACGAAGGATAGTGACCCGTCATTAAATGGGTGATTTGAGCATCCTGCAATTGAATTGTCATGGAGTGAAAGGCTGACGCTTTGTTTAGCATTTCAATATTTTCCTTCATCTCATTCAACATTTTCTCATGTGCCTCAATCTTTTGTTGAATGAGTGACATGACTTCATCATCCTGTATACATCTCTGTTTCTTCCCATGTCTACATTCTTGAAGGGAGGAGTGCTTTTCTTTCCCCATGGCTTGTACCTCCAATTTCGTGACTCTGGTAGATAAAACATTCAACTGGGTAGCTAGTGTGTCCCACTCCTGCTTCTTTTTGACTTCTTTGTTGGCTTCTACCATGCCATCAAAGAGTTTTGCTACAACTTCATAGGGCTGGTGTAGCATACCGCCCTTGCAAATTTGATCGGCTATATCTCTATTCTCGGGTCCTAGACCCCTGTAGAAGCACTTCAGTAGCCCTTTGTCTGTCATCCCGTGAGATGGGCATGGTTGCAGCACCGCTTGAAACTTCAGCCACATTTCCTGAATAGTCTTATCCCCTTCCTATTTAAAGGTCAGGAGGTTCTCCCTGAGGTTCAATAGTTTCAAAAGGGGATGATTCGTGTGGTATCCATAATGGTTTTCCATCCTTAGTTCCCTACTTTGATATTCAAACTACCAAAACAAAACTACAATTTAGATTAGTAACACTAAAACTAGAAAGAATCAAAATTTTTATTTAACTACGAATTCCCAAATAACACCACTCCCCGACAACGACGTCATTTTGATGCTTATCATGACCAACGACACTAACCTACGGTACAAGTGTCTACGATCGTCGATAATATAGTAACCCAACTAAAAGTTGGGGTCGTGTCTCAAGGGAGTGGTTTGAGAATTGATAGAAAAATAAAATTTAGTTATAACTAGTCGTAGCCAAAGAGATTAACTAAATTAAAGGGGGTGACACGATAGTGTCAATATCAATTAGGGGTTTCGTCACAAGTATTAAAAACAACAAAAATAACAATAAAATCAAGTAAGGGGAAAAGTTCTTGGGGTGTGACCGCACTACAAGTTGAGATAAATCGTTGGGTACATGCCTTCGATAGGAAATTTGTAAGATAATAGTGACTAGGCTAAGCTTTAGATGGAAATAAGTTTCCTCTTGGGCAACTTACCTCGTTTCAAGTGTGTTCCTCTCGGACACCCATTTGCCGCATGAAAGCCAGCCTACGCCTTACCCCACTTTCTCTCTCGAGCTGAGTGTTAGGATATAGGACTAGGGCTCACCCTCTCGGGCTAAACCTCATGTCGACCCACTCCTTAGGCCATCAGTCTAGTGGTCTTGATTTCGTGACCTCCCTCTCGGGAAAACCAAAAACACATAAGTGATTTTGTATTTGCAACTACAAACCCATTAAATTAAACCACAACCACTAGGTGAAATCACCATTACAATACATATATCCTATCAACAAGCAAGACCCAACAACAATATCAACACATATTTGCTAAATCACACCCCAAAAATGAGGGTTTTTAGCCACACATCAAGAAATAACAAAATACACCTAAAATGATACTAAAATCAAATGGGTATAAGAAATTAAGCCTTGATTTAAGCATAGGAAGAAGAATGGAGAAGACCCACTTCCAACTTAGGGAAAATGAAATCATTCTTTCTTCAAGTCTCCCAAAACCCTCTCCAAACTTGAGAGAATATATCCAAAAAGTACTATTATGTTCTGGAAATTGAAATTAATGTTCGACTCTTTAAAAATTAATAACAAGTTTAGTATTTATAGACTTCAAAAAATAGTTCTGGCGGATTTTTCGGCGAGGTTAGTGGAATCGCCGATTAACTCGGCAATTCGCCCTTTGGTGTAGTCCGTCGCCGTCTTGCACTAGCCTTCAGCGTCATCATGCTCTGTGTCATTGGGTGGTACAGTACTGCTTCGCGGAACTATTCGGCGAAGCACCGACTGCTCCTTTCATCGCCTTTTTTATCCTTCTCCTTCAAGACTTTGCGTACTGGAACAAAGGGTGGAGTGTGTCCCTTCGGTGAGTCGCCAATTGTGCTTGGCGATACGCAGGCTTCAGCTTCTTCGTTCTTTTCAGCCGTTTTGTTCCTCTTTTGTGCCTAAGTGTCCATGCTTCCACCAAAACTTCAAATACCTGAAACTTAAGAGTTTTCATCAGATATTGAGACAAAATAAGCATTTGAGGACACTATTTCTATCAAAATAATGCCAAATGAAGATTCCACTCTCACATAATGGATAGGCAGAAGCTAGAACAATAAAGTTACTTTAACAAAGAATACAACATTATACCAGGGAACAAATATTACTCCATTATGTCAGAAAAGAAAACACGAATCAGGTCAAAGGCAACAAAATAAAACAAAGTAAAAGTCTCAACTAGTAGGAGGACAATCATATATTAATTTAAAATAGAACCTTTGAAAATAACATTAAAGCTTGCAATCTCACATTTTTATGCAAGCAAACAACCCAAGAAATGACTTTAAACTCATACCTATCAGACTTAAATATACAACACCCACCAAAGCTAATAGAGATAGACATAAATATGTAGAATTAGGGAATTCTAGTGAGCTTCCAGATGCATAGCTCCACAATGGGACATGAACATGCTATATTGATTGATTTTAAGGCTCCTACACCTAAATGAAATCGAGAAATAACAAAACACGCAACTAACCACTAAGCAATAAAACTCTAAAGCTCAAAGCATCAGGTGACATTCAAGAAGATAATGGAAAGAAACACCTAATGACTAAATTACGAAACACTTGAAAGAGACCAATTAAGAGCATATTGCTAACCCGAGCAAAAGTGGAAGTCGTATTCACATGAAGCTATAGAGAATCACAGATTACCAGGATGCTTTCTATCACAAAATAGAGACAGAGATGAATGGTGGCTAAAATAATAGCAAAAATTTCCAGACCATTTAAATAACACCAAAATAAACCGAGCCATGTTTAAGAAATAAAAGAAGATAAATATATCCTCAGTCACATTTCGAAACCAAAGCACTGGGCGACAAATAAACCAGAGGACGAGTAAAAGAAATTTTCTTTCAAAAAATTGTACATAAACAGATTCACAAGCATGCTACTGTAAGAAACGCAATTCCAAAATACCATTTACATTCAAAGTAACTAAATACATAATTGCATAATACATTCTACACTCTACAAACACATGACAAAAGTACATATATTATTTCAACAAAAATGGGAAAAAGAACGATATCAATGCGATTAACAAGCGAATGAATTAAACTTGATACAAATACAACAACTCTAAGTCCTAAAACATTATCAATAGAGAAAACAGACTCAAACGGGCATTAAGGTGACTCAAAAATAAAGCACACATTACCAATCTCGAAGAAATACGATGAAGATTACAGACAACACCTAGCTTCAAACATCTCATATGAAAATGAATTGATTCCCACACAAAACATAACTCGACTGTAAACCTCTATTGAGAGTAAACGAATAAAAGAGTTGTGAATCGTATACCTTTTCCGACGCAGCAAATGGGGAACCACGAGCTAAAGAAGACAAGCTTCCACCACTACAAGAGTTACTTCAAAAAATTCCAACAAACAAGCAAAGCGAGTAAAAACCGAAAGGATTGAAAAATGGTCCTCCTTGTTGGTTTGATTATATATCTAATATATTTATATTCTTTCTATATAACTATTTCTCTCTATGCATATATATCAGTAGAAATTTCAACCCCCAACAATGAAGAATAACGGGATATTTATAGGGAAAAATTAGGGTTCGGTTTTGGGGGGAAAAGGGACGAGGGCAATTTCGGGTAAATGCTGGGAATTTTGGAATTCCAATTCCAAATTCTATCCCAAAAATTTGAATATACCGAACGATTCTCAAAACTTCAACGGATTGGAATTGAGGTGGACGTTTAGGATCGATCAAGCGTCCTTGCTATGTAATGTGGCTCGATCTCACGCAGAGAAGAATGAAAATGCGGCTGCTTTAAGACTGGGATAGTATTATCTTTTGAGGAAGACGACAATAAAAAAGATAGTGCTGCCTGTACACGTAGACGCCACTGCTGCTTCCCGTGTATTGACGCCGTGAGAAATCATTTGTTGCTGGAATTAGCGTCGTTTGCTCAATGTTTGGACTGTTGTTGATTGTCGTTTTGAGTAAATATGTAGACGACGTGATTTCCATGTTCACGCCACTTAGGATTTGTGAACATTGCTGAGTCGCCGTTTGTCTTGCCGTTGTAAGCTGTTGTGAACGTTCTGGGTCTTCTTTGAGAAGAAAAGGTGGGCTAGGTTGAGGCTAAAGAGTGTGGGTTGTTGTAATTAGAAATTGGGATCTGGGTTGAGGCTAAAGAGTGTGGGCTGCTGTAATTAGAAATTGGGATTATAATGGGAAATTTGGTGAGCTGGAACGTATGTCTATACGTATTGCTGTTGGTTTCTTCTTGATAAACAGAACTTGGGCCAAATTTGACCTTAAATTTGGTCCAACAAGGAGCAAAAATATTGTTATAATTGGATTTTGAAAAATAACCCAATGGATTGCAAACTTGGCCAATTGAATTAAGAATTTAATCAAAATTGAACTTAATTGGAGAACCTTGGCCAAATCTTAAACAAGACGAATTCAAACAAAAACTAATTATCGAGTTTCTTAAATTTAATGAGATGGAATAATTAAGTGAACTGTAAACTAAATTATTTAATTAATTCAAAATTATAACTATAATTTACAATAAACTAGATTAATAAAATATTTAACCCCGAAGTGTAAAAATCTTTTGATATGATTTCAAATATTTATAAAATATACTAGTTATATAAAATTATATAAAATATATATTTATTATTTAGAAATATTATAAAAATGACTAGAATCACTTTAAAATACTTGAAAATTATTTTGGATCTTCTTTTTTGTAAAACTAATTATTCCAAATCGTTTGAGAATTAAGAAGTTCGAAAATTAATTTTTATCGTGGAGGGTCAAAATTGGGTGTCAACAATTGTCTCTCCCACAACTTTATCTATTTATATTATAAGAAAAATAATCCACAATGTGTGTAATGGTCACTGTTCACTCATTATGTGAACACTACTTATTAAATCTTCTCTCGAATGAAAATACAAAAGAAATTAACTAAAGAAACAAAACAAGAAAAAGAAATGAAAATTCATGCACACTATATATAGAAGTTTATAGTGTGAAGCAAAGTTCATAGATAAGTGAACATTTCTTTTTTTCTTCTTTTCTTCTTTGATAGAAAGTCAATACCTAAATTCCAATGCTAAGAACTTCGGCGAAACATATTAATGAATTGGGGATGAATCATATATGAAAATTTTAAATGATCTCAAATTGTCACAAAAAAAGAGATTCCTAAGAATTTTGAATGGTTGTGATTTATGACTGAAGAAACATAAAGGTAGAAATTGTTGTGACTATTCATAGGGAATTAGTCTTTTTTTAATAAATAAAATATATAGGTTAATTAAAAGTATATTAATGTTCTAAAATAATATAAATAATATTGAAGTATGTATGTGATGAAAATCATAAGAGGAAAATATGAGGATGATTGATGAATGATTTGCTACAATTTGTTCACCATTTCTTTCTTATGTGGTACCTCAAATTTAATTGAATTTCGAAGTTAATCAACTGTTGCAAATAACACTTAAGATTTTTTAAGAAGAAGAAGAGTAGAAAATATAAAAAAAAACTCGTAGTTTAAAAGTGAGAGGAAACCCCCATATTTATAGCTAACAAATAGTAGTATGAATATGTGTTGATTGTGCCTTATCAGAAAAGTCACAACCCTTCTGTTCGCAACAAATTTATGTAAGCGCTGAAAATTAACTGCAAGCAAAATAAATAAAAGAAAATGTGATCGTGTGTGAGTACAATTCTGGTGTTCTCTTGATTCTTCTCTCCTAAACTTCTCCGTGATTCGAGGGCCTTCAGTAGCCTATTTCTCGAATGTAGGATGATGTAGGCCTCCTTGAGATGTATTTGATCTCCGGGAACGTCGGGAAGCACTTCGCTGTTTCAAGTCGATCTCCGGGAAGAACTCTGTTAATCACTCCTTCGAAGAGCTATGTAGTTGATGTTGTAGCTTTCTCCAATTGCAGAATGCTTCTTAAAGAGTTTTCTTCATCCCTTAGAATGTCATGTACATCCCCTATTTATAGTTGTAGGGGGTGGACAAGACTTGCATATGATTGACCAAAGGATATCATTTTGACACTTGACAAATTATGATTGGTTCTTGCATTTGGCTGGGACTACCACCTCATTTGGACACGTGGCGTCACCTTGTTGATCTTGGATTCCTAGTCACTGTGACATGTGGCATGGGTTTGGGCTTCAAGGTGAAATTGACCTTGGACTTGAAGTTAATAAAAATTGACTTATTTATTTGTAAAGCCCAAATGAATCATTCAATCCAAATAAATATGAATTTAATCCAAATTTCGTATGAATTAAACCCAATAAAAAATTTGTGTCTACAGATGCCCCCTACTTCAAGTCTTGTTGAAGTGTAGGTTTGTGGACACTTGATGTGAGACTTGAAGTATTGTGAATCCAACAATATCACTCTTAAGATATTTACTTGACTCCATTTCTTGCGATGAAACAAGTTACATGGTAAGGTCATGTGCAACTCCATTTTGATGTGCTCCTAAGTATTTTTGTTATTTCAATCCAATCGAGGGACGATATGGAGGACTCTCTCGAGATAAGCAAATCAATGTGACAAAGTTGTATGAATTTTAAATTCAAAACTTTCACCATAGATTTGAATACAAATTTGGACACCAACACTTAGAGTGTCACACAAGTCCTCTAAGTCAAATTTTAAATAAAAGAACATAACTTGATTTGCTTCTTTTTTTGCAAACCTTCAACTTAGAAACAATTGGTAATTTAATAATCACACCAAATTTTCTTTCCTTTGCTTGATTTTGTAAGAATCATTCTTGAAATCTTAAGACTTATTACTTTCCTTTTGAGTTCTAGCAACTTCCATTTAGATGGGTAAAAATTGATATGATTTCCTTCTTTCAATTTTACCAAAGCTTTCCTTGTACAAAAAATGAAAATTGTTCAAAGGAACTTCTATATAAGAATCTCCCATGTACAAATGATTGATCAAAGAATCATTGGAAAAAATAATTCTCCTAACCAAATCTATGTGGAACTCCAAATTTGGTGTGTTCTTTTCTCAATTTCGTGCAGTCCCGCCAAAATGTTTTTTTCTTGGTGTAAAAAAATTCAAACGACGAGCGGCTTGATTCTGGAGAAAATAGACTTATAGTACTACGACATATCCAAAAATCAACATCAAAAACCTATTGTATTGACGGGAATTGATTTTTGAAGTTGGTCATCAAATCTGGAAGTTCTCCTTACAGTTATGCGCAATCTCGCCAAAAGTCCCTTTCTCGGTGTTTGAGCATTCAAACAACGAATCAAATTGATTATACCCATTTAAAACATGAATCGAATTGATTATTTTACCCATCTTTATTTAATTCATTTTAAATCTAACTTATATTCGACTCAACCCGCTCATTTACGATTCCTATCTAATACTAACTCATTGGACTCGCTGAGTTCTCAGTTTATAACCAAAAATAGCCGAAAGTCTTTTCTGGGTAGTAACGCTTACAAGGTAAAGTCAGTGAATTGGATAAGAACAATGACGCGTTATCTCTTCCAGCCAACAGATTGAAACAAAAAGTCACGTGCTCTGGTACGTTGCATTACATTATACGTTCTATGTGCCCCCTCCCTATTGGTTTAGACTTTAGACTTACACGCGGGCGGCATCTGTCAAAGCAAATTAATTTCACTTTAAAAATACATAATTACACTTGACCACAAGCAATTTTTGGTAATTAAGAAAAAAATAAGTGAATTGATAGGATAAAGATTTATTAAACCTTATCTTTATCTTTTTGAAAAAGATAAAATTTGACGGACCCGGATAAAATATAAGTAAATAATTAATGAGTTATGGTAGTGCGCACAGCCCACAAAGCACTATATATTGGTGGAGCCTACTCATAAAACCCTTACTATTCTCACTTGTTTTTTGTTTGGAAAAAATTGTTCATCAACAATGGCGACTTCAACCCTAAATCCTAATGCTCCAATGTTCGTTCCCTCCGAATATCGTCAAGTGGAGGACTTCTCCGATCACTGGTGGGATCTGGTTCACTCTTCTCCTTGGTTCCGCCATTACTGGCTTCGTGAATGCTTCTCCGATCCCGAAGCTGACCACGATTTCTCCGATACCTACGATTCTCTTCTCCCTGATACCGATTTCATCAAGCGTAAGCACCTACTTTACTAGTCGTCATTTAGTACTAAAAACAGTCGTTCTTGTCAATTGATTGAATTTTTTATTTGTGTTTAGAAGAGGAGAATAAGAAGGAACTGATTACTTTGGGGATGTTGGAATGGAACAAATCACGAGTTACAGCTGAAATTCCAAAGTACGGGAAGAAAGTGCCGAAAATCGTGAACGTCAAAGTGAGCCCTAGACATATTCAGCAGCCGAGATAGAGCGAATTACTACTCGGAAGCATTTGAGTCAGTTAGTATTGTGTAAATAGTGCGTTCAACTTTTTTTGTTCCCCTTTTAATCTTGTTTTTATCTTTCACTGGTTCATTTTTTTTAGCATAAAAAAACTTGTTGTATATATTGCACTTTTCAACTTGCTTTTCCAATAAATGGCAGAACAGAAAACTATGTTATTAGATTTAATTGATCTGTTGAGATTCTGAATGTAGAAATACTTGAGAAATAAGTATTGTTTAGTGGTATAAAATTGATAAAATCAGGACAAGTATTAATAGGATGATATTGTATAGTAGTATAAAATTGCGCAGTCTGGGCTTATTGATTAGCAACTTGATTGTTGGTCCCAGTTGCTTGCTTGTTTCCCGATCTTGTGAAGAACTTTGATCACCTCTTCAGTCGTCACATTTCCAGTTACTGTTACCTTGTTTAGTTGTGTATCCACATCATATGTTTCAATATCTGCACCACATCCAAAAAATTAATCAAAAATCCAGAATCATATCATTTTCTGGAAGATAATTTGAAGTTGTAGAGAAAAACTTGTCATACCTTCAATTTTCTTGATTGTCTTCAAGATTTTCTTGATGCATTCGTCGCAGTGCAAACCAACTTTAAGCTCCACAACCTAATGTACAGATGAAAATAAATTTCAAAACATTGGAAATCTAATCTAATGAGAGGATCCTGGAAATCTGATCTAATAAGAGAAACCTGTTACTACACGAATGGTTTTGAGGTACTAACATTGGCCATTGTAGTTGTTGCGTTACAAAGCTTCTTGATAGGCAGTTGCCAAACAATCTTCCCAACTGTTGCTGATAGTTTAGAGAAGAATGAAGATATGATGAATGATTAATGTTTTGACAACAGTTGAAAATATTTAAAGGGAGGGGTTGGGTATTGGATTCTTTTCTTTAAGTGAATGGAAATTATTTCACTTTGCCAAAAGCTACTTTAAACCCTTTATTTCTCGACGCGTAAATTATGAGTCTCCTTCAGGGCCGTGAAAGTTCAGATTAGCCTAATATTCTTGAAATGCCAACCAGAACTATAATATTTGGAACCCAAAAAGGGCAAAATATGTTTCGTATTATTAGAAATAAATGTAAATATATTGTTCTTTATATTTTTTGTCAAAATATATTTCCGATTAACATATACTCATTATAGTTTAACACAAATTTGTCCTTAATTTTATTGAAGGAACATGTGACATGTTCGGGATTAAATAGCTTATTTCTAATTGGGAAAAAAATTGAAAAATACTCCAATTTTGTCCGAAATTGCTATTACGATACCAAACTTTATGGAAGACCTTTTACCCCTTGCACTATTTAATAGTGTATTTTAAAGGTATATATGTTTCCATGTGGACACATTATTATTTAAAATATACTATTAAATAGTACAGGGGGTAAAAGGTCTTTTTCAAAGTTTGGTATCGTAACAACAATTTTGGCCAAAGTTAGAGTATTTTTCAGACCCTTTTGCTTTCCTAATTTTAAATATCCGATTTGTATAAAAACTCAAATGTTTAACCCATTCTGACTCATTCTCTCTACTATGGGGAGCATAACTTATCTTATCGTAACTAGTTCAAACAACCCTTCTTAATGTCAATGGAAGGTTGTGATTACGACATTTTCTTGGCAAATATTTAAACGAAGCTTTATTACTATTTGTTTTTAAAATGGTGATTTAGTATAATTGAATCCAAATCTCTTTTAACTAAAGATCCGCTCAAAACCATCAAGCCAAAGCTCTCATTATGGTGAATACGATATAAAACCCATTTATTTTCTTCTAAACATTGAAATTATGTAATTGTAACTTTCAAATTCTAAATTCGCCTGTCTCAACTTTGAATTATTGTCTTTTCTTTACATTTTCTTTTCCTCTTTTCTTTTCAATCCATATAAGTTACAGATGCATATTATGCTCTTATTACATTGTAATCTTGACTTCAATTGTCTCAAACAACTTGCTCTCCTTTTACTTGATTTGACTTTCATTTCACTTTTTACATGTAATGAAAGAACTAGTTATCCTATTACCTATCTTTGGATCTGGTTCAGAGAGTAAATGGTAAACAGTAAAATTAAACGTGACATGAATTTATCGTGGAAAACTGATTACTCAAGGGAGTGAAAAAAAAAAGGTCACGACCTTTCAACCACCAAACTCCACTACCTTCTTAAGAGCAATATTTTAGATTGCAACTCAATAATCTAATGGACTAACTATAGTACCTCGAACTCAAGAAGTCAAACATGCTTTTTGTTACAAATCTTACAATAATCACGAACCTTTGAACAACGAAATAGAAGCTATTACAATTCAGTTAAAACCCCTATTATAAGAACTACCATTGACATCCAGCTATCGCTATGTAACAACCTTAGATTACTCGAGTCAAGTTCTTCTCCCTCTTGCTCATTCTTTCCTTGTAATTTTGCAGATCAGTACCTGAAAATTTGTCTTCTTGCAATATATAGGGTACAACTCGTATGCTCTAAATTCCATCAAACGTTTTCTTGTATGGGTCCAACTAATGTAAGGAAACCTTACCATAATTAACACATTTTTCTTGTGGACTTGGACTCTCCTTGTATTCAACCTCGTATGCCAAATAGGCAGTATCAGTAGTGTCATAATGATATTATTGACAAGGTACAGTGCCCCAATAGCATTGAGATATGAAGTTTCATCACCAAGAAGCTCTTCATCCTTTTCTTGAGGTTAGAATAGATCTTTATTTATATCAAGAGATCTCACAACCATCGAGGTACTCAATGGGTGTGATTTATCCATGTAAAATCGCTTCCAAAACTGTTCAGTATATGTTGATTTATGGATAAATATTCCATTTGTCAAATGTTCAATCTGAAGGCCAAGACAAAATTTTGTCTTATCAATATCTTTCATTTCAAATTTTTTCTTCAAACACTCAACAACTTTTGAAAGATCTTTAGGAGTTCCGATGATGTTCAAGTCATCAACATAAACTGATATTATTACAAATTTAGATTTTGACCTTTGTATAAAAATACAAAAACAAATAGGGTCATTCTTATACCCTTCTTTTAGCAAATATTCGCTAAGACGATTCTACCACATATGCCATGATTGTTCAATCCATATAAGGATTTCTGAAGCTATATTGAACAACTTTCTTTTGAATTTTTATATGCTTCATGCACTTTGAGTGCTTCAGCGATTTTCATAAAAATATCGTGGTCTAGTGAGCCATATAAATAGGTTGTGACAACGTCCATTAGGTGCATTGCAAGCTTTTCATGAATTGACATATTTATGAGATACCTGAAGATAATTGCATCTACCACAGGAGAATGTGTCTCCTCATAATCTTGCGAAATCTTTGTGCCACAAGTCGTGATTTATATCTTACGACTTTACCATTTTCATTGCGTTTTTACACAAAATCCCATTTGTACCCCACTGGTTTGACACCGTCAAGTGTTCGAGCTATTGGTCCGAAAACTTCACATTGTTTAAGTGAAGCCAATTCTGTTTGAATTGCTTCCTTCCATGTTGACCAATCATTTATCTACTACATTCATTGACAGATTTTGGTTCCAAATCCTTATCTTGTTGCATTATTTAACAACAACATTATAGGCAAAATATTATCCACCACAATATTATTTCGATTTCATATTTTTCTCGTCGAGACATAATTTATTGAGATTTTCTCATTCTCATTATTTTCAAGTGCATGGACCTCCTTAGTGGTGTCATCATTTATTATGTATCGGAGCTCTTCATGAGCAGTTGCCTCCATATTATAATCATTTAGTCCTTTTCTTTTCGATGATTTTTATCCTTGAAACCAATTGGTCTTTCATGTTTTAAGTGTGGTCCAGACTCGTTTGCCTTAACATTTTATCTTGTCAGGACATCAACTCGAACTTGAGCATTAGCAGCTGGGATATATGATTTAGTAACCCGTGGAAGGTTAGTAAATGCATCCAGTAGTTGATTTGCAATATTCTGCAAATGATCATTTTTGAACTTCTTGCTCACATTGATTTGTTGATCTAAATGAGAACAATGAAAGTGAATTTCAATCTATCTCATTTTCAACTGCTTTTGTTCTCCCTCTAATGTTGGGTATACTGATTCATCAAAATATCAATCAACAAATTTTGTCGTAAATAAATTTCTAGTTCTAGGTTCCAAGTATTTTTATAATAGAATGAAATTCATACCCAACATATATGCCCAACCTTTTTTGGGGATCCATCTTTGTGCGTTGTAGTGGAGCAATTGGAACATATACAACACAACCAAAGATTCTAAGATGGGAAATGTTTGCTCCTGATAAAAATCAATTGCAATGGGGAGATGTCATGATAACTAGTTGGCCCTATGCGCACAAGTGTCGCTGCATGCAAAAATAGCATGCCCCCATATTGAAACAAACAACTTTGTCCCCATCAACAATGGTCTAGCTATCAATTGAAGACGTTTAATCATAACTCTGCTAGACCATTTTAGTATGAACATGTGCAACAGGATGTTCAACTGTTATTTCAGTGGACAAACAATAATCATTAAATGTCTGAGATGTAAACTCACCAACATTATCAAGACAAATTATCTTTATTGCATAATCTGAAAATTGGGTTTTTAACCTTATTATTTGAGCCAACAACTCACAAAAGCAATATTTTGAGTTGATAATAAGCACATATATGACCATCTTGTAGATGCATCTATCAAGACCATATAGCATTTAAATGGTCCACATGCAGGGTGAATAGGTCCAATATATCACCTTGTATTCGTTTCAGAAATGCAGGAATTTCACCCAACCTTAGCGCTGATGGTTTGATAACCAACTTTCCTTAAGAATAAGCGGTAGAATTTTTTGATTGAAAACATTTTGGTTCTTCAAAGTATACCATGTGAATTCTCAATTTTTGCGTATCATTTATAATCGGGATGGTCCAACTCATGCCAAATAATAAAATCATTAGAACCAGTAACCTTTTTGTTTACTACGACTGTGATTCAACCGTACCAATATTTATATGGTAAATCAAAAAAGTGTAGACAATTTTTCATGCACAATTTTCTTCTCCAACATTTATTGTAGTAATATAAAGGTATTCAAACTTTCCTTCATTGCAGTCTCAACATGATATCCATTTTGGCGAATAACCTTGAATTTAACAATTTTTTGAGACTTACTACAATACAATGCATTATCAATTACCAATAATGTTCCTCCAGGTAGTAATAAGGTCGCTTTTCAGAATCCCTCAATCAATTTTGTACTACCGAATATTGTATTAACATATGCCTTTTTCATAATAAATGAGAGAAATATTTCTTTTCTCTTAGTATTATGAGTTGTGGCACTGTCCAGAAGGCACATATCTCCATTACTCATCTTATCCAACTGAAGACTGAAATTTTTTATTTATCTTCATAAAAATAAAATCCACATAATAAAAGTACGAAACTTAACAAGAGAAAATTTAAGTACATGAACTTTAAGTAAGACATTAAAAACACGTAAATATTATTCATTTCAGTTCAATTATCATCTTCGTTACGATCCAAAGAAGTCATCAGCTTTAGA